>NW_005871059.1:7330194-7371247 GCF_000147115.1 Myotis lucifugus | reverse complement strand
GGGGGGGGGGGGGGGGTTGGGGCACCCGCACCCTGTCACACACAGAGCCACAGGGCGATCAGGGGATTGGGGAGCTCCCCCCTATCAGGCACAGAGCAGGGCTGATCAGGGGGTTGGGGCGCCTTCCCCTGTCACGAACAGAGCAGGGCGGATAGGGAGGTTGTGGCCCCGCCCCCTGTCACACACAGAGCCGCAGGGCGATTAGGGGGTTTGGGCGCTGCCCCCTGTCACGCTGATCCGGTGCCAGGAGGCCTCGAGGCTCCGCTGATCCCGGTGCTGGGAGGCATATTACCCTTTTACTATATAGGATAGAGGCCTGGGGGCCGGCTGGTTTGCCCTGAAGGGTGTCCTGGATCAGGGTGGGGGTCCCCACTGGGGTGCCTGGCCAGCCTGGATGAGGGGATGATGGCTGTTTGCAGCTGGTCACACACCCTTTAGGGTGGGGGTCCCCACTGGGGTGCCTGGCCAGTCTGGGTGAGGGGCTGGGTGCTGCTTTCAGGCTGGTGGTTGTTGACTGAAGCTCCCAACCGCTCCTTTTTTTTCTCTTTTTTTTATTTTATTCTGGGCCAGCTTTAGCTCTGACTCTAGCTCTGAGGCTTCTGCTGCTGAGCGTTCTATAATCGAAACAATGTATAACTCCAGCTCTGAGATCCCGGCCTTCTATATTTGTTAGAATGTTTCAAACTGCCAGCTCAGAGGCCGGCAGCAGCAGGCGGGGAACGTTGGAGTCTGCAGTTACTGGAGCAAGCAAGCCTCATGTTCGCTTCCAGCTGCCTGGCTGCCGGCTGCCATCTTGGCTGACAGTTAATTTGCATAAGGATATGCTGATTAGCCAATGGGAAGGGTAGCGGTTGTACGCTAATTACCATGTTTCTCTTTTATTAGTGTAGATAGATAGTTTTGCCTTTTCCAGAATGCTATATGGTTGGAATCATACAATAGCTTTTTCAGATTGGCTTTTTTAACTTAGAAATTTGCATTTATGTTTCCTCCATGTCTTTCCATGGCTTAATAGCTCATTTCTTTTTAGAACTGAATAATATTCCACTGTCTGGATATACCAGAGTTTACCCATTCACCTATTAAAGGACATCTTGAATGCTTTAGAATTTCACAATTCTGAGCAAAGCTGCTGTAAGCATCAATGTGTTGGTTTTTTGTAGACATGTTTTATTTTTATTATTTTTATTGATTTCAGAGAGAGGAAGGGAGAGGGAGAGAGAGATTGAAACATCACTGATGAGAGAGAATGATTGATCGGCTGCCTCCTGCATGCCCCACACTGGGGATTGAGCCCGCAACCTGGGCATGTGCTCTTGACTGGGAATCGGTCCCGAGACCCTTTAGTCTGCAGGCTGATGCTCTATCCATTGAGCCAAACCAGCTAGGCTCCAGTTGTTCTTTTTATTGATTTTTTACAGAGAAGAAGGGAGAGAGATAGAGAGTTAGAAACATCGATGAGAGAGAAACATCGATCAGCTGCCTCCTGCACATCTCCTACTGGGGATGTGCCCGCAACCCAGGTACGTGCCCTTGACTGGAATCGAACCTGGGACCTTTCAGTCCACAGGCCGACGCTCTATCCACTGAGCCAAACCAGTTTCGGCCAGTTGTTCTTTTTAATATGAACTTTAAAAATTAACTTTTTAAGATGAACTATAGGTTTAAGATTGAAATAAAAATAGTCTTGGTTTAGAAGCAAATATCGTACCTATCAAGGCAGTATGATGAAATGACGATGACAATTATATTTCATCCTACTTTTAGAAAACACTAGTCCGGGCAGATGTGTCCATAGACCCATTCTTACTGCGCTATAGTAGGTCTTCATTAGGGAAGGAAAATAATCTCATGTAGAAAATGGCCTAGAAAATTTTAAGTTCCAAGTTCCATGTTCACCTTACTCTATGTAATTCTTTCAAGAACAGTATTTTTCTTCCTTGCTGGTAATCCAACAGTACAGTATAATTATTGAATTGCAACTCCTTTCAAGGACAGTCTTCATATATGTCCTAAGTTATTTTCAGGAGAGTTACAGCCTAATAGTGTACCATTCTCTTCAAAGGCTATGACTAAACAAATACATTTTCTTGCTGTCTGATCTTGCCAGTTCTGTTCATTCAATGAGAGAGCAGTTTTGCTGAAAACAAAACTTGCATTTTTATTTTGATATGTAATATTCTATAGATTTGAAGATGGTATTTATATACTCAGAGACTATTGAAGAAGAAGTGGTCTGATTTTTAAATTGAGGTGTTGGGGCCAGCTGTGACTCATGCTACTGATCAATTTTGTGTTCATTATATGATAAGTGTTCACAATTAAGGAGTCTGATGCCAGCAAGGCCAAGCCCGTTAGATGATTTATCTCTTGTCTATTCCATTGGAGAGTGAGCCTCGGATTCATGCCAAAGATGATAAAGGCCAACAGCATCTGGGTTATAAGGTGTCAAGCTGATGACTGCAGCTGGGCATGTGCAGATGCCGCAGGCGAATCCTGGGTGATTTGCATGCCACAGATACTGACTCACTGCATCTGACAGGCAAAGGAAACTGAGATTGCAGCAGCTATAAAACATGGTCTTGTTCCCATGGGATGTCATAGCCACAAATTAACGGGTCATTACAAATTTAAAAAACAGCACCAATATTTTAAATCTTTTTTAAAAATTATTTTTAGGAAGGACAAGCTAATTGAGGCAATCCTAGAAACTAAAGTAATTTCTATGTATGGAACATTTATTTGCTGGAGGAAATTGAGCCTTTTATAGTTTTATTATTATCATTAAGATGTTAGAGTACTTATATATATATTTCAAAGTATGACATTTATCCTCTTCACCTTGTTATTTTCAGACAGCAAGAGTTATATCATCTATATATAGTACATCTTTTCTTTTTTTTTAGTCCAAATTGGATTATACATACTGTTATATAATAATAATTTTTAACCTAACAATATCCATTGGTATGTATGGATGTTTTAAATACTCTTCCATTATTTGGACATATCCAAATGTATTTAACTGGTCCATTTTTGTTGGGGGCACTAAGGATGTTTCTGTGTGTATTTTCTATTACAAAAATATCACACAAAGTACACATATGTAGAAAACTTTGTTCTCTTAAATATGCCTATAGGACAAATTTCTCAAAGTGAAACTGTGGGATCAGCCCAGCCTGTGTGGCTCAGTGGTTGAGCATCAACCTATGAACCAGGAGGTCATAGTTCAATTCCCAGTCATAGCACGTGTCTGGGTTGCGGGCTCGACCCCCGGTGCAGGAGGCACCCGATCAATGATTCTCTCTCATCATTAATGTTTCTACCTCTCTCCCTCTTCGTTCCTCTCTGAAATCAATAAAAAATATATATATTTTTTAAAAAGAAAAGAAAATGTGGGATCAAAAGATACATGCTTTTAAAATTTTGATAGGTACTGCCAAGTTGTCCTTATAAAGGTTTCTATCAATTTATACCCTATAAACAATATATGAGGGTGCCTTATTTCCCCACCCTCACAACAATTAATATTTTAAAATACCACCCAAAAGGTGAAAAAGTATTTGTAATTATTTTTTAATTTGTTTTTGTTTAGTCCTGGTCACATGTACTTCTTTTCTGTGACCAATCTCTGCATCATTTTGGCTTTTGCCCATTTTACGCTAGCTTTCTCTTGCTGATCTATAATGGCTCATTGTGTTGAAGATACATGTTTTGCCTTTTCATAAATGATGCAAATGCAAAACTTTTTTTCTATGTAATCAACTTTATAAAGTTTTATTTATTTATTTAAACCTTGTGGGTTTTGAATCCCATATAGAAAAACTATCCTCATTTATTTCTAAAAAATTGAATCATGCTTTTTCTGACATTTTGTTATATGTATGAAATGTTATATATATACTAGAGGCCCAATGCATGAAATTCATGCAAGGGGTCGGTCCTGGCAGCCCCGGCAGCTGCCTCGACCCTTGCAGCCCCAGCTTCGTCTGGAAGGTCATCCGGAAGGATGTCCGGAAGGACATCTGGTCTAATTAGCATATTATGCTTTTATTATTATAGACTAGGGGCCTGATGCATGAAATTCATGCAAGAATATGCCTTCCTTCCCCCAGCTGCTGGCACTGGCTTCTCTCTGGCACCTGGGCTTCCCTCGCAGCCCCAGCTTCGTCTGGAAGGTCATCCAGAAGGACATCCAGAAGGATGTCTGGAAGGATGCCCAGTCTAATTAGCATATTACACTTTTATTATAGATTGCTATATGTATATATGAAATGTATTTTTTTTATATATGAAATGTATCTTTATTTAAAAAGTGAGGTAAGGATCCCCTTTATTTTCTTTGCCAGTGTACTTCTATACATCATTAGTTAATGTTCTGATTAATTTGAAATATCACTTTATTATATGTTACTTGCCATATTTCTTAGAACCTCTTTCTAAATTCTTTAGGTCAGTATTTCTCAAATAGAAGTCAATACATCACTTAAGAGAATCTGTGGTTTATCAGCAGTTCATAGGAGTTGGTTTCCAAGAAAAGGTGATTATAACATTTGATTCACAAATTTAAAATATAAAATTAACTATAAAATTAATTATAATTTCCATGGAAATTCTATTTTTTCTTAATCTCCTATTTTTTCTTAATCATTGTCATGTCTTTAAACATTGCCCATGTGTTAGCTCATCTTAGCTAGCATGTTTAAGAGGGTATTTTTTGTCATAAACAATAATTTTTGGGTTATTGCTGTATTATTATTTTTATAATGAAATTTGCTTCTTTTCTTATTTCTGTTGGGCTCTGATATGTTCTCAATTCACAAAACTAGGTGAATGGCTCCAATGTAATTCATTGAAGTATAAAGGTCGAGTCTTTTTGGCTGTCGCATATCTCCACACTTTTCTTTCTAAAATATATTTCTTTATTGATTTCAGAGAGAAAGGGAGAGGGAGAGAGAGATAGAAGCATCAATGATAAGAGAGAATCATTGATTGGCTGCCTCCTGCACGCCCCCTACTGGGGATCGAGCCTGCAACCCAGGCATGTGCCCTTGGCCGGAATCGAACCTGGGACCCTTCAGTCCGCAGGCCAACACTCTATCCACTGAGAAAACCTGCTAGGGCCACACTTTTCTTATTTGGGGGACACAAGTCTAGCTGAACATGGACTTTGCCATCATCCCCTGGCAGTCATCACTTGGCATGTGGCCAAGGTGTCACCATCAGATGCACTTGCTCCAGGTTTTCAGCCCCGAGGGTTGCCATAAAGTAAATGTCTGTTAGAGATTTTTTCATGGGGACTGACAGAGTTGAGCGTCAAGTGGTGGGTAGGGAGGGTCCCAGGGCTACGGAATGCAGCAGCATGACTGACCAGTGCACCGTCCTGTGGTGGCATTGCAAGGCCAGTGTCCTAAGCCAGTGGTTCTTCTGAGGATCCTTGCTATGCCTTGTTCCCTTATTCCCTTGTTCCCTTATTCATGCCCTAACCTCACTCCATGAGCCACCCAATATCCTTCCAATTAATTCCTGTTGTTGTTTGCAGCCAAAAAGAAACACACAAAAATGAGAGAGAGAGAGAGAGAGAGAGAGAGAGAGAGAGGGAGAGAGAGAGAGAGAGAGAGAGAGAGAGGAGAGAGAGAGAGAGAGACATGTGAGACATGATATTTCTTTGGCCGTTAGCTGTTGGTCCCTCTATTCCTAGTCCTCATTATGTTGTTGGTCATAAATGTTGCCAGACGGTAGTGTATTTGTTTTCTATGCACATCTCACCCATGATTCTATTTTGGAAAGACAAATGGTGCTTCAGAGAACTTCATAGTGATAGTCATTTCAATAACAACATCATTGATGGCTCACAAAAGCAGAACGATATAATGACTCAAAGTTAGTCAGCATGGCTACCCTACTGATAGTATGTTGTGAGTCCTAGACTGGATACAGCTTGTGATTAATATCCTCGTTTTATCCATTGGTTCTCATGTTGTCTATATGGATAGATTAGTACACGGTGCTACAAACTCCCATAGGAAAGACATCTAACACAGACTTGTTGGGACAGCAACACTTTCTAGAAAAGTAACTCTTGGATTTGAAACCCAAAAGATGGACAGGGGACCAAAGTTAACCAGGAGACTCAGAATCCAACAGAATAGAATAAGATCCTCTGGCAAAAACCCTGAAGAGAGACACAAGAAGAGCAACTTACTCTCTAGCTCAGTACAGAGAGACGAGCCAGGAGGCGTGGCTGGAAGGCGAAGTGGAGCTAGTCGAACTGGTCAAAGCCTAGAAAAGCTGAATGGATTTTGCATTCCTTCTGGTTTAGCCCCAGAACGAATTTCCGATTTGTTTTTCTGTTAAGTAATATACTACTGCTGGTATACTAATACACCACAGCTTAATTTGAAAAATATTTAAGACTTTTTTTAAATACAAGGGACATTCTTGGGCAGTTGTGTAGTGGGTTGAATGGTGGCTCCCAAAAAAGAAATGTCAATGTCCTAACACCCAGAACCTGTGAATGTGACTTTATTTGGAAAAAAGGTCATTGCAGATCTAATTAAGTTAAATCTCAGGAGATGAGATCCATCCACATGGGTGCTAAATGCAATGCTAAGTGTCCTTCGGACAGACAGAAGAGAAGATAGGGATGCGCAGAGGAGAAGGCATGTGAAGACAGAGGCAGAGGTTGGGGTGTTGTGGTCACAAGCCAAGGAAAGCCTGGGGCCCTCAGGGGGTGGGAGAACCAAGGAGATTTACCCCTAGAGCCTTCAGAAGGAGCATTGCCCTTCCAGAACCTTGATTTTGGACTTCTGGCCTCCAGAACTGTGAGAGAATAAATTCCTTCTGTTTTAAGTCACCAAGTTTGTGATCATTTGTTATGACAGCCACAGGAAACCGGTACAAGTTGCTGCAATGAACTATAGCTTTACATTTTCTTCTTGTAATGCTAAAAAAGGCCGAGAGATTTATGCACAGGACTAGAAATAGTGTTATTTCCACCATGTGTGGCTGAAGCCACACAATAACAAGTTGTATTGGCATCATTCTGATGGTCAAAAGTTCCTTGATTCAGAATGTCCTTTCTGTTTCACACACTATACCCCAAACCCTCGGTGAAGTCAGATATAGTTTGTTGTGCTAATTCTGTTATAAGATAAAAAGTGTTTCCATCAAGGTTCTGTTGTTTTTAGACCTAGTTTCTCCAACACATTGTTACAAACAGGCTTGCTTTGGAAGCACTGTGAGAACCTAAAAAAGTGATCAGTTGACCAGAGCAAAGAGCAGCTATGTTAACACAAGTAAATGAAACTTACCAATAAAATAAGCGTTTCATTTGAGTTGAGGGTTTGAACCTTCTTATCTTCACAACTCTACCACAATCTGAGGTTCTGGTCTGGGCACGGCTTGTTGGATTGTTTGTGTTTTGGATTTACTTGTGTTCCTCCAAAGTTCATCGGTTCAAGTCCTGACCCTCGTACCTCAGAATGTGTCCTTATTTGGAATGGGGTCCTAGCACATGTGAGAGGTAAGATGAGGTCATTAGGGTAGGCTCGAATTTAATATGCCTAATGTCCTTATAAAAAGGGGACGTTTGGACACAGAAATGCACACAGGGAGAATACTATATAAAGATAAAGACAGAGATTAAGTGATGCTTCTACCAAGTCAATGAATGCCAAAGATTGCCAGCAAACCACCAGAAGCTGGGGGAGAGGCATAGGACAGATCAGTGTCACAGGACCCCTGGTTCTTGGGCTTCCAGCCTCCGGAACTGTGAGACCGAAAATCTATGATGTTTAACCACCCAGTGTGTGGTACTTTGTTACAGCAGACCTAGCAAACATAGTACAGTTTGTTCCCTATTCATTTGCTTGAGAATTGTCCATGAGCACCAAGACAATTCAGGACAATAGAAAGGAAAGATTCAGGTTATATTTCAGGTGATTTCATCCTAAACTATTTAGAACTCACTTTACTAACACTATTACATATTGCATATATAATAATGAATTGAATACATCACTGTTCTATAGACACATCATTGATGAACAATTTATATAAATTTCTACTTTAGCCCGGCTGGTGTGGCTCAGTGGTTGAGCATTGACCTATGAACTGTGAGGTCACTGTTCGATTCCGGGTCAGGGCACATGCCTGGGTTGTGGGCTCCATCCCCAGTGAGGGGCGTGCAGGAGGCAGCCTATCAATGATTCTCTCTCTCAAAAAAAATTTTTTTTCTACTTAACCCAGGTCTTTTTTAGGGCAAAATATTTCATAAATAATTTACTCAGTGACTATGATTGGCTTTAGAATTGTATTGGAATAGATATAATCCCAAATCAAATTTAACATTGACATTTAAAATCAGACCTTGTGGTATATATACACAATGGAATACAACTCAGCCATAAGAAAGGATGAAATAGCATCATTTGCAATAACATGGATGGACCTTGAGAACATTATGCTAAGAGAAATAAGTCAGTCAGAAAAAGCTAAAAACCATATGATTTCACTCATGTGGGATATAAAACTGAAACTCATGAACACAAACATCAGTGTAGTGGTAGCCGGAGGGAAGAAAGTTAAGGGAGAAGGGCATTCTAACAAGGTGACAGAAGATTTAACTTTGGGTGGTGGGCACATGATGCAATATACAGATCTTGTAACATAGAAACCCACACCTGAAATCTATATGTTCATGTTGACCAATGTCACCCCAATCAATTTAATAATAAATTTAAAAAATAATAAATGAGGACAATTTATTTCTGCTAAAAAATAAAATATCAGACCTTTAGGTAGCTTTAATCTACTCTTTAGAATGCTATTAAATATTTCACTGGAAATGCATATTTTGTTTACAAGCAGAATTTAGTGTTCTGTTTCCATGATGGATATTGATATTTGATATTGAATAAAGCACTGAAGAGAAGTAATCTATTACAACTTGTTTCTCCTTGTACAAGCCTCTGCAAGCACCTCATGTCATGTTCCTGCATATCCAAAGAGATTAGAGGCAGCAGGATTTCAGATCAAAGACTATGCATCTGCCTACCCCAGGGTTTTCAAATTAAAAAAAAAAAAGCGCTCATTAAAGAAAAGTAACTCAACAGAAGTCTAAATAAAATGCAATTTTAAGAAACTTAATGTTCCTTAAATGTTGAATATCTGATACTTCAAGTGATTATTCACACTTTTCCCATTGTATTGAAAGTAAAAGTCAACTTTTGCAAAGAATGTTTAAAATATTCTGAAATTTTGTATAATAGCGCAGTTATCAATCTGATTTATTGTGAAGTATTTAGACCCCAATGAACTTAGTGGCATTTATATGGACTCATGCATATTTTAGGCTTCTTTAATTTGCATAATAGAACATATGTGGGTTTTTTTAAAATTTAAAGTTAGACTTAGTGTTGGAAAGTGCTGTTTCTAATTTAATGTTATAGGTCCAGCATCTGCAAAGTAAAAGAAGGGTGTGTGTATGGTGAAAGCATTTTGTAAGTTTATATTTACTGAAGGATGTATTGCTCATTTGGAAGGGAAACATTTCTAGTGGATATAATAAAAAGTTGTGCTGGTGTTTATAAGTCTCTATATTTCACATTTTTTAGAATATAGATATGACAAAATTTTATTTTATGGTAATGTCCGTTAAATCTACAGAGAACAAATACATTTTAATAAGTAGTGTTTGGCTTTAGTAATGAACACTTTGAAGGAAACAATATATGTCTTACTTCACACATTACACAAAAATAAATTAAAGATTAATTAAAGATTTATATGTAAAAGATAAAAAGTACTAGAGGAAAATATGAAAAAGTGAGCATGAAAGTCAATTCATAATTTTTTTAAAATATATTTTATTGATTTTTTACAGAGAGGAGGGGAGAGGGATAGAGAGTTAGAAACATCGATGAGAGAGAAACATTGATCAGCTGCCTCTTGCACGCCCCCTACTGGGGATGTGCCCGCAACCAAGGTACATGCCCTTGACTGGAATCGAACCTGGGACCCTTGAGTCCGCAGGCTGACGCACCATCCGCTGAGCCAAACCGGTTAGGGCCATAATTTAACACTAACATCAGAAATCATAAAAGAAATGGTTGAAAGGTTTGTGTACCTATAATTAGTTAGAAACATCGATGAGAGAGAAACATTGATCAGCTGCCTCTTGCACGCCCCCTACTGGGGATGTGCCCGCAACCAAGGTACATGCCCTTGACTGGAATCGAACCTGGGACCCTTGAGTCCACAGGCTGACGCACCATCCGCTGAGCCAAACCGGTTAGGGCCATAATTTAACACTAACATCAGAAATCATAAAAGAAATGGTTGAAAGGTTTGTGTACCTATAATTATAAAACAATCTATAATAATAAAAGTGTAATATGCTAATTAGACTGGATAGCCAAACAACCTTCCAGACGTCCTTCCGGATGAAGCCACGGTGGCGGGGCCAAGGCAGAGGTGGTTAAGGGCAATCAGGCAGGCAGGTGAGTGGTTAGGGGCAATCAGGCAGGCAGAGGTGGTTGGGGTGATCAGGCAGGCAGGCGAATGGTTAGGGACGATCAGGCAGGCAGACAGAGTGGTTAGGGGCAATGAGGCTGGCAGGCAGAGTGGTTAGGGGCAATCAGGCAGGCAGGCGAGTGGTTAGGGGCGATCAGCCAGGCAGACAGAGTGGTTAGAGGTGATCAGGCAGGCAGGCCAGTGGTTAGGAGCCAGCAGTTCTGGATTGCAAGAGGGATGTCCAACTGACGGTTTAGGCCTGATGTGGGATTGTAAGAGGGTGCAGGCCAGGCTGAGGGACCCTTCCCCCATGCACGAATTTTGTGCACTGGGCCTCTAGTCCTATATAATAAAAGCCTAATATGCTAAGTGTCTGGTAAGCCGTTCAACCAATCAAAATGTAATATGCTAATGATATGCTAAGGCTGCTCAACCGCTTGCTATGACGTGCACTGACCACCAAGGTCAGACAGTCGACTGGTCTACGAGTTGCTATGATGGTCACTGACCACCAGGGGGCAGACGCTCCAACCAGTTAGCTTGCTGCTGGGGTCCAGCTGATAGGGACTGAGTGAGACACGCCCTGAAGCCCTCCCGCAGTCCCTGCCTGGCTGGCCAATCTCCCACATCCCTCCCTGGCCCTGATCATGCACCAGTGGGGAACCTCAGCCTGGCCTGCGCCCTCTTGCAATCCGGGCTGAAGGGACCCCCCCCCCCCTCAGAGTGCACAAATTTCATGCACTGGGCCTCTAGTACTCTATAAGAAAACATAAATTTAAAACACTAAGAGGAAATATTTATTTACATGTTAATATGTTAGAAACAATTCCATAAATATCCCTTTAACACGTTAAGTGCCCAGTCAGTCACCGGTGACTGACACTATACTTTCCGTCCGAAGACAAAACAGTCTGGGCACTTAATGTGTTAAGCCTTTTA
Organism: Myotis lucifugus; assembly: GCF_000147115.1. NCBI lineage: Eukaryota > Metazoa > Chordata > Mammalia > Chiroptera > Vespertilionidae > Myotis > Myotis lucifugus. The sequence goes on along the minus strand of NW_005871059.1, from coordinate 7,359,793 downwards.
TATTAAAACTAGAGACCCGGTGAATGGATTTGTGCACTGGTGGGGTCCCTCGGCCTGGCCTGAGCCCTCTCACAATCTGGGACCCTTCAGGGGATGTCGGAGAGCCGGTTTTGGTCCGATCCCTGCAGGCCATGCTGAGGGACCCCACTGGTGCCCGAATCCATGCACCGGGCCTCTTCTATGCATATAAGATCTTATGTTAATCTCTTCCCACCCTCCCCCCTGCCCACTTCCCTCTGAGATTCACCATTCTGTTCCATGTTTCCATGCCTGTGGTTGAGCATCTGCCCCCTCGTGGTCAGTGTGTGTCATAGCTACCAGCCGGTTGGCCAGTCAGCCGGTCGCTTAGGCTTTTATATATATACTAGAAGCCTGGTGCACAAAAATTTGTGCACTTGGGGGGGGGGTCACTCAGCCCGGCGTGTGCCCTCTCGCAGTCTGGGACCCCTCGGGGGATGACCACCTGCTGGCTTAGGCCTGGTCCCCAGGGGATTGGGCCTAAGCTGGCAGTCAGACATCCCTCTAGCAGCCTGGGAGCCCTCGGGGGATGTCCACTTGCCAGTGGGGAACAGGCCTAAGCTGCAGTTGGACATCCTTAGCGCTGCTGAGGAGGCGGGAGAGGCTCCCACCACCTCCGCTGTACTGGCAGCCGTCAGCCTGGCTTGTGACTGAGCAGAGCTCCCCCTGTGGGAGTGCACTGACCACCAGGGGACAGCTCCTGCATTGAGCGTCTGCTCCCTGGTAGTCAGTGTGTGTCATAGTGACCAGTCATTCCCAGTCTTTCTGCTGTTAGGATCAGTTTGCATATTACCCTTTTATTTTTATTTTATTTTATTTTTTTTTTTTTAAATATATTTTATTGATTTTTTACAGAGAGGAAGGGAGAGAGAGATAGAGAGTTAGAAACATCGATGAGAGAGAAACATCGACCAGCTGCCTCCGGCACATCTCCTACTGGAAATGTGCCCGCAACCCAGGTACATGCCCTTGACCGGAATCGAACCTGGGACCTTTCAGTCCGCAGGCCGACGCTCTATCCACTGAGCCAAACCGGTTTCGGCATCCTTTTATTATATAGGATAGAGGCCTAGTGCACAGGTGGGGGCCGGCTGGTTGGCTCTGAAGGGTGTCCCGGATCAGGGTGGGGGTCCCGCTGGGGTGCCTGGTCAGCCTGGGTGAGGGGCTGATGGCTGTTTTCAGGCTGGCCACACCCCCTTTAGGGTGGGGGGTCCCCACTGGGGTACCTGGCCAGTCTGGGTGAGGGGCTGAGGGCCGTTTTCAGGCTGGCCAAGCCTCCCCAACAACGGAAGCTCCCAGCCTCTCCTTTTTTTCTTTTTTCTTTTTTAATTCTGGGATTTATTTACCTTCTATAATTGAAACTTTGTAGCCTTGAGAGGAACTCAGAGCCGGCCAGGGCAGGTGGGAGGGAAGCTTGGCTTCCTCCATCACCAGGGGCAATCAAGCTTACTGTTTGCTCCAGCTCTGTGGCCACAGCCGGCTGAAAGCAGGTATCTGGGGTTTATTTACCTTCTATAATTGAAACTTTGTTGCTTTGAGTGGAGCTCAGAGCCGGCTGTGACAGGCGGGAAGCTTGGCTTCCTCCATCATTGGGGCAACCAAGCCTCCTGCTTGCTCCAGCTCCGTGGCTGCCGGCCGCCATCTTGGTTGGGTTAATTTGCATATAGTCGCTCTGATTGGCTGGTGGGCATGGCTTAAGGCATAGTGAAGGTACGGTCAATTTGCATGTTTGTCTTTTATTAGTGTAGATAGATGTGTGTTCTGCAGCCCTTTGACAGGTGTTTAAATGAGCATCTAACATGTCTGAAGAAAGATACAGATTAGACTCAGTTGGGGTCCTCCCAAGAGCCCTAAATCTATAGTTTCATTTCCATTCTTGGAGGGTTTATGTCAATATATAGTTCTTTTTAAATTATAAAACTCTATGCCATTTTAAAACCTCTAAATAGAGCAGACATTATCTAATATTAATATCATAACATAGATCCTTTATTGACTATTTAAAATAACCAAATTACATCGTGGCTAGTTTGCTTTAGTGGTTAAAGCCTTGGCCCGTGAACTGAAGGATCCTGAGTTTGATTCCTGGTCAAGGACATGTACCTGGGTTGCAGGTTCCATCCCTGCCCAGGTTGGGGCGTGTGAGGAAGGCAACCAATTGATGTATCTCTCTCACATCAATGTCGCTCTCTCTCTCATACATTCCTCCCTTGTGCCTCCTGCTCCCTTCCACTATCTCTAAAAATCAGTGGAAAAAAATATATCCTCAGGTGAGGATTAATAATAAAATAACTAAATTAAGTGGCTTCCAAATAAATTTGCTAGTAGTATAATGGGTGGCAGACCTTTAAGATCTAATTAACTTTATGTGGCAGACATATGCCAACACACATGCACGTATTTTAATATAATACAGTCACTTCTTAGACGTAACCTAATCCTTCCAATACCGCTGAAAATGTGTCCCATTTTCCATGATTTACCGTTGAACCCCAGCTCCCTTTCCTGTGTTCATGGAACTAGTAGGAAAGTCAGAATTCCACTTTTCTTGAAATGTCAAGAAGGGCAGATGCACTCCGACCTCAGCTTTAAATTTAACCAAGAATATGGGAGGATTTGAGGCTGCTCCACATACCTCGCAAGGAATTTCCCCCAAGCACTAATCTCTGAAGAGCCTGAAAAATTTTGCAGGCAAAGCCTTATTGTCTCTTGACATGAAGTTATGCTCAGCATGCTAACTATAAGCCAGAGCTTACTTTCGGAACAGCAAACAACATGTTCCTACTCTTTGTAATGTCTGTGCTAAAATAACAGTCTTGTGATGATGATTATTCTCTATTGTCAACGTTTCTTAAGTGCCTACAGTAGGGGTAGGGCTTGCTTCTTAAGAATTTTAAAATGTGTTTTTAGCAAGGCTTTAAAGATTGAATCTTTATCTTGCTGTCACTAATTACATTTTTCTAAGGAGTTAAAAACACACACACACAAAAGAAAACCCACAGAATTATTTTAGGTCCCCATTAAAATGTAGAACGTTCTGTGGTGGCTGGCTGCTGGTGACACTGATAACTGGAAATACTACAACTTACTGAACCAGGACTAAGTGATGTGTGTTGTAACGTGCACTTTACACTCATTTCTCTCATGCAGGTGATATTACCTCTATTTTTCAGATGAGAAACTGAGATTCAGAGAGGTTTTAAAACTTGATGAGTTCACGCAGCTAATACATAACAGCAAGATTCAAACCTAGAGCAACCCAACTCCAAACCCTACTATGAACCGTTTTTTCTTTCAAAATTCCTGCAGTCAGTGGGAACAATCTAATATGTGTTCATTCATTCACACCTACATAGTGCTAGGCCCTAGTACCGTCTCTAGGCCTCTGCCTTCCTGCGTGTCCATTTGATTGAAATGAATAAGTGCTTAATATTAGTTAAGTGATATGGGAAAAATAAAGGGAAATAGAGAGACAGAGATTCCTGAGAGGGACACTGAATATAGGGGTAGGGATGGTCTCCCTGAGAATTTGTTAGCTGAGGGGAGACCTTGGATGAGACAAGGGAGGAGAAAGCCCTGCAGATATTTGGGGAGAAGAGCTCTCAAACCAGATGGAAGAACAAGTGCAAAAGCCCTGAGGCAGGAATATGCTGTGTCTGAGGACCACAAGGTAGGCCAGTGCGGCTGGAGAAGGGGGGGTAAAGGAGAGCATGAAGGGAAATGAGGACAGAGAGCCAGCCAGGGCAGTTCAGGGAGGCTCTGCAGGCCATGGTAAGGATTTACAGTTTTTAATTTAAATGTTTGATGGGAACCTAATGGAAGACTGGGCTTTGGGGAGGGCCTGAGTCTCACTGACCCTGGCCTTAAGGAGAACAGATTGGGGGGAGGGGGCCTCAGCTGAAATAGGGAGTGCAGTTAGGATGCTGCCTTGCCCCAGGGAGATGTGGTGGCCCAGAGAGCGCACAGCAGTGGGGGCGCTGGTGAGCGCTGCATTTGGTGTCTGTTTTGAGAATTCAGGGCCAGGGGAGTTATGACTAACTGGGGACATGGGCAAATCTTATAACAGAACAGTGGAACAATAAGGACAATGTCCGATTAAGAGCTGGGTTGTTAGCTGCAAATTCTTCCAGGCATCTCCCACATATTATCTGGGGAACGCAGGACCGGTGACTGGTAGTATTTTGAGATGGGGGAAGACTACTACAGCCTCGTCTGCACCTCCCTGAGAGCTTAGCTAGCCACCAATTTGCCTTATTAATTAGTAAGTGTTCATCCTAATTCTAGATAGAGTTCTCAAATGAATTAAATCCAAAGGATGAGAGGATAATAAATGGATCTGATCATCTATAAATTGGGAATAACTGAAGTGGGTAGGAAGGTGAGGCACAGAAAAGCAAGGCAGGGCTAATTGAGAGGGAGGCTGTGAGGAGCCGGGTAAGTAAGGAAAGACAAGCGACACAGAGTGGTGGGGCAATCCGAAGTCGCTCACCAAGACTGAGCACAGTCTGACGTGTGGAAAGGAGTGAAGGGCTGGTGGAGTTTTCCAGTGCTCTGAAGCACTAATCTCCTAAATGTGGCACGCTGGCCAGCAGCGGAGTACACCGTCCAGTTCCTCACTTTTCTGAGGTAGGCAGACTGGGGATCATGCTTCTCCGGCCAGAACAGGTGCGTGTAGACGTGCGTGTGCCTGCATGTACGTGGGTGCCTATGTGGCTAAATAAAGCCTACTCGATCTTGCCTCCCCTCATGGCTACTGAGCTGTTGACTTTGGATGGCCCACACTCAACCAACCACCATCCAAAGTCACAGCTTTTCCTTCCTTTTTGTGTGTATGTTTGTAAACAGTAACATTCACACCCAAGGAGAACGAGGGGTAGGAGAGTGTGAAATGGGCCTGAGTCAGAGAACATTTAAGAAGTGCAAGAAGGAGGTTGTTGCCTTGACTTTCAAATAAATGTTGGTAGACTTTGTTGATTTTCGTGCATACCTAAGGAGGGTGTGTGTGTGTGTGTGTGTGTGTGTGTGTGTGTGTGTGTGTTTGCGGGGTCAAGAGTTTACTAGTGACCCTCAGAATGTTTGACCAGAAAGGAGTGAAAACCACCACCTGGTAGGCTCATGTACTAGTATTTATTCAGCACAGGTGAGTTTGTTGGACGTTTTGTGTGTGATTAAATGTAAAAATCCCCAATAAAAAATTTTTTTTAAAGTTCTTTCAAGGAAAAGGCACTTTAGCTAACTGCAACAGCTAGCAGCCTTGAGCCAAAGGAGGATACTGGAGCACCTGCTTCTTTTCCATACCTGCTGGATTGGTTCAGCCAAAGGGCATTTGAGCCAGCATGTCTCAGATGAAAACCTCTTCACAGTGACCGCAGCTGTGTTTCCCCTGTGGGAGGTATGATTTGCCTGTCAGTGTTGTGAGTACACATGTGTGTGTTGCTTTTGTTTCCCCAGCAGAGATCCCCTCTAAGCTGGGTCAGGTTTTAGTTCTTATTACAAAGTTCAGAGTTTCGGGAATCCCAGTGGGTTGCTAATTCCTGCTGATAAAGGTGAGCAGCCCTCACAATGAGTGTATAAACAGAAAGTTTATTGTGAGGTAATCAGAGCTGATGGTGGTTTTACCAGCAACAGCGATATTCACACCCAGTGGCTGAAATAAGGCTGAATGCCTACATGGAGCTAACCCTGGGCCGTCACACCTGGACTGTTTGTCTACGCTGGTAGACTGAGTGTGTGTGTGTGTGTGTGTGTGTGTGTGTACACGCACGCTCGCGCACACGTGTTTTATAATAGTTTCATGGCACTGTGAAATTCAGTTGCTTTTCAGCAGCCAGTCTAAGTAGGGTAGGTAATTCATGAGCCCTGGGCAGGCACAGCACCCAGCCCCATCTCAGGAGCATCTACGTTATTTCCAGGAAGATTTAGGCCAGAAACTCCTGGCAGACAATAGAAAAGCACCAGGTGTTGCCAGCAACAGCCTCCTTCTTCTCCCTTAAAAGTTGTGATGGGCAAGTTTCCCAAAGCAGGAGAGAAAAATCTATGATTTTATGATTTCATAATCTGATCTATAATTCTCTTAATGATCAGTACTAAAGAAGCATCTAGGTCAGTGATGGCGAACCTTTTGAGCTCTGCGTGTCAGCATTTTGAAAAACCCTAACTTAACTCTGGTGCTGTGTCATATATAGACATTTTTTGATATTTGCAACCATAGTAAAACAAAGACTTATATTTTGATATTTATTTTATATATTTAAATGCCATTTAACCAAGAAAAATCAACCAAAAAAATGAGTTCGCGTGTCACCTCTGACACATGTGTCATAGGTTCGCCATCACTGATCTAGGTAGATGAATCTATAATTGAATGACTATTATACCCAATGTTTTGATTAATAAATAGATGTCATAATAGAAGTAGAAATTTCATGATTTCTTTAGCAATAACTGACTAGCAAAGCATTTCAAATGAATGACTCAAATAGGAAGACCATGTCTCAGTTTTGTAATCCACAAAAAAATGAGCACAACAGACATGTTAATTTCAAAACTTAGGTTAAAAAAACTAACTGGCAGGTTCCACATGAACAGAGACTTGATTGGCCAGAGTGAAATGTTCAATGTTTTGAATGTTAGATGATCACAGATTCCATCTGAACCAAGGTTGAAGTGGTTGCTTCACGGGGGGGTGGGGGGGAGGAGGCAGAGGGTATTATAATTTATATACAGTGAAGTGCACAATTTTAAGAAAACAATTCAGTGAGTTTTGACAATTGCATGCACCCATTCATCCCAGGATATAGAATATCCACATGCCCACAAAATTGATCAAGACATAGAAAATTCCCTTCCCCACAAAAATCTCCTTCCTGGCCCCTCCCAGTTAGTCCCCACCAAGCGGCAAACTCAGTTCTGACTTCTTTCACCATCCATTAGTGTGCCCAGTCCTAGAACTCTATCAATGGAATCATGCAGTATATACTCTTTTGTGTCTAGTTTCTTTCACTCTGTAAAATGGTCTTGGGGGTCATCCATTTTGTTGAGTTTATCAGTAGTTTCTCACAGGTTGGATTCCCCAGAAAGAGACAAAGAGTAGCGTGCAGGGCATTTATTAAGGAGGCCGCTTGGGACCTATCGCTTTGAAAGAGGCAAAAGAAGCAGGGTGAGCAGAGGGAAAGTGGAGCTGTGAGGCAGCCCAACACCAGCCTCAGCTGATGCCAGTGGGTGCTCTCGGCCCATTGGTGAATGGGTTGTTCCGTGATGGAATTCTCTCCTGTCAGTGGGAGCGCTGGAGATAGATGGCAAGTTTTGCCCACTCTGTAGTGATCAGGCCTTGAATGTGGGATGCTTCTCCCCGAAAGGGCTGACTGCTAAGGGCGGTCTTTCAGCAGCACCCCCAGGAGAATGGGAATATGTCCTGAAGTTCTGAGAGGGTTTGGGGCAGCACGTCATAGAGTTTCATTGCTGAGTTCCAGTGATGGATATAACACAGTATATTTTATCCACCCTCCTGTTGATGGATATTTGGCTATTATGAATAAAGCTGCTATGAACATTCTTGAACTGGTCTTTTTTATGGATATATGTTTTCATTTCTCTTGGATAAATGCCTAGAAATAGAATTTCTAAATCATTGGATAAGTGTGTTTAACCTACTATAAACTGCCAGACCAAATTCCAGATTTACCATTTTACACCCCTCCAACAATGAATGAAAGTCCCAGTTGCTATATGTTCTCACCAACACTTGGTGTCTAGTCTTTTTAATTATGGGAAAGACTTGAAAAGTTTCCCAACCGTGTGGATGGAAATGTCAGAAGAGATTTCTGCTTGGATTGGAGTTTAGACTAGATAGATTCTGAATTTATGATATAAAAAGGCACCATTTCATATGCATTGTTATAGCAAAAATCACATTTAACCCGTTTACTTTAAATCCTTTGTTATTTTGGGAGATGTACTGCCACATCCAAATTTATTTCAAAACGACTTTGAATTCTTGAAGTTCAGGTTAAACTTAAGTGTGAACTTAATCTGAAATTGAACCTCCTTAATGGTAAGATTCTTCTATACTTGAAAATGAATTATAGTTGCTCAGATTCTTTTTCCTAACAGATTCCTTCAATAAAGTATATTTAGATAATATGCTTTAATAGTACCAATCAGTTACTATATGCAAGGCTGTGTGCTAACCATGTCACATGTGTTTCAATCCTTTCAATTAATTTAGGTAGATACTATAATTATCGCTCCCATCTTACAAATGAGGAGCTGATAGGGAAAGATGGGGCTGCTTCATTCATTCAGCAAGCATTTATTGATTGCCACCAACATATAAGGGGATAAGGTATTGACAAAAATTAGTTTTCTTCATGGAGATAGAATTCTAATAGTAGGAGACAGGAGATAGATAGATAGATAGATAGATAGATAGATAGATAATAACAGTTTCACTCTTGTGCTTTCCATCCTATTTTTAAAATTTTGGTATAGTAACTAGATAGAATGATATAATATATATGTGCATTACACTGTTATTATTATACTCCTAGACATCACACTACACAGTAGGCATCCACGGCTGGCTAAGAGTTGCAGACATGGGTTCAGATCATTGTTGGAGGGTTGAGAATGGATCACAGTCATGGTCGTCAGAGCTTAGGCTCACCCTTGGAGCTCGAACTGATTTAAGTGACTTCCTAAGAAGTGCTTCTGTAATTCAGATATGCTGGGTGGGCGTGGACAGTTCAGCTATGGCCGTATAATATTTTTGAGTGAATAATGATATAGATTCACAAAAGCCATGTATTTTGATATACAACCTACATTTCTTCTCAACCATTGTCCATAGTCCATTTTTCAGGCTCTGCCCCTCTTTGAACTCATCAGAGGGGAGAGTGTGGATTTAACCATCTGGCTTTCTCCCAACTGCTAAGGTCTTTTCTTTCCATTCCATGCTACACTTCTCCCTCAATTCAAATTAAACTTCTCGTATATCTGCTTCCTCTCAAACAATCTATATTCCTACCTGTGTTGGTTATCTATTGCAGCATAACTATTACCCAAAACTCAGGAGCTTAAAACAACATATTATCTCTCAGTGTTTGTGTGTCAGGGGCTTAATGGGGTCCTTGCTTAGAGTCTCAGGGTGTCACAAAGCTGCAATTAAGGTGTCAGCCAGGGCTGTGGTCTCATCTGTGGCTTGACTGGGGAAGGACATTCTTCCCAGCTCTGCAGCTGCTGGCAGCATTCCATTCCTTGCAGAAAGTCAGACTGCAGGCCTGTTTCTTGCTGGTCTTGAGCCAGAATACTCTGCTCCTTGTCTCAAAGCGCTCTCCAGCTTACAACATGGCAACTTGCTTCTTTGTAGCCAGGAAGAGTGTCTCCTAGCAAGACAGATGTTTCAATCTTACATAATGTAAGCATGGGCACAGAGTCACATACTTCCTTGCCATAGTGTGTTAAGTAGAAGAAAGTCAAATCCCATCCACCCTCAAGGGAAGGGGCTTACACAATGTGTGAATACCAGGGACCCACCTTGGCATCTGTCTACCACACCCCCAGTGTTCTGAAATAATTCCTGACCTTAGTCAAATGTCTTCTTCTTGCAAAAGCAGAGTAAACTAGAACCCTCCTTCCATTAACCTGTGTGCTATGGTTTGTGTGTTAATGAATATTCCTGTTTAACTTTAGCACTGTTAATATATTTTTTCAACATGCAAGTATCTTTTATTTATTTATTTTATTGTTGACATTATTACAGATGTCCCCACCCCTTCCCTTTTATCTACCTCCACCCAACTTCCTCCATCGCCCCCTCTGACCATCACCACACTGTTGTCTCAAACAATCTATATTCCTACCTGTATTGGTTATCTATTGCAGCATAACTATTACCCAAAACTCAGCAGCTTAAAACAACATATTATCTCCATGGGCTATGCATACATGTTCTTTGGTTAATCTCTTCACCTTCTTTCATCCAACCCCTCTCCCCCCCCACCACCAATTCTACTCCCCTCTGACCTGGGTCAGTCTGTTCCATGTATCCATGCCTCTGGTTCTATTTTGTTTGTCACTTTATTTTGTTCATTAGATTCTAAATATAAGTGAGATCATATTACATTTGTCTTTGTCTGGCTTATTTCACTTAGCATAATACATAATCTTCGACATCCTATGTTCATAGCAGCATTATTTACAATAGCCAAGATCTGGAAACAGCCCAAGTGCCCATCAGTAGAGGAGTAGATAAAAAAAAAGGAACTCTTACCTTTTGCGACAGCATGAATGAACCTGGAGATTATTTTGCTAAACACTGTTATATTTTAACCAAATCAGTTTTTAATAAGATGTGGAGAAATTGAACAAAGCTTTAACTGGGGGGATTGAAAATGTAAATGTATGTACTCAGTAGATGATGGTAATATTCAGATTATATGCTTTCTCCATTACTGAATTTAAAAATGTCAGTACTCATCAGTAAATGGTATTCTGTTGACACTATTGCCTAACAGTGAACCCCACTGTACTTTTACTGCAGCCTCAATTTCCTTGTCCTATTTCTCCTGGTATCCACAGATCTAAAGAGTGCATTGATACAGATCAGATGAATTCATCATTTATATGTAAAATACTTGCTTAATGAGCACTTACCCATGTGCTGGCTCTGTGCTGTCTTATACTGGTAAACAAGAATGGCTTCCAATGACACTCAGTCCAGTGCAGGAGATGTGTGAGGAGACAGCCTTGGGATAAATTCCATGGTGGACGTTTCTGTGGAAATATATATATATGTAGGTCCTGGGAGATTTGACATCTAAGCCAACATGTCTTTGAAAACATAAAATATAGGAGAATTGGAGGCCAGATACTGAGAATCAATCAACCCAAGTAGACATAGAAAATAAAACCTGAGGAAGGATGAGTCCTCTAGATGTTAATAAAAGAGAGAGACGAACAGAGGTTGGAGAACCAAGGCTTTAGGGTAAATCTAGATAGACGATGGGGGGAAATGCCATGAATTTTTAGTATCTGCAGTGTTGGCCAGCTGGGAACAAAGTTTCACTGTTCGGATAGTAATTTTAATTTTCAGAGTAGGGTATTAGCTATTTCTATATGGACATAAATAATGGAGTACACCTAAATATTCATAGTGCTGTTGCGTGAAATGAAAAACTCCAGGTGAAATAAGGTAACATTTAACTTGAAAACAAAGCAAAAATTATCACCCTAAAATCACAGACTCAAGTGAGAAATGTATATGAAGGTTGACTATTTTATTAATAAATGTAGCTGAATATTATTTTTGGCACTGGTTCACAGAAGCAAATCATTGTTTGTGTTACTGGTTCACAAGACAGTACTGTATATACCACCTATAAAGAAGAAGTAAAATAATCTGAAGAAACGGGGAATTCTTTGGGACTTTATGTGGATTTTGGAATGTTTAGAGCACAGCAAAATCCACAGCATTTTCTGCTAAATATATATATATATCAGGTGAAGATTGCTTCTTACTATATATTGGACCCCTCTGTAACTTGTAAAAATTTCCTTTGTGCCTTCTCATAATTGAAAGTCGTCTGCTTAGAGAAGTTGGGGAATGAAAACTCGTTAGCAAAAAAGCCTCCTTGCTTGGAGAGTGGTGTGTGGATTTAACGCGGCAGTATTCCAAGCCTGTTTTGTATGTGTACTTCTTATTGTGTGATTTCTCCTGAATAAATCTCGTTTTGATGAAAGATTAAGTCTGAACACCTGCAAGTTGCCTCACCCTCCTTCTGGGCTCCCACCTTTTTCACCTATTTGGAGAATGTGTCAACTTTCCTTAATTGAGAAGTGATTTGTAGTTACTGAAATCCATTTTACATTATAAGGTCTCTTCAATCTGTACAACTTTCTCTAGAGGGTTGTTTTACTTGGAGGCATGTCTTAAATTCAGATTTAAGTTCTAATAAAATAAATATGTTTTTAGGGACAAACCTTATAGCTGCTTTTTTCCCCCTGTGTTAAATACCAGAAGCATAAAAATAAAGAACAGTTGAAGTTAAGACTGTTAAATATGATAAACTACTGATTTTGTTTGTGATTCCCTTAAGATACCATTTGAAGTTTTAAAGACACCATTGTGCTATGAATTAAAAAATATTTTTATAGAGAGGTATTTATTCTAAAGGAAACAAAAATAAATAGTGGATATGAGTTTTTCATCTGTTTTTAGTTATAGAATGCTGAACTATTTAATAATGGAAGTGGTTTAAATAACACTAAAATGCATTTGTATTTTTCCCTGAAGGCAAAATAGTAAGCTTTAAATTTGCCTTCCTACTAGTGATGTTTCAGTTCTTATAACTACCAGGTAGTTCTGTTCTTCATCTTGAATTGTCTTCAACTACATTCCAATAACTTTTTCCATTAAAAAATGCAGTGTAGATATTTTTGCTATTTGTTTAATTCTATATCTCAAGTATATAGAACAGAGCCTTTTGCAAAGGATATGCATAATAAATATTTGTTAGTTGAATGATGAACCAATAAATGAATTCTTATTTATATAGAACTATCATGCATATATAATAAAGACCCTATGTATTTTCATAGAATATGAATACAATGAAATACAGTTGTAACCCAAATGCCCATAAACTGTAAATGGATAAATAAACTTTGGGATAGCCATATAATGGAACACTACTCAGAACAAAAAGGAACAAAATACTGATACGTACAAATATATTAAGTGAAAGCAGCCAGGTATAAAATAAAAACCCCTGCATATGTGTTATTCCACTTATATGAAATTTTAGGAAAGTCAAAACTATAGGGATGGAAAGCAGGTCAGTAGTTGCCCAATGCCAGGGGTGGAACAGGGATTAACCATGACGGAACTCTTTAAGGTTCTCAAAGTTTTCTAAAACTTCATTGTGGTCGTGGTTGTACTACATATTTACCAATATTTATTGAACTGTTTCCTTGAAATGGGTAGATGTTAGGGTCTTGAAATTATTCCTCAAAAAGCTATAAGCAATAAATAAATACAGTTAATACTAACAGCATACTATCAGAATTTAATCTTTCTTTGATTTAAGAAGTGCTTCATGATTTTGAGGTAACTTCAGAAAGAATTGCTGACTCTGTATTGGAAAGATTTGGATTTAGCAGTTAATAAAATTCAGAGCCTTCCCTCTAGAAGCCCATGGTTCATCCTTAACTCTTGGTAGAACACAGCTCTACCAGTACTCACTATTGTAATCATTTACCTGTAAGTCCCAACACCCACCCTCCTCATGTATAGTAGTCCCCCTTATCCGTGGTTTCTCTTTCCGCAATTTCAGTTACCCACGGTCAACTGTGGTCTAAAAATATTAAATGGAAAGTTCCAAAAATAAACAATTCATAAATTTTGCATTACTGCCATTCTGATAGCGTGATGAAGTCTCGTGTTGTCTCACTCCGTCCTGCCCAGGACATGAGTCATCCTTTGTCCAGTGTATCCAGGCTGTATGCACGCCCTGCCTGTTAATCACGGAGTAGGCCTCTTGGTTATCAGATTGACTGGGGCAGAATCCCAGTGCTTGTGTTCAAGTAACCTTTATTTTATTTAATAATGGTCCCAAAGCCATCCGCATAACTTCTATTATAGTACATTGTTATAATTCTTCTATTTGATTATTAGTTCTTATTGCTAATCTCTTACTGTGCCTTATTTATAACTTAAACTTTATTATAAGTATGTCTATATAGGAAAAAGCCTAGTATATATAGGGTCCAGTACTCTCTGCAGTCTGAGGAATCCACTTAGGGATCTTGGAACATATCCTCCGTGCACAAGGGGGGACTACTGTGCAGGGTGGGGCAAAAGGAGGTTTACAGTTGTGAGTACGTGAAACACAGAGTTTATACTTGTATTATTAATTATTGCATTATTTTCCATTACAAATAACTGTAAACCTACTTTTGCCCTGACCTGTATATACTATGAATCCCACCAGAGCGAGGGGGTCTGTACCTCACTTATCTTCATGGCCATGCACTAGAGGTGCTGGTCCTCATGGGAGGCCCTCTGTGAATTCTGTTGAATGTCTCGATGATTATTAATAAAATGGCATGTAAAAGGAAATCTGTGGGACTTGATGTTATCTTGCAATGGAGTTCGCCTACTATTACCAAAATCATACATATATTCCTAAGGGACTTTTTCCCAATTCATACCTCGAATTGCTATAATTAAAGAGATAACCCAAATCCTTATTCTTTTATTTACCACTTATATATTAAATGCCCTCTGTGTGCTCAACATTTTGTTATATTTTAGGGAGGGATACGATGGTTAAGGAAACAGGGATTTGGACCTTATTTAATGCAATTATTTTCTGTAAATTAGGCAGTAATTATTAAAGATGTCTTTAAGGACGGTTCTTTATAGATTTTTGGTCAGTAAAGATTATTAATTTTATAACAGTTGTCAGAGTTTTATGTACAGTGGGTGAGTAATTTGTTTTTCTTATGAAATGATGCGCAGCGCATTGCACACTTTTTCTCCTGGGGTGCGGGGTGGTGGGGGGGCAGTTTTTGCAAAAGGAAATTCCAGCACCACCCCCTGAGGTCTTTATTTGCCAGAGTAAATCTTCCAATTGTCCAGCTCAATCAGTAAGTACGCACACGTGAGGCACAGCACGCCCTCTACACAAAGGCAGGGCCAAGGTATTTTGTTAATCCTTTTAGCCTGAGCAAGCAGCAGAAGGAAAACTCAGGAAATAAATCACATAAAAATATGAGAACAATAGGAAAGAAAAGCCCGTCCTACAGGTTTGTTTCCTGTGCTAATACTTGTGGAATGTGGTTTTCGGTCCTGCTGATGCTTAATATAACTAAAATGTCCAAAGTTGTAATTTTTTTTCTTAACCAAAGTTCTCCTTGATCTGTTTATATTTTCATGTTAAAACTAAAATCTCTCAGAATTGTCCAAATAAAAGGCATAGGAAACATCCGGTTGCAATTGCTACAGAGTAGTTTTTTAAAGTAAACACTAGCTACATATATAGAATTCCAGGTGAAATGATAAGATATAGTAAAACTGTTTTTTCAGTAGTTATTCTTTTTGTAAGTAAACTACTGCCTTTCACAAAATGTACCCAAGTTTTGGGGTAGTACAAAGTTTTTAGAAACCAGTAGATATTCTAATTAAAAATAAAACGAACTTAACATTTAACATGTTTTGCACATAAGTTTTTAGTTTCTGAGTTATGTATTCTTTTACCTGATTGTTAGAACCTATTGTATTAAAATAGCCTTCTAAGTTTAAAAATTGCCCTCTAGCACCTCCATCAGAGGAAGGGAGAAAAGGCAGTTTCCTGCTTTTTAATAAATCTGACAACGGTAAGTAACATAATTAGCTAAAAATGCTGCTTTAGATGACCTATGAATTTGTGTTGTTTCATCTGAGCATTGTATCTGGAAAATAAACCTGTATTTCTAAAAACCCTCTGTGGATAGTTACTAAGTCATAATTACTCAATTTCATTTCCTTCCCACTAAGAAAGGGTTTTCTGAGACAGCAATTTCCATGGCACAAGGAAATGTCAGTAATTCGCTGGATCTCCATGGCTAAGTTCAGGAACAAGGGTGGCAAGTACACGGACCTTCACCTCCTTGTACCTGGCCACCACCTCCTTGCTTCCAAGGCCACCACTGCTGTGATCAACCATCACGCCCTGGGACTCCTCCTAGCCCTTCTCTTCCTAACTGCTGGTGTCTCGAAATGGACCCAGCACCTGGCAGCAGCTGGGCAAAGCGAACACCCAGGCTCCTGTTCATGGCATTTGTGCTCTTAGGGAGGAAGCTGTCACTCTTTCTCCCACTCCAAGCTTAGATTTGGCCGCCTAAAGCAGGCTGGCAGTGTCCTGAGTGACAGGATTTAGTAGTGGTGGCAGTAGCAATTGTTAGCCACTAAATATAGGTCTGCAATTGGGACTTTGACCTAGTAGGAAAGAAGTTTAGGTTTATGACTTCTTTTAACTTTTATCCAACAGGTGTAGTGATTTCCATTCATTAGGAGTGCGGTGTGACATTGGGCACCCCAGACGGGTGAGCTTAGTAACTCCTACGTCGGACTAGCCAGTGAAACCTGTGTTGTAGGGTAGAATACTTGAAAATCTCAGTAAGTGCACCGCTTCGTCACAAGGCAAAAACAGTTTCAGGAAGAGGAAATTCCATCTAATCCACTCTTCATTTCTTTCCAGAATTATATGAATAAATCATCGAAGTTGTTTCAAGGGTTGAAAAATATTTAGACTGGACAGTGGAAAAATCAGTAGATGCCATCCCTCTGTATTTTTAGGAAAGCTTAACATAAGTGATTCCTCACACTCCGTCCTCGTATGGTTTGGTGGCAGCGTATTATAAGAGATGAAAGTAGTAGTATGCTGAAGTCAGCTCATACAGGGCAGTTGTTATATGTCCAGGAATTTTGCAAACCAGTTGACATAAATTTTGCAAGTTGCTTGACCACTTGTTGAATTGGCCATTGTAGAAGTATTTGCATCTTGGAAACTGGCAAACACTGCACATTGCAAATCAATCTTGTTTCCTACCCCCAGACAAAACTGATTAAACATTTACCAGGATAGCACTAGATAAGAGATTGGCTTAGAAATATAGACCAAAGAGCAGGATCAATGGGATAAATGCTGAAGAATTACCTTCCTCAGAGTTAGATGTCAGCACTGATCTTGCTTAGCATTTTTTAAAAAAATAAATTCCCTGGAAAGAAGTAATAGAGAACTATCCATATTTTTCAGATGACATTAAACATTCCCATAGTTTAAACTATAGGCCCATAGCATTAACACCCAGAACTCTTAGAAAACTGTGAGTTGGCTGAATAATAGCAGAATATGGGAAGAGTAAGGCAAATTTAGGAGAAATTGCCTTTAAATATCCTTGTTAAATGATAACTTCTAACCTTTGTGTTATAACCTAGAAATAAAATGTAGGGATTTCTGTCGACGTTTTCTGTGGTCAGTAGAATAATTTGTTAGCTGTGATAAAAAAGGCTGCTTCAACGCCAAGCCCCATCAGAAGCTCTGGAAATCAAATAGAATAGCTGGCCCACCCCTCTAAAGCAACCCTAGTGCACACTTCCTGCAGCTTTGGTTGACATGCTTCACGAATAATGTAATGGAACTGGACAAGTTTCAGAGAAAAGCTTGTAACCTGATCGGGGGATTATAAGAATCCCAGATGAGGCTAAGATTATATTAACTAGCAAATCATGAAAGGTTTTGAATAAAGTAAATATAGATGGATTTAGGGAATCCTGAAAGACTAGAACTATGGAGTACCACTTTGATGTTCGACATAAGAATCTGTAGAAGAAAATAAAAGGGACACATTATTGTTTTTCAAGGAAAAGAAGTACCTACAGTAAAAATGTTGTACCTCAAAGTTTAACTTCTGTCAATTTTTAAAAATCATTACATGAGGGTATTTTAATGTGTGACATCTAATGTGTATTTCCTCTAATCAATGACCTCCGTTATTAATTAAGCTCTATCAATGGAAGAAAGACTGAGAGGTTCCCTCCTCTCAATTTAGGCTGAGCAAACACTTAACGTGGGCTTTTTGTTGTTGTTGTGTTAAGGCAACTTAAAGCAAAGAAATGGAAAAATCACTAGAATTGTTTACTTTTATTGCTAAACCCTCCCAGCTGGGGTGTGTTCCCAAACAAAACAGTTTTTCACTTTTAAGGAAATTTAGTTAGGATTAATTTCAATATCCTAATTAGAACTCACATCTTATTTAATCCTTAATTTCTTTTGAAAAAAAATCAGGGTTTCTTAAGAGTGAATTTGACGTGGGGGTGGGAGGTGGGTGGTGGTGGTGGTGGTGGTGGTGGTGGTGGTGGTGGTGGTGGTGGTGGTAAGAGATCAACCAAAGGACTTGAATGCATGCATATGAGCATAACCAATGGACACAGACAGTAGGGGCATGAGGGCATGTATTGGTGGGTGGGAGCAGCCAGGGAGAGGTCAATGGGGGAAAAAGGAAACTCATGTAATACTTTAAACAATACAGAATTTAAATTAAAATAAAAAAAGAGTGAATTTGGCAAAGGGAAGTAGATAATTGATTCTAGGGGGGAAAAATCTTTCCCATGATGGAGGGTAGGCTATTTGGGTGTTTAAAATTAGGGCAACTATAATGAAACAAGCAAATATATTTCAAAAAAATAAAACAACAGAAACTTTAGGGAAAAAAGACTTTCATGTTTTAAGTATTAAATAGTAGATTATTTTATTTAATATATACACTTTGTAGCTTTTTAAGAGTTTTAAGTTGAATCTTTAGGAAAACCTAGAAAGTTAAAGCTGTGGCAAGTGACCTAAATATATTGCACTTTTTTTTTTACTGCTTAATGAAATATGTCTCTCTCAAAAGTGCACAAATCATAGTACACAGCTCAATAGGTTTTCCTAAAGTGAACACATTTATGCAACCACCATCCAATCTAATGCCATATACCTACATAGAAGTATACATATGTACACATATTTATGGTTCATAAACTAATTAGGAGGGAAAATTCAAAATGATAAATCTGATCTTTTGCATTTAACCAGATATTTAATCATTCTTAATTTTATGCATTTATAAGGATCCCAGTTCCCGCCTTATATGTTTTCCTTTAGTTAGAATAATTTTCTTTATCATTTTCTGTAATGAACATCTGTGTTGGTGCTGAAATTTACCAGTTATCTTTTATATGAAATTATTGTTTTGCTGTTTTTTAAATTGTACTTTCACAAGTTATGGATTCCTTAGGTTTAGAGGATTTTTTTAAGCACCTAGCACTGTCCTGGGTTTCAGTGGATTATGGTGACACATCAGCTATTACTCAGCATGCTCTACCTCACTAGGTAATACAGGGTGGGGCAAAAGTAGGTTTACCTTTGTTCGTACAGAAAATAATACAACAATTAATAAATATAATACAGGAATAAGCTCTCTTTCTGTACTCACGACTCTAAACCTTCTTTTACCCACCCTGTATATATGGCCTAGATAACTGATTATACTAACCATCAATTAGAAATACCAAGAGTAGTTATATTTGTATTTTGAAGAAGACTGAGATTTAATAGAATATTATAGTAGAATTTAATTCAACTTTTAGGCAGCGTGAGCTTCTAAAGTAAGTTACTGTTGTTTTCACCTTTTGTATATTTTAAACACCTTACCACATGGTCTGGGAGTCCTCACAGGAGAGGCGAGCATCCTCGGCTTTAGATGGTAGAGAGCAAGCAAAGTGTGTATTTAATTGATCTCAGGCATGGATCTATCATTCAGATTTATTGTCCAACCCGCCTGGGGCCACTAATGTGTGTGTGTGTGTGTGTGTGTGTGTGTGTGTGTGTGTGTGTCTGTGTGTGTGTGTGTTTTAATTCTATTTGTTAAAAGGAAGCTAATTTTTAAAACAAGAAAAAAATGCACGCAACACAGACATCTAACGGTGCTGCAGGATTGCGAACACAATGTGAGGAAGGAACTAACTTAAAAGAAACACATTTTCTTAAATTAAGTACCGTGACTAAACACTGTAATTCCCTTTCTTCCAGTCCTTAAGGATCCTTTGACATTGAACCTTTCATTTAAAAGGGAGTCGCCTGAACTCTCTACTACCATGGGGGGAGGGGGGATGTGCTGGTATCACAGACCCGGTGGGCGCGGCTGGACAGCCCGCGCCTCTCCCCTCCCCACTCCTTCGCCCCCCACTTCCCCCTCCCCTCCTCCCTCTCCCCCTCTCCCCCTCTCCCCCTCACTCCTCCTCCGTCACCCCTGACCCCGGCTAATCTGCATAGAGGAATGACAGGCATCCGCTGGGCAGGATCCGCCGCGCCCGGCTGCGGCCGGGCGGGCTGCGAGACCCGCGTGGGGGAGAAGGTGAGGCACGCGGCGGGCGGCTCCGCACCGGCCGGGCCATGAGCTCCGGGGACCCTGTCTGCGCCGCGGACCCATGAGCGAAGGACCCACAGAGCCGCGTGATCGCCGGACCTGGCCCTGCGACCCTAGACATGGGCCAGACCTCGGTCTCCACGCTGTCCCCGCAACCCGGCAGCGGTGAGTCCGGGGCGCGCGCGATGCTCTCCCGCGGCGCGGGGCGGGCTCGGGGCGGCGGGGCGGTCGGGGGCCCCTCCGCTCGTCCTGCCCGGCCCGATCCCGCCAAGTCCCCGGGAGAAACCCGAGAGGGAGCGCTCCCCCGAACTCTTTGTCGTGGAAAAGTGGAATGCCTTTTGGGACCCAGCCGACTGGACCTTAAAGGCGCAGGCTCCATTTTCTGCAGGGGATGCCTCTCTTTGGTCATTCCCTGAATTGCTTCGGAGCCTGAAATTTCCGAGAAACACCAGCGGCGTAGTAGTGCTGTGTTTTTAAAACGCGAAACTTAGATAAACGTGCCAACCGGTTTTTCTGTCTTTACGCTTGGCTTCTGAACAGACCAGAACGGAATTCTTTCGAGCCTTTCCACTGATTTATGGTTTGTTTTTCGGAGTACAAGAAGTGCTGATTCCCTCCTTTCTCTTATCCTGGCAGAACGCTGAATACTTAGTAACTAACTGCAAAAAGTTGCCTAATGGTGTCAAATGGTTCTTGGGTTGTTGATGTTAGACACATCAGCTCTAACATTTGGGAACGCATCTCATGAACTCAGTTATTGAGGGCTAAAGTTCATTTTATGGAAACGTGTGTAACGTTTCTGAGTTATAATGCCCTGTTTTAAGTTTCTTTCTCTCTCTTTTTTTATTTTCTTAAACAAAACAAAAAAAGGGGAAGGAAGGTTCCTCTGCCATTTCTCCAGGAGTGTAGGGATAAGTAACTTTTTGGTGGTGTTACTTGTGATTGGAGAGTAAGTGTAAAAGGTACTATTTTGGTAATTCTCCATTGACAATGAAAAAATACTTCAAAGGAGCCATTTACATTATTCCTTCATCTATTAGATACGCTTTTGAAATTGTGTAAATGTCAACAGGATGTTACTGAAAGGAAATGACAGGGCACAGATGAAGGTTTTTGTTTTTGTAAATCAGCTCCAGGATGTCTCTAACTAGATAGACTTCTACCATCCCAACCTCTCCCCACATGGGTTTGTTTATTATTCTGCAGAGCGTCACTCCCTGAAATATCATAAGCTCTGCTGAGGCTTGTGTTAGTGCCCGAAGAGAATGAACCCTCTGCAAAGGAGAGAAACCGGAATCCCCGAATATCACACCTTCCCTTATTGCTAATGACAAGGTTGGGCAGCGCTCCAGAACATGAGAGACTTCATATTAGTGGGGGTTCTGATTAGAAGAGTGAATTTTGTGTTAACAAAAATCAGGGAATATTCCATAAATGATGTGTAAGAAGCAGAGCAGGATCCTAAAATGTGACTGTCCTAGCTCTTACCTAGTATAGAAAAAAACAAAAAACCAGATTACTATAATTCCTAATTAAACGACTAGTCATGCCAAAAGATTATACAATTTATTTAGATAAAAGTAATTTAGACAAAAAGTCATTCTTGACCATAAAATACTTAAATTGCAGGGCCTCGGTTTAGTTGTCTAAAAGTTTGTATGCTCCTGGACCTAGCCGGTTTGGCTCAGTAGATAGAGCATCGGCCTGTGGACTGAAGGATCTCTGGTTCCATCCTCATCAAGGGCACATGCCCGGGTTGCGGGCTCCGTCCTCAGTGGGGGTGTGCAGGAGGCAGCCGATCAATGATTCTCTCTCTTCATTGATATTTCTCTCTCTCTCTCTCTCTCTCTCTCTCTCTCTCTCTTCCTCTCTGATATCAATAAAAATATATTTTAAAAGTTTGTAGTGAAGTGACTAATCCAGACAACCCCCCCGAAAGGGTTTTTCCAGTTTTATTTGGTTAATTAAGGGATGGCAGTAGCTACAAGTTTTAGTATTGAGGAGTGGAGTAATTTTCACATGGTATCTACTTGGGTTCTCTAGGTCTATTACTATTACTCCATTTCCCCGAAGTTTTACCCTCAGATTCTAAGTGGAAAGATAAAACCAACAACAACAAAAGAACATTTGGTTGTCATATCTAAGTTTTATATTCATGTTGGTATTCTTCTCTGAGTCTGAGAGTGTCATACCTTCTACTCTTCCAAGTATTTTGTTCACTCCTTATTAGCTGTTTAACAGTGGCTTTACAAAAGGTGTGAAGATTCTTCTGCTTGTGCTCAGCTATCTACTAGTTGTTTAAGCCTAGAGTCGCTGCTAGGGGTCATAGTGGTGAAGGTGATTCTCATCTTAAACACTTTAGCGGGGGCAATCTGTTTGAGTCTAAGGAGTCAGTATCACAGAGTCCAATGGTTTGCACTTGTTACTGGATTTGGGCTTGTGTAAGAATCATCATTGTAGGCTATAAGGTGGCTTGCTGCTCACTCTCTTGATTTCAGGCTTTTTTGAGCCTTTCAGCCTAAGGCCGCATCTGTTTCTCCGGGATCTAGGAAGACCATTAATAATTATTTCTGAAAACATGCAGTTGATTTCTGTTTTTTTAAAGAATGTTCACTTTTGCCACTTCTATTTAACATTATACTGTATATAATATGTGAGAGCAATTAGACAAAACAAAAGGAAATAAAAGGCATTCAGATTGGAAAGGTGGAAATAAAATTATCTCTCCTTGCACATGACCTTGTATGTAGATCTTGTATATAGTATGATCTTGTATATAGGAATCCACTAAAAAATATATTAAGACAAAAAAAAAAAAAACACCACCACCAAAATACTAGTTCAGCCCTTGCTACAATTTTTGCATATCTATAATCTAGCAAGGGACATTCTGAAAATGAAATAAGCACACAGTTTCATTTATAATAGCATCAAAACCAATAAAATCCTTAGGGATAAAGTTAACAAAGGAAGAGTAAGACTTATACACTGAAAACTATGTTGTGGAAAGAAATCAAAGAAAACCTAAATAAATGGGAAGACATCCATATTTATGGGTTGAAAGACTTCATATTGTTCAGGTAGCAATATTACTCAAATTGATCTACAAGTTCAACACAATCCTTATCAAAGTCCCAGGTTGACTTTTTTTTTTTTTTGCAGAAATTAAAAATCTGATTGTAAAATTCATATGGAAATGCAAGAAAGCCAGAATAGCCAAAAGAATCTTGGAAAAGAAGAAGAGTGTTAGAAAACTTACACTTTTCTGTTTCAAAACTTACTATAAAACTACAGTAATCTAGACAGCGTGGCCTCTTAATAGACATTTGGTCAATGGGATAGAATTGAGAGTTCAGAAATAAACCCTTACATATACGGTCAATTGATACTTGACAAGGGTGCCAACATAATTCAATAAAAAAAGAATTGTCTTTTCAACAAATGATGCTGGACAATTGGATAACCACATGTAAAAGAATGAAATTGGAAACCTACATCACACCATACATAAAAAATAACTTAAAATATATCTTAGACCAACATATAAGAGAACTATAAAACTCTTATAAGAAAGCATAGCTATAAATCTTGATGTTGGTTAAGCAATGGTTTTTTTAGATGTGACACCAAAATACAAATAAAAGGAAAAATATAGATAAATTGGACACAATAAAAAATTTAAAACTCTGAGTTGCAAACCATATTATCAAGAAAGTAAAAGCACAACCCAGAGAATGAGAAAATATTTGCAAATCATGTATCTGATAAGGGACTTGTATCCATTGTACAAATAACTCTTACAACTCAATAATAGGAAGGCAGATTACCTAATTAAAATGACTTGTTTTGTTCCTGATCTAAGGGGGTAAGCTGTCAATCTTTTACCATTAAATATCATATTAGCTGTGGTTCTTTTCATAGATGCCCTTTATCAAAAAGTTCCCTTCTATTCCTAGTTTGTGAGTGTCTTTATAGTGAAAGAGTGTTGGGTTTTGTCAAAGGCTCTTTTTTTTTCTTTGCCTCTATTGAGATGATCAAATGGTTTTTGTTCTTTGTTCTATTAATATAGCATATTACATTACTTGATTTTCGGATGTTAAACTAACCCTGCATTCTTGGGATAAGCCTTCCTGGGGATGGTATATAATACCTCTAATATTTTGCTGGATTTCGTTTGCTAGTATTTTATTAAGGACTGGACCTGTTATTTCTAAGTACAGGCTAAATAGGTATGCTCCCAAATAGTGTGCTGTCTGTATCCTCTGGTCTCATGCTCTAAAAGAGATGAGACTTCCAGCATTCCCATTGCCAAGAACAGGGCATAGTAGATTGGACACAATAAAAGTTGATTGAGTGTATGAATGACTCAACAAATATTCTCAATGAACAACTTGACTACTTAGAGCTAATGACTATACTAGTATGAATGAGAGCTATGTATTATTTTTATTCATTTTTACTTCAAGAATTGCATGTTACTCTGGCTCTATTGTCTGAAGAGTGGTGTCTGAATCTAGTAACCATTTATTCCAGTCTTCTTCAGCCCCACCCCACTCCCACTGTGCCGCAGGCCAGCTCTCGACTGCTTAGCCTCAGTCCTTGAGTTGAAAGCACCGACAAAATCACTCTTCTCATTTTTAGGAGACAAGAGAACACAAGTGAATAAAATATGCAGGATTACACCTAGACCATGATAGAACCTTTATCTGTGTTTTTTGGTTTCCATATTTTGGTTGGGACCTTATATTTATCATGTTCAGGATATTTCCTTAGAAACCCTGTATAAGAATAAATCATAAAGGCAAAAATGGACAGAGTTTATTTTCCTTAATGAAAATAACATGCACATGGTCAAAAGTCAAACTTTACAAGATGGCTCGGGTTTTACTCCCTTCTAAACCTACAGTTTTTTTCCAATTATAACCCAGCATGTACAACTTTTTCATTCCAGTTTGTTTTCATTTATGTATTTACTAGTATCTTTGTCAAAACAAAAGAAAGACATGTTATACTTTCCACTCGAGACTTTGAGTTGTTCAACATAACCTCAACATATTTCTATATGTATCTCTTTAATCTTATAAACAAACGATATTATAAATGGATATATCGTAATTTCCTTTAAAACAACTCATGTTTTTATATTTTGTTTGTATTTTTATATTGTTTTTGGGTTCTCTTTTTGTGTGCGTGCTATTATGAACAATGCTGAATGAACACCCTTATCTAAATATCTTGAACGACATGTACCAGTGAAATCCTAGCAGTGGAATTGCTGGGGCAAAGATTTGTATATTTTATTTTGATAGATGTATATTACTCTCACAGAGGCTGTATCCGTGTATGAGAATTCCTTTCTCTGCACTCTCTCACCAACACTGCATTTCAGAGGATAATTAATATCCTCATTTATAGATGAGGAAAGCTAAAGCACAAGAGTTAAGTAACTTGCCCACAGTACTTCACCAAAGAAGAAACATAAAGGGCCAATTGGTGTATGAAATAAAGTTTAAGCAATGAAATGGGGAGGGGGAGGAGTGAAGGATGCCATTGATCACCTATGAATTTAGCAAAGATGAAAAGGAATGATTGCCAGGAGATGGTTGTCTTGTTGTAGTTTAAACTGGTACAGCCATTCAGGAGAGCAGCTTGGTAATACATGTTAAAACCTTGCCCGGATGGCGTGGCTCAGTGGCTGAGCATAGACCTATGAACCAGGAGGTCACGGTTCAATTCCTGGTCAAGGCACATGCCCAGTTTGCGGGCTCAATCCCCAGTGTGGGGCATGCAGGAGGCAGCTGGTCAATGATTCTCTCTCATCATTGATGTTTCTGTCTCTCTGTTTCCCTCTACCTTCCTCTCTGAAATCAATAAAAATATATTAAACACACACACACACACACACACACACACAGCCCTAACCGGTTTGGCTCAGTGGAGAGTGTCGGCCTGTGGACTGAAGGGTCCCAGGTTCGAGTCCAGTCAAGGGCATGTACCTTGATTGCAGGCACATCCCCAGTAGGGGATGTGCAGGAGGCAGCTGATTGATGTTTCTCTCTCATCGATGTTTCTAACTCTCTATCCCTCTCCCTTCCTCTCTCTAAAAAAAAAAAAAATCAATAAAATATATTTTTAAAAAACCACAATACATAAAACCTTAAAATGTGCATGTACTCTGACCCAGCAGATTTCACTTCCAAAAGCATATTGTGGAGGAAATAATTGCTTGCTGGAGCAGTGTTTATCAAATTGGAAATAACTGATGGTCAAACAACAAGGGATTTAAAATTAATTGGGATATAATCATATAATAGAATAAGCCCTTTAAAATTAAATTTCTTTGAAAAGTGATTTTCATCATGAATAGCATAAAAATGTGAAGCATTGAGTTTAAAATAATACGTGCATAAAGGACAGAGAGAGAGAGGAAATTCGTGTAGGTGGAGGTAGTGTGACGGTGATGGCTTTCCCCAGCTTTGGACATGGTCAGGGCCAAGGCTCTGTATCCAGTGTCTACCTGGACCCACTGGAATTAAAGCCATGAGCTGGCCTGCAACTGTCGCCTACTCAGTGCAGTCGGGAAGGAGATTAGAATCCTGGATCCTTGAGCCTCTAATTAAGCCTCTTTCATTTGGATAGAGGAAAAGTTCCCAAATGTTCTTATCTTCAGGGACTTGAGTGTAACAGGCTGTGAGTCTCTACTCTTGGGAGTAAAAGCTCATGTTTAGTGGGAACTCAACTTATGTAGAAGTGATGTAGAGGTAGAAATAGTCTTCAGAAAATAAACACCTCTTGATCCAGTTCCCCCCTGGGGTCCCATTTGAAGCAGGGGGACAGAAAACAAAAACAAAAGGTTTTGTTCCCCAGAAGGGAATGGACAGATAACATTCCTTTGAAAAGTTTGATGTAACCATTATCCTTTATACTTTCAAACTACCCCTCCATTTATTTTCATTTCCTGGGCCTGGATATTTTTATTCATATAAACCTTCTGGCAAGTATAACACTCCAACCCTTAACACGAAGGAAATTTTGGCTGATGATGGATGGAAGTGGTATTTTGTTTAAGAATATTCTGGAAAGCTGTGCTGGTATGTGCTTGGTGGGGATATGCCTCAAATCCCCTCATTTTTTTAGGGGATATTAAGAAAAAAAGAGGGGCACCTTCTTCCAACAAACACTCCCTGAACTAAAGTAATTACGTGTGAGGTAGCTGTGCAGGCCGTGGGGAAAGATCCACAGGTAAACCATACACAGACCTGCCCACAAGGGTCTGAGCCTAGAAGGCACTGATTAGAGATGTGCTGAAATGAGGGTGTGAGGGAAGGGATCCCTAGAGAACTGGGGGGACAAACTAGGGAGGCCAAAAAGTGTCTGAGGGGGACAAGAATTGAGGCTCTGAGATGGGGAGGGGTGGAAGGCAAGACGAATCCACAGGTGGTAGGAACCACTGGAGGTCTTTCATCAAATGAGAGAAATGATTAGAGCTTTGCATGCAGTATTGATTTTGTTGGAGAGACTGAAAGCAAAACCAAGAGGTAGACAGCAACACGATGAAATGAGTGACTGATCTGGGAGACGGCTGGAGAAACGGGGAGGGTGATGCCCAAATTTGTTTCTGCATCTCTGCCATCTCCTTGATCTCCAGGTTCAAATATGCAACTGCCAGTTTGGCAGGTCTGCTTAGTCTTTAATGGGTGGCTCATAGGTTAAGGTCTAAATAGAAGACTGAATTTCTCCTCCAAAGCTGTCCTTTGCTTGACCTCCTACTTTTCACCAAATGGTACCCTCCAACCATTCACTCGTTCTGGCCCGAAATCTAGGAGTCATCTGGGGTTTTCCCTGTCCCCTTCATATTGATCCACCAGCATGTCCTGTCTATTTTTCTCCAAAAAGTATCATTCTCTCTATTTCTACTGCCACCATCTAAGCCTTGGTCAGGTAGTAGACTCGAGCTGGTCTCTTGCTTCTGTTCTCAACCTTCTGCAACTCATTTTCCATATAACAGCTAAAGTGATTTTTCCCCCCCATGACTGTTCCTTACTCAAAACCTTCCTGTGTCTTCCCATTGCGGTTAGAATAAAATCCAGATTTTACATTATGGCCCTCAAGGCCATACATGATCCTCTGTGATCCCTGATCCCTGCCTACATTTCCGACTTTGTCTCCCACCGCTTTACCCCCCTCCCCTGCCTCAACCCCATGCACAACTTCACTCTTTTTCAATCATCAGGCAAGCGTGGCTCCTTCTTGCCTACGACCTTGGCAGGACATTGAGGGCACACTTTCTCTGCCTCTTTACAAAGCCAGCTCCAGCAATACCCCCTTCAGAGAGACCTTGGCTGCCCACCCCCCTCCAGAATATTCTGCCCACCCCAGCCACAGTTATCTCTTCCTTCATTCACTACCACTCAGATTATCTTGTTCATGTGTTTATTTGCTCATTGTCTCCCTTCTCCAGAGCTTAAGCTCCAGGAACTAAAGGAGGTTAGCTGTCTTTCCCCCCATATGTCTTATTCCGAGATATTTGCCTGACAAGAAAACTGTTGAGTAAATGAATAGTTCGGTTTGGCCAGGTAGGACTGGTAGGAACTGAGTAGAAAGTTAAGTGGGCTGCTGGCAGACAGGGGACCCGGGGCTGTGGCAGGAATCATAGAGTTGTTTAAACTGACTCTTTAGAGTGCACCTCCAGTCTCTGACGAGCATGCTTACCTTGCTAATTATTGATTGTTTGGCTGACACATTCTTACTGACTTCAGAGTATGGAAATCAAAGCGATATCTCCCCTTTTCATATTTCCTCGGGCCCCAGTCACACATGTCTTACCCTCCCATGTTCTCATCTTCCCCACATGCTTAGAGTGCTTTTGCTTAGATGGGTATTCCATGTAATTACATAAAAGCTAACAGCAGCTAAGCCTATGCAGACCATGATTACTTTTTCTTTCCTGCATAGCTTTTGCTTTCCCTCTTGTGATTTTGTTTGCTTGCTAAGGCTCCTATATACTACAAGGGGCCCAGTGCACGAACTCGTGCACCTTGAAAGGAACTGTGGGCCTAGAGGCTACAGTGGGCACAGGGGCAGGTCTTGGCCCCTCCTGCCACAGCCCCCGGTCCCCTGTCTGCCAGCAGCCCCACTCCTGCTGCTGCCGCTGCTCCTTCGTGCTGACAGTGCTGGCCCCGCTTGCACCTGCTGACAGCACGGAGCGATGGGGCTGGCGCCAGCAGCGGGTGCAAGTGGGGTCAGTGCCGTCAGGTGCGAGTGGAGGCTACTGCCCCGATTGCCCCTCAGGAGCTTCTCCATCAGTGGGTGTGAGTGGGGCCAGCGCTGGCAGTGGGTGCGAGCACCGGGCGGGACCAAGCAAAGAATTTTCAGTAGCCACCAGAGGCTCGCCCTGATGACAGCGACGTAGCCCCACCTTGGTCTGGTGCCCATACTCACCTGCTCCACCATCCCGCCTCGGCCATCACCCGCCATGTTCCACGCTCTGCCACCAGCTGCCAGTGCCCACCATGTTCTGCGTGCACCCCCTGATGGTCAGTGCCCATCATAGCAACCAGTTGTTGGGTTGTTCCATTATTTGGTCTATATGCGTATTAGGGTTATATATATATATATATATATATATATA
>NW_005871059.1:7313444-7330094 GCF_000147115.1 Myotis lucifugus | reverse complement strand
ACCCCTTTCCCCAGTTACATAGATCTCGATATGTTCAGACAGTTTTGTCATTCTTTCTAATTCATCTTTAAGAAGTTTATCCATACTTTTTCCCCTATTCTAATTTGAACTGGATTTCCTCTAAACCTGCTGCCCAGTGTTGCCCTAGGACAGTGATGGCGAACCTTTTGAGCTCAGCGTGTCAGCATTTTGAAAAACCCTAATTTAACTCTGGTGCCATGTCACATATAGAAATTTTTTGATATTTTCAACCATAGTAAAACAAAGACTTATATTTTTGATATTTATTTTATATATTTGAATGCCATTTAACAAAGAAAAATCAACCAAAAAAATGAGTTCGCGTGTCATAGGTTCGCCATCACTGCCCTAGGATCTCTTCTCATGTGTTATTTTTTATTGGTCTATTTCCATATTTTGACACACAGGTAGCTTCTTCAGAAAAGCTCATGGGGCATATTTTTTGTTTTACTTTGGGGTTTTTGAGACTTTGTATTAGAAAATGTCTTTATTCTGGCTCCCTGCTTGGTTCATAACTTGGCTGGGCCATAAGGTAGCACAGACACCCACCATCACTTTTAATTAATTATGATTAACATTTTCCCTTTATGTAAAAGACTGTTTTTTTTTCACTTTAGCAAATACCTTTTAATTAATTTTAAAAGACTTCTTGGATGATTGTCCTACAACTCAACTGTGACCTGCTTTTGTTGCTATGATCTAAAAATTGTTTTACGAAAGTTTAAAAGTTTTATAGCTGAATAGATTAAATATGTTTATGGTGATAATAGTATGCTAATATTTTTTTAAAAAATTTGCATTGAAAATCTGTGTAGAACAGTGATTTTCAACTGGTGTGCTGCAGGAATTTTTAAAACATGCAATACTTGACTATTCAATCAGAGCACTGACCGCTTTTGCCTTAGACTGTCAAATAAAGAAATGACAACTGCCAACACAATAGCCATCCAGTGTGAATGAATCAGAATTATACCTCTTGGCATCTCCCCTTCTCTGGAGCAACCCTGAGGCTTTCCCATGCCCTCTTTCCTTCTTCTTAGGCATATCTTTGCCTTTCCTGCTCCTAAGCTCTACGGCCCTTCTTTTGCCTCTGTAACTTGTTTCCTGAGCCCATTTCTTCTGCAGCTCACTGTTACTACCTCTGTAACTATCTAAATAAACTTTCTCTTATTAAAAAAATACCTATTTTTTGGTCAGATGTTATATATTTTCGGTGTGCCATAAACTTTAGTAAATAGTTTATGTGTGCCGTTAGATGAAAAGGGTTGAAAATCACTGGTATGGAATACTGGTAATTACACTTTTCCTTTATTTTTTGCATGTTATTTTAAGGGCACATCATCCTTATAAGATACTGGCCCTGAAGGAACCCTAGGGAATCACATACTGAACATTGGTGTTTCACAGACTTGTCAATTGTGAGAATCGCCTGGATGCTTGGTAAAAAATGCTCATCTCTGGGCTCCATCTTCTAGACCAGCAAAATCAGTCATTTGGACAGGGGTCTCAGAATCTGGGTTTTCAACAAGCATTCTAGAAGATTCTCAAGGTGAGAAGCATCTGCTGGAGATTAGCAGTTTTTAAAAGGTGGCTTCTGACGAAAAGTTCTCTTCACTAACAATGTGTATCTTCTGTTGACTGGAGGTAGAAATGAACAAAATGTCCAGTTCAAAACACAGCTATTCTGTACTGAGTGCCTTGATGCATTTGGTCATTCATATGCCCTATTCCCGAGCAGGTGTTTCCATTGTCAAGTACAATTTTGAAGTAGTCTCATTGCCAGAAATGTTTTTGCTCCTACGTACATTTTGTTAGTCTTAGAAGCTGCACAATAATTTATTTCCCACAATAGCCAGGTCTGAGCCGAGCATAATCACATCTGCAGAGAAAGGGGTTATCAGAGAATGGCAATTACTGTTTAAGGAAAGGGCTCGGAATTTCTACTCTGTTGCCTTTTCAGGGAGACCCCCCTCTGAACTTCATCTGAGGCAGCAGCGTGATAATTAAGGAGGAACCTAAGTGAAAGAACAGGGTGTTCCATGAAAACAGGTGTTTAATAATGAGTGGCAGGGACCGCAAGAAAGGTATTTATAAAATAAATTTTTAAAAAGGAGGCCGAGCCCTTTTTCTCTTTTAGGAATGTGGGTAGCAAATTCTGAACACTCCAAAAGGAAGCAATCATTTATTTAAAAATTCTTTTCATATGTTCCTTTTTGGACAGTATTTGGCTTTTTATTTTCGCCTCCGTTAGACTTCAGGCTCTTTCCTTTGAATGTTGTGCCTTTCTGCATACGCGGCCCAGGGTGGGGTACCTTCCACTCAGTCTTATTGGGGTCTCTTCAAAGGGTTTTCTGAGGCTTGCTCAGCCTCCCCCCTCCCCGGGAAGGCTACTGTTTGCCCAGGGTGTTCGGAGGGGCCTGCTGAGCCTCGCCTGGGACCTTCCTTCCAGATGAGAATGTTTCTGACAACCTGGGTAGCCTCCCACCTGAGAGGTTGAGTCAGAGTTGCTATTGTCAGTTTCCTCTCTTTGAAGGGATTTTGCTCTTTTTAGAATTTCTTCTCTATCTGTGAAGTTAACTTGTTGGACCCGCCCAGCTGTCTTTAGAGGAGCTGCCTGAGGATGGAAACGTGGAATAAGCCAAAATGAATTAACTAAGCTCATGTCGAATGTTTCTGTGGGCCTAACGGAGCGATGTTCCATTTTCCTAAAGTCTCCTAAAGCGGAATTGTACACATATGTGCGCAGCTGGCGCTCTGTCGCTTGGAAAGTCCTTGGCTGCCGATTTATTCAAGAAAAACATAAAAAGAATAAAATCAAACTTGAGATTTTAAAAAAGAATCGAGAACTGCATTCTGTACAAACCAATCCCCTTTACTTATCCAACCACAGAATGTCAGAAAACACATAGACTCATTTTTCAAATGATGATTTTTTTATAAACCATTATAAAGTAATCATAGCAGAAGCTTTTAAAGAACCTTTCTTCTCCCCTCTTTTAGGTGCGTGGGGTAGTGTTGAGGTTGAAAGCCTGTGACCTTTCCACTCTCCCTTCAATGGGTGAATAAATAGCTTATGGACAGCAGGAGATGTCTATATTAGTTGGCTAGTACTAGTCTACCATAGCAGAGTACCACCAACAGCAGGCACTTCTGTTCTCACAGTCTAGAGTCCAGGAACGTAGGACTCAGAGGTCCAGGATCAGGATTGGTTCTCCGAGCCCTCTGTCCCGGGCCTGCTGATTGCCGCCTTCTCCCTGTGTCCCCACACGGCCTTTCTTCTGTACGTGCACATGTCCATGTCTGCACTTTCTCTTCTGATAAGAACGCCAGTCACATTGGCTTAGTGCCCACCCATATGATCTCACTTTACCCTCATCCCTGCTTTAAAGGTCTTATATTCAAATACAGTCACATTCTGAGGCACTTGGGGGTTAAGACATCACAATATAAATTTTGGGGGACACAAGTTGGCCTATGACCATGTCCTTAAAACAAGTTAACAAATCAGGACCCATTCACAATGGCCCATAAGCACATTGGGTCCACTGTCTTTTTTCCGGTTTCCTTAATTCCATTTCTTTTTTCTTTTTTTTAGTATGTTTTTTATTGATTTCGGAGAGGAAAGTGAGAGGCAGAAAGAGATTGAAGCATCAGTGATGAGAGAGAATCGTCGATAGGCTGCCTCCTGCATACCCACTACTGGGGGTCGAGCCTGCAACTAGGGCATGTGCCCTGACCGGGAATCGAACCATGGCCTCCTGGTTCATGGGTCGATGCTCAACCACTGAACCACACTGGCCAGACTTTCAATTCCATTTCTTAAATAGATTACAACCTCTTCCTTGCTCACCTCCAACAGTGCCACATGTTTAGAAGTTATGACTTGAGTAAGAGAAGGCAACGAAGGTGATTGGATGGGAATCAACCAATGTCACCAGACAGTGCCACTTAGGAAGTGAAGCATAGGATATAAAGAGTATAAGGGGTAAAATTAGAAAATGTTCTATGTGAACATGATATTTCTGCCATAGCTGTGCAAAAAATAATAATCTTGTGGTTGGAGCACCAAATGAATTGCTTAATGCTGAGAAAGACCAAAAAATGCCTATCAAGAGTCTAATCCCAGTGTGTTCAGCATCTATGTGCCACCTGGCTGGGTTTAGGGCTTCTTTGAGGTCCCTGAATGAGAGGCACTCTATTTAGAGAAATGTTTTGTTCCCAGATGTCACTCCATCTATATTTTTCTTTCTGTGTTTGATTTTTCTTACTCTGTATGCTTTCATTGTCTTAGATGTGTTTGCTCTCCAGCAGAGTGGCATGTCTCTTCACAAAGAGCTGCTAAATTAAGAAAGAAAATGAGTAAGGATGCTAAAGAAAGATGGTGTTTAAACACCTGTCAAAGTAAAGCCAAAACAAGAATGTTCTTGCCAGGAAATGCAGCAGCCTCATTGAGTCAGGTTGGTAATTCCAAGAAAACTCACGTGTGACTAAATACATTTGTATTAGATCCCATGCACATTGCGAAACACCTAGCAGGCTTTCGATGATGGCTTCCCATCTCTCTTTAAGTTTCTCAGGAAACTCTTGACCGGAATGGACAGTGTGGGTAGACTTGCTCATCTTGTCACAAGACATGAAGATAGTGCTTCAAAAGCACCCCCACCTTCTTTAGGGTCAAAATTCCTTAATGTAAGTGGAACAGGTTCCTCAAGTCATTTAAGCACAGCAGACTTGGGTGCATCAGAATCTAGCATTCCTAGAACTTCCCTTAGGATTTACAAGTCTTCGGTAACCTTAGAAATGATTAAAGTTTTTAAGACTTTTTGGGGCCAGAAATTTCCTAGAAGTTAGACTAGAGATGGCTGAGGTTAAAACAAACAAACAAACATGTCCCAAAAGCTGCATGCAAGACCCAAATTTTGGGGGCCCTGTTCTGAATCCAAAATAATGATGGGGTGTGTGTTGGGGGTGTGCAGGAACACTTAGCCATTAATGGTGACTGTCACTTTAATTCTTTAAAGCATCCTGCAGGTTAGAATCTGCTGAACACTCAATCCAGGGAAGGTTAAAAGTCACAGAACATTAGTGTTCTTCAAAGTGAGAATGCTTCGCCTGGATCCAAGATCCTGATATTTCAGATTCAACATTCAGTATCCTGCCCTAACCGGTTTGGCTCAGTGGATAGAGTGTCGGCCTGCGGACTCAAGGGTCCCAGGTTCGATTCCAGTCAAGGGCATGTACCTTGGTTGCAGGCACATCCCCAGTGGGGAGTGTGCAGGAGGCAGCTGATCGATGTTTCTCTCTCATTGATGTTTCTAGCTCTCTATCCCTTCTCCCTTCCTCTCTGTAAAAAAAATCAATAAAATATATTAAACAAACAAACACACACAAAAAACATTCAGTATCCTAAAGCCTAAACATGAAGTCTCGACTATGTAAGTGGAAATGACCGATAAGGATTTAACTACTAATTCTTTGTGAATTTGCAGTGCCAGGCCAACCTTGTTTTTATTACTGGGTACTTCAGTTCTAGGGGCAAAGAGAGAAAGAGCCCAAGGTTCCTGTTAGGTCTTGAACCGGAAAGGGTGCAAAATAAACAGAGGCATCCTTTAGAATGATGTCTTGGCCAGTCCAGTGGCTAACAGTTCTCAGTACAGAAACGTCCCCAGGACTTTGGTATTTCTATTGCATTTAAAGGTGACCTGAACTGCCAAGGATATGAGGTTCTGAGGTTAATAGAATCATGAAACAACTTTTCTTCTCTCTTTAGATTTGGACATTAGGTGTGTTTGGAAACAGGAGTAAATGCAACTTCCTGTGTTTGGCAGCTATAGCGTCATAGCTTATAGTACAGGACTTTAAAAAAAAACCCAAAAGCAACAAAACTTATTAGCCCAACTAAGTGGAGAAAGTTCCATAACTATTTTCAACATGATTCACTGAATGTTGTATTAACTAAGTAAGCAACCAGTCTTTTGAATAAAATGGTGGTTTGTTTATGGGGTTTCTTTTAGTGTTTTTGTTTTTGTCTTTTTTAACAGGCAACGTATAATAAGAAATTATGCAACTTCCCAGCTGGTAGAAAATAGAGTCAAGTTCAGTTCTAGCTACTCTCGCCCTTTCTTGTAGGTGATGTCCACCTTCTTGCTTTGTTTCTGTCCTTGGACTTGGGCATTTCTGCGGCAGGATAATGGTGATTTCTCTGGAATGTTAGTGGGTCTCAGCACCTCCCAAGCATTGTCTCGAGACCAAAGGAGAATGCAGGTGTCTGTGCAGGAGTCTGTTGGGGGGTGGGGGTGGGGGGAGTGTTTTCCTGGCGACCTCTAGAAGACCAGGAAAATCTCTTCCCCAAAAACTTTACTGCCCCAGTTGCTCCAGATCATAAAGAATCCACTTTTATCATTTATTCCCCCTCAAAACCTTTTCATGGCACCCTTTCTACTTGCTTGGGTGGGCAGGAGGAACCGAAGTAGTGGGAGGAGTTGACCTTCTTTGAATATTGCTGAGGCAGCATGGCCCTTTCCATGTGTAAACTCTGCTAAGCCTAGCAGCAAGCCACGGGGTTGACTGTATTATCCCATTCTATGGATGAGGAAAAGTTGTATAACTTGTCCAAGGTTACCAGCTAGGATGTGGAGGAAGAGATTATTCAAGGCTTTCTAACCCCAAACATAATGTTTTTCCTCTATAATACTCACAGAAAGGTCTGTGTTTATACTTAAAATGACTAATTCTTTTTTTTTTAAGTATACACAGTGCTCCCAGAGTGCCAAATAAGCTAAAGAATTAAATAAAACAAAACATTTTCTTCTCTGGGAGTTTTAATATAGAGCAAACGTAAGTGTTCATCATCTTTTTTTTGCTTCCCTTACGAGAACTGAAGAAAAATCTGAGATGCCTAATGTGTTTGAAATGTTTAGAGAAGGAAGAAGGAAATGTCAGCGTGGTGTGTGTGGAGGGGTAGCTCGTGAAAAAATTAATTTTCACCATTCATCTCTGTGTGAAAATAGAAAGTTCTTCAAAGATTATTTCACAGATAAACTATTTCCGCTGGTTTTCAGTTATTCGTCTTTGATTAATTGTCTTTTTCAAAATTACATAATAAACAGCGTTTAAGTCTTTGTTCACCTGGAAAATTTGTCTAAGATGGCTGTCCCATTCTTAAGAGTGTTAATCATCCTTCCTGCTGGCTTTGATATTTTCTCCGTTTCAAACTTTAGTGTTTGTTATATTATCTTTCAAAATATTTGGAATTCTACAGGAAGGCACTGTAGGGAACAATTTCCTCTGTGTGAAAAATCTCAAGCTAAAATAAACCACAGCCTAGTTAGGCCAGGCCTTGTACATTATTGCCAAACATTTGCCCATGACTTAGTTATTCATTTTGTAAATATATGCTAAGTACCTTCTGTGGCCTAGGTACAGGGTGGGGGCACCACCCACAGAGCACCAAACCCTCTGGTCCCTGTCCTCACGGGATTCCTGATCTAGAAGGGAAGACTATTACGTACTTTTTCTTCTCATACTTGCTCCCCAAAGAGGCATCCCCGCCCCCAACTCACTAACAACAACAATGATCTTTATGGCTTCTGGAAAAGTCGGTGCACTGCAGCTAGCTCCTTCCAAAGTTCAGCTATGGGCTTTTGTTCCTTCATTCTAGTCCGCACTCAACATTCCTTCAGGCCAGTGTTGAAACTCTTCATAAAAATTATATCAGAAAGGAATTTTGGAATAGGCTGTTTGGCTTGGTGGTGGCCTAATTGGATTCCAAGGCTTTCCGTGCGGTGTTATACCCAAGTCCTGCTGGTACAACTCGTTCCCTGGAATGCTTGCTTCACACACATGTTATTGGAAAGAACGAAACAAAAATAGAACATCTTGTAAGTGGAATATCCTCAGTGACTATATTGGAGAAAAAAATCAAAATCAACCCTAAAGGCATCATTACTATAAAATTAGTTTTTAAGAAAGCAACGAATGGAATTGTTTCTCTCTCTCTCTCTCTCTCTCTCTCTCTCTCTCTCTCTCACACACATTAGATGTGTAAACTAAGGAATGTTAGTCCTTTGCTTTTTACTGATTTTTAAATGGTTTCCTGCTTAATTTGGATAGGATATTTTCACCTTTTAGGCAACATTAGGAAAGTAGACTGTCTCTAACCCGCAACAATTTCCCCCTGAACTTGACCTTAGAACTTGGATACTATTTTATGCCTTGCCTGTCATCAGAACTAATGCTCAGCTGTCACAGTGTGAGCCCCTCCAGTCGCCCACATGCCCTGGGCTCTCGACATGCAGTACTTCTACATTGGAATGGACGGGTGCTTGAATGGTAATGGTCAGCCTCCCTCATATACTGTAAGCCTCCTCAGGGCAGAGATCCAATCCCTTTTTGCTCACTATTGTAGCCCCAGGGCGTTATCTTGTTTATAAGAGTTGCTCTAGAAATGAATTATGAATCAATGACTGTATTTCACAATAAGCAGATTTTTTTCTACCTCCTCATCTTTTTTGGACTTCTCCTTGATCCTCTTCCTCATATTGTCTGAAACCCACCTTTCCTTGGTAGTTCTTCCCAGTAACTGTCTATATTGGAGCTCTGTTCTCCACGCCTCACCATTGACATTTGATCCACTCCTGCCCATTCTGCTTCCATACTGCATATATTCTCATTTAAAGTACGAGCCATCCTGCTGAGTTTCTCTTCACCATCGAGCTGCTGGGCTCACCTCCTGACTTCCTGGCCATTCCTCAGAATCACCAGATGTCCAGGCTGTCCTTCTCCACCCCAGGTCTTGCTGTTATCCTGGGGGAATTCAGTCCCCATGTGCTAGTCTGTTCTCTCTTGCATCTTCACTCTCTCCTCCCTCCAGGCTCTTTCCCCTCAGCCCATAAACCTGCTTCAGTGTCCCCCACACCCTTGAATTTAAAACAAGTAAATAAACAAAATACTTTCCTTGATGATTCTGAGAACGAAAGAAGTCCAGGGTTCTTTATTGCATGAAGCCTGCTGCCTCCTAAATGCAGTCCTTCTCTAAGAGTTTACCTTTGGTGCTCACCTGCCAGTCCTGTATTTCTCACTATCCGCTGAACACCTTTCGCGGCATGTCCTGCCAGCGCCTGGAGCTCACCCCACCTGCACAAGCCCTAGTCTTTCTTCCATGTCATCTTCTCGTCTCGACATCCTACCATGTGTTCAGAGAGTTTAGGCCCTGGAGTTCTCTGTGACTTCTAGGTAGTTCATCTGTTTCCTTACTTCCCCCCTCAGTGTCCCTGGGGTCCATTC
This sequence comes from Myotis lucifugus, assembly GCF_000147115.1. Taxonomy (NCBI): domain Eukaryota; kingdom Metazoa; phylum Chordata; class Mammalia; order Chiroptera; family Vespertilionidae; genus Myotis; species Myotis lucifugus. The sequence goes on along the minus strand of NW_005871059.1, from coordinate 7,320,788 downwards.
ATCATTTCCAATCCATTTTCACTGTCCAAGCTCAGATGCCTGCATGGTCACAGTCACCTCTTAACTGAAGGACAAGGATATAAATCTGGGTGCCTTGGGGACTCCTTATGACTAATTGACATAAATTCTCCTCCCAGCATCCTGCCTTCCATTGTAAAAGCCTGTAGGTTTCATTCTGCTGTGGGAAGAGAGTCCAGAATTCTACATGTGGCCACCAGTCTCTTCACAAATGCCAGCGTTGGGAACTTGGTGTGACTGCCAGGGGACTGTTGGAGTAGAGACAGGGTTTGTCACGTTATATGCTGACTCTCAGGGCCCTTCCTTATGCACCAGCCTGTTGACCTGAGGATATCGGTCCAGGTCTAATGGGTTATTTTAACAATACTTCCGTTACATTCATCTTCTATGGGAAATTTTCAATAATTTTGCCTGAAGCAGAATTTAGCCGCTTACTTAAAAGTCATGAAATTGCATTTGGTTCTATTTTACAATTTCTATATAAGGCCTGCCAGCTTCTCCCCTAAAATTTCACCCCCAGGTGCGTGCTCAGTATAAACCGAGTGGCGATTATCCTAAAAAAGGATCGTAGAATTCTCTCTCACTTAATAGTTTGTCCACTGGAGATGTATCGACTTTTTCTTCCTTTTCACAATCACAGCACACCCTCCACACACCAAGACCTGTTCCCTCCTTAGTTGTTGTAGATGGCTAGGGAAGGGAAGGAAGGCCCTTTCTTGTTTTTCATCTGTGTAGCACACTTCTTGCCATTCTTAATTAACCACGGCCATCCTATCTGTTCATAGAGCCCTTTGCTTGCAGTAGTAACATTGCTACTCAAAACTGAAGATGCTTTTGTTTACATTAAAATTGATTTTCCATTTGCAAAGTAACCCTTTCCCACTCAGAGTTTCTTTAAACCCCAACTCGGGGTGGCATTATTTACTCTGTTAAATGTCCTGCAGCAAGTCTAGGGGATGTTGCTCATGTCAGTGCATCAAGATGTCACACAGCTGCACAAACACACTCTCATTCTGAGGCCGATCAGCCGCAAGTCAAAACTCTGAAATTCTCGGTGAGGGCTTGCAGGCAGATGGAAGTCTTTAGTAGCTTTTCCCTGTGGGAGTTTAAAAATAATGGCTGCCTCCGTTAGAAAAGCAAGTTAAAAAACTGATGGTATCAAATTTCTAAAATTAATGCTACGGTACATAAGGATTCTGTGCAATCAAATGACTGTAGGCAATATAAGTGAGGTGGGCATTCTGCCTGCATCCAGCATGAACTTAACTGTGGCGACACTGGGCATAGTTTTAGAGAGCAAAGCAGTACCTGCCCCAGCTCCTGGATTAGTCCGAGGAAGTGGTGGGGGGTGGAATTATTATTCATTAGGATTATTATTCTTGCCTTCTCTAAAAATAGAACCTTATTCCCACCCATGACCCTCTGACCTGTTTTGTACAAAGGACACTCCAGAGGCAAACTGTTGAGGTTAAATCCCATCTACCATCCGTGACCTTGGGCAAGTTGCTTGGTCTCTCTGGGCTTCTGTTTCCTCATTTACAAAATGAAAATACTAATAGCACATACTTCATAGGGTTGTAGTGACAATTAATGAGGTAGTATTTGTAAAGCACTTGGAATAGATCTGAATGTGTCCTAAAAGATTGATATACTTAGCACAAATATGAGAATCATAGAATTTTTAAAGTTGGAAACGAGCTTAGAGATCATTTAACCTAATTTCAGCAATGAAATATTAGGATCCTTGCTCAAGGTCACAGGGCTAGTTAAGTAGCAGAGTTGGGTCTGGGACTCAGCTCTCTTTTGGCTAACAGTTAACCATCCCAATTGGATGGTCAAAACCCAGAACGTTCACTGAGATTTATTGCCTCTCCTGATTGTGCAATATCTTCTTTGCTTTTTGTTCTACAAACAGAATCTTACTGCTCTTTTAGAGTTACTAGGAGGTGTTGCTGGTTCACCATGAGTTCAGCTCTCATATTCCCATGAGGACAGCCTCATAGATCGGGGGCGGGGGGGGGGTGGCGCAGGCTTGATCAAGATCAGATGACCTAGCCTATGTCTCTACCACAGGTTAATGATTTGGGAAGCCACAAAGCTTTCTTAAGTCTCAGTTTCCTCATATATAGGGCTTTAATGTATATATATAGAATAATGTAGAACTATTAAACACGATTATTGTTCCTATAAATGATAATATGGCACTCAATGTTTCTGTGGATTGCATTTCTCTGAATGGCTGCCTGTTTTATTATGCAGAGTAAGCATAAACATAAAACTATTTACAGAAAATAAACTTCACCTTTATTTTATTATTTTTTAAATTAAATTTATTGAGATGACATTGGTCAACAATGATATAGATTTCAGGTGTGTGTTTCTGTGTTATAAGATCTGTCTATTTGCATCTATAGTCAAATCTTCTGTCACCATATATTAGGACCCCCTTCCCTCTGGGCAACCACCACACTGCTGTTTATGTTCATGAGTTTCAGTTTTATATCCCACATATGAGTGAAATCATATGGTTTTTAGCTTTTTCTAACTGACGTATCCACCTTTAATCTTGCTTCTAATTTAGCATGGCTTCAGGGCAACCACAAAAGATGACAGAAAGGTAGATTAGCTCTCCCAGAAACCTAGTAAAGGAAAGGAGATATTATTTACATTTTTCAGGTGAAGAAAGTGGTAATGATAGCCTTTCTAAAAAGAAGTGTCTATAAAGCTCACCGTTTTTGAATACTCTGTCATCTGAGGTCTTGCTAAGATAGCATATTTCTCATTTTGTAACTAGGTAGCTGTGCTTTGAAACGCGCATGTATTGAGATGAATCTCACATACATAGCATTCAGTGAGAGAAGACAAACACAAAAGAATTGCTGTATAATTACACTAAATTGAAGTTCAAGAACACATAAAAGAAGTTAGCAGTGATGGAAGTTGTAACAGTGGTTATTTGGGGGAATGGATAGGATGGGAAGAAGCAGAAGGATGGGCCTGGAAATGAACTAGACCTTGATATGGATGGTGTGTGTGTATTCTTATAGAGAAAGAGGAAATAAATATTTATTGGTTAAATTATATAACTGAGTAAAGAGTAAATATCTTCCTCAAGTGCCATGCTGAGTAGGGGGCAGAGCCTGGACCAGATATCAGGTCTGTCTGCTTCAGAGATGGGCCCCTCACCCACTGCTTTAACTCGGTGCTATGAGTCACCCTGTAAGACCCAGGGAGATCACAGACAGGATTGTTGCCCTTACAGAGCTCACAGCATAGGCGGGGGAAGCAAACATGATGGTGGTCAGTGATGCCAGCCCAGGGGCAAGGCTGGAGCAAAGGCGAAAGCAGAGCATCCCAGAAGAGAGCAGTAACGCTGAGTGGGGGGCTCGGGAACATTTTGCAGGGAGAGGGAGACCTGAACTGGGACCACAAAGATGAGTAGCCTTTCCCGTGGAAATCAAGAATGGAATGGCCTGAACATGAACAAACCAAGGGTGGTTGACCTTTTAAAGTAATTCCAAGAAAAATGTTCTCATCACAGTGCTGTGCTCATAACAGACAGACGATACCTATTTATGGAAAAAGGTAAAAAACAAACTTACAAAATCCTATCTTTGCACATGTGTCATTACATGGGGGTATGAGTTAGCAATTCAGAAACTGCTATACATATATACTGGAATGGGACAAATGGACAGCGAATGTTGGGAGCAGGTTTCCCACTCTTGGAAAGTAAGGTTACAGATAAGCAAGAGGGGAAGCCAGAGTGAGCCATGTGGTACTGGATTAGAGTTGGAAACATCACAGTGAACTTTTGTTTGGCCAGATAAACAAAGAGATAGATGATAGATAGATAGATAGATAGATAGATAGATAGATGATAGATAGATAGAATGTGTACATTTGGCTCAGTATACATACATGTATTTCCTATACATACATGTATTTCCTAGCTCTGTTTGTTCAGAGGACCTAGAAGCAATGATACCCCTGTGAATGCTACAAGCACTCAGTCTTGGGTTCTGCTAGCAGTCTCCAGTGAAAGGAATTAGAGAAATTTTCAACTTTCTATGTATAAATGTGTCTACCGCTGCCTAAGAATCTGAGAATAGAATTTTCGAGTTAGAAACGACCTTAGTTGGCACTGAGGAAAATTACTTTTCATCAGCTGATAGTTCCTTTAAAAAATAATCAGCATTAAAGTAAAAGTCATGGCTAAAAATATGTTTTAAATTATTTAGCCATCATCTTAAAATCCAGCAAGAGTAAAAAGAACAGAATGTAAACAAGAAATTAAAGAAAAAGAATAGAATGTGAGAAATGTTGCTATAATACAGTCAAATGAAGAAATTTTGGTCTCCTCAGAGGTAGACGGTTCTTATAACGTGCTTCCAAATTTGCCAATTTCTGTTCTGCTGTCACTTGAAAGAAGCTATAAAGTTTCACTAGTCATTCATCTTACCCCCCAAAAGGAAGAAATTTGATCTAACCCAATGTAAATGCTTATTAGCAAGAGAGTAAGCATCTCCTTCAGACAACAGAAGACAAGGATAACCACCTGACTTCCTTATAAACCATCAGTCTCTTCTGTGATGGCTCATAGAATCAGTTCACTGTGACCTTTTTGTCCACTTGGTTTTGTGCCCAGAATCTATAATAATAAAGGGGTAATATGCTAATTAGACCGGACATCATTCCCGGCATCCTTCCTGACGAAGTGGGGGGGCGGGGGTGTGAGGGGGGCAGGAGCCAGCCGGAGGGTCCCTGGGTGCCTGCCGGCAGCCCGGGGAAAGCCAGCTGGGGGAAGGAAGGCCTACTCTTGCATGAATTTTCGAGCATCAGGCCTCTAGTTGTATATATGCCCCTGTGTATGACAACAAATTTCCTGCGTCACTGTGTCAGTTTAGAGAGAAGACTCACATAGGATAGGAAATAGAGGTATATTTTCCCTAAGCACTGTTCTAATGCTTCTTTGCCATGTGTTTGATGGCCTTTAAAGGGACAAGTGGCAGAATGATAATGGAAGCAAAAACTCTAATACAAATTAAAATGCAGTGATAATATTAGGTAAGCATAATAAATTACAAAGGCACAAATAGCCTAGAAACAATAGTTTAAGGAAATAAAGGTTGGTTTGCTTGGTTTTTTGTGTGTGGGTTTGTTTTTTTTTGTTTTGTTTGTTTTTTTGGGTTTTTTTTTGGCTTCCTTCCTTTAAGTTCTTGATTTTTAAAATGTCAGGTGTTTTTATACAATGCCCTTTTAACCTGTATATTTTTCTGTAGTACAATAAAATCACTATGAGTACTATTATAAGCATATACTTAGTACAGCAGAGTATTGTCAAAGCATTTTTTTAACCACATGATTTCTCTCTAATTGTTTTTGTTACTATTGGGCTTCAAAAAATATATTATCATTAACCTTTAGATATTTAAGGATATCTGGAGGAAAGGTGAGACAATTTTTGCTGCCTACTATGATACAAAGTAGCTATCAGTCTATACAGAATCAGTACCAGGAATTCTTTTTTTTTAAAATATATTTTATTGATTTTTTACAGAGAAGAAGGGAGAGAGATAGAGAGTTAGAAACATCGATGAGAGAGAAACATCGATCAGCCGCCTCCTGCACATCTCCTACTGGGGATGTGCCCGCAACCCAGGTACATGCCCTTGACCAGAATCGAACCTGGGACCTTTCAGTCCGCAGGCCGACGCTCCATCCACTGAGCCAAACCGGTTTCGGCAGGAATTCTTTTATTGAGGTTTTTTTTTTTAATTTCCAAATTATCTTTTACCTAAAAACTTGTGAATTGGAGCACTCTGCCACATTTATCTCACTTCCTCAGTGGCTGAAATAATTATGTGTTGAGAAAAATCTAAAATAAATACTTAAATTGTCACATAACTACCGAATATTATAAAAATTCTACAAACTCTTTTATTAGATTTAATTTTGTAAGAATCCATGTCAGCCAGTTCTCAGATCTCAGAGAGAAGACTATCCAAACCTACACTTCATTTTATGTGGTAATTCTCTAGCCTCTTTAGTTTTGGCATCTATGGTCACATTTGCACTGGAACTACTTAAGTGATAAATTTCTGTTTAAATGAAAAATAAAACCTGCACGTAATCTCTGAATTTTTAGCAGTGGGTGGTGTAGGGAAGTCTTGTTGGGTGTGAGCTTATTTCAGTGAGAAAATAGACTGAGCTGTGTCATTTAAAGTTATTGCATCTGAGTTCGGCTGGTGTGCTCAGTGGTTGAACACTGACCCATGCACCAAGAGGTCACTGGTTTAATTCCCGGTCAGGGCATATGCCCGGGTTGTAGGCCCCAGCTGATCAATATTTCTCTCCCATCGACGTTTCTATCTCTCTGCCTCTTCCACCCTCCCTCCCTCAAATCAATAAAAACATTTAAAAAATAAAATTACTGCATTTGAATGATGAGTGACTGTATGCAAAATATTTTAAATATTTAGATGATATTTGGAATATTTTGAAGTGTTGATCTCAAGTGTGAAAAGGAAAGTTCTGATGAATGACGGATTACTCTTGATAACATGAAAGTGCGTAAAAATGAACATTTAAAGCCATCAGGAAATGTAGACTTTCATCTGGAATTAACCTGACAATTTGTTCTTGTCTGCATGTAATGCAAGATTCCCTAGACTTGTGAAAATTTTTTAGAAAGTTTCAAACTAATTGTAATGGTAAATTCATCAAAAAGAAAGATTATAGAAATATCTATGGCCCTGGCAGTATCCTAGGTGTTTGCAGGAAAGAATAGAGTTAATGTCCTGTTTATACTACTCCAAAGCAGGTAACAGTCCCCTTCATGGTCATGGTGTAAGAGAAGTACAATGGCAATTTAGCCAACGTTGCCAACACATGGTTTCTAATTGCAAGTGTGGTTTACTATAATAGCCCAATTATAAAATTACAGGGGGATTCATTCACTCAGGAAACAGTGTGTGTGAGTGTGTTGCTGTGGTCATTGGCACTGGCCCAGGCTGTTTCCAGAGTACAGATAAAGTCTAGAATTGCAAATGCATAATAAAGAGAGATAATGGCTGTTAATTCCTTATACAGTGATGGATTTAGCATTAAGGCTTTCAGTTCTCACTTATCAACTACCTCACTCAATCTCCCCATCTGGCACCTAGGGAATTATTTGATTTTTGTGTGTTTTTTGTTTGTTTGTTTACTTTTGTTTTCAGGAGAAAAATATACTATTCTTAAGTTGTTCAGGTCCAAAGCAAAATTTATTTCAATCCTCACCTGAGGATATGTTTTTATTGATTTAAGAAATACAGAGAGAGAGAG
>NW_005871059.1:7311326-7313344 GCF_000147115.1 Myotis lucifugus | reverse complement strand
CCCCCCGCCTCACCCCCAAACAGAAGCACCTTTTCTTATCTTCTGCCCTTTTCAACTCCCCCTCCAACCGGCGAGGGGAACTCAAACTTACCATTCTGACTCGGCCACCCCCCCACCACATCTTTTACAAAACCCCCCTGGTCCTTTCAGTCTCCCCTCTAAGAGCCTCCCATGCTACCCTTCTCGCCAGACCGCCTCTCCCACTCAAACAACCGCACATCCCTCCGAGGGACCGCACCGACCCCAGGGGAGGGGATGGGAGGGGAGGGGAGGGGAGGGGAGGGGAGGAAAGAAAATATCAATTGGTTACCTCCCATAAGTGCCACAACCCGGGATTGAAACCGAAACTTAGGTGCCCTGGCCAGGAATCGAACCCACAACCTTTTGTTCTATGGGATGACCCTCCAACCAACTGAGCCACCTGGCCAGTGCAAAACAGAATTTTTATGGAGTATTAGAGAATTGGATATGTGGGTTGAGAGAAAATGAGAACTAGGATGTGTATCTATAGCTACAGAGGTGAATTTGGGATGAAAACTTAACTTCCTATGTTTGTAATAGTCAGCCCTTTTATGTTTCACAACATTTAAATTGTTCAGAATTGAGCCCTTCAGCATAAAGTCTCAGTGAAAAAAGAAATACCATACACTTAGTTCCTCCCTGGGTTTCCCCTAGTTTAAGGAAGGCAGTTGGACAGGAGTGAAAGTGAAATAAATAAGGATTTTACTTCTTCACTCTGGTTTAGCTTTAAAATCAGTCTGTTCTCTCTCTCTCTCTCCCTCTCTCTCCCTCTCTCTCTCTCTCTCTCTCTCTCTCTCTCTCTCTCTTGCACTATGGCCAACATGGGCAAGGCAAAATAGGTTAGGAGCCATACACAGATGTGAAGGAGAAACCGTAACTGTAATATTCATTACTGAGAATGCCAAACTAGCCTATGGGGAAACATCCTATTTCAGAAATATTTAGAATACTCTATTTTGCACAAAGTATTGATGTAGCTGTTGCACATAGATTCAGCTGGTTCAAAGACCCATACTTGGTCCCTACCTGTTAAGTAAGCCTCCTGCTTCTCTGTATCCACAAAATGATGATCTAAGGGGACTATGATTTCTGATTCATTTATACTGATTGATATCAGGGGAGTTCAGCCAGTTGGGAAATGGGCAAAGTAGACTTTATCTGAGATTCCAATTAAAGTGGGCATGCTTGCTGTTAACGGTGCAAGAAGGAATGGATGATGTTGCTTCACACTGGCATTACAGCTTTCCTCTGACTCGCTTTTCTTCATGCAGTTGACGGACTGGACAAAGCTTCCATAGCCAACTCAGATGGCCCCGCGGCAGGCTCCCAGACGCCTCCCTTCAAGAGGAAAGGGAAACTGTCCACCATCGGTAAAATCTTTAAGCCTTGGAAATGGAGGAAAAAGAAGACCAGTGACAAATTTAGAGAAACCTCAGCAGGTATGAATATCATAACTTTGTTAGAAGAGAAGATAAATTGTTAAATTCGCCAAAAGGTTAAAAAAAAAATGGGGCTTGCGGGTTTTTTTTCTGGAAAAAAATTAATTCATATTTAAAGTGAAATTATTTCATTTAAGGATGAAACAACTATGAATTCTGACTTGCCTTCTTTTTCTAATCATTTTTGGCTTTCTTAGATAGTCTTGTGATATATAGTTGTAAATTCACATGAAAACTGATGTGTAGGGAGAGGGAAGTAAAATGGAAAATTAGGAGTTGAAATGTTATTTGCTATCATTGTAGCTGCTAGTATCCAATCCATGCACACACACTCACACACACTCAGACTCAATTGTATATCTATCTACTTCATTCCAGTAGCACGATCCTATCTGTTAACTTAAAATTTTTTAATGTCTTTTTTTTTAATGTATTTATTCTGTGGGCAAAATTTGAATGGCTGTATAAAAGAAGAATATTGCTCTATTTATTGCTGAATGTTATATTTCTATCATGGTCTTAAGGGCTAGTCTCTGTCCTGGGCCCAGTTCCAGGTTT
>NW_005871059.1:7181664-7311226 GCF_000147115.1 Myotis lucifugus | reverse complement strand
GTCTCTGTCCTGGGGGAGTAATAACCCCATTGGCATGCAAGTTTTTTTTTATCATTAGTTTATTTTGTGGCTTTTTAAACCTTAAGAATTATAGCGTTTAGTACCTTTCAGATGGACTCATGGAGGAAGCTCACTTTAAATCTCAGGCCAGAATTAAGCCCAACTTAAACAAGTGTCCAGTATCAGTGGTATTTTGTTAATATATCTTCATTTAAGTTCAGTTTTTTCCATGCTTATTGTCCAAAACAGTCACTTCATCAAAATTCCTCATTGCACCACAGTCTAATATCATCAGTGTGTGTACAGGGTCACAGAGCATGTCTTACTGGCCTGTGCCGAGGTAAGAGGTGGCCTTTCATTTTAGAGCTGTGAAATAAGATAAAAAATACCACAGACCTTCCTAAAGAAAATGGTCTCTGATGTATTTGCAGCTATATAATATCTTTGAGCATTTAATATCTTAAAAGAAATTAGAATACTATACCTAGAAGTTGTTTCAAAATAACCCTGGAAAAGGAGTGAATATAGATGAAAGAAGATTGGCCACAAGTTGGTAATTGTTTAAGCTGTGATGGGTATGTGGGGTTTATGATTCTCATCTCTCTACTCGTAGATATTGGAAAATTTCCTTAATGAAAAGATAGAAACGGAAAAGTAACTTGGGCCCTAGCTGGTGTTGCTCAGTGGATAGAGCATCAGTCTTCAGACTGAAGAGTCCCGGGTTCGATTCCAGTAGGGGAGTGCAGGAGACAGGGCACATGCCCAGGTTGCAGGCTCTATCCCCAGTAGGGGGAGTACAGGAGACAGCTGATCAATGATTATCCCTCATTCATTGATGATTTCTCTCCCTCTCTGAAATCAATACAATTATATATTTTAAAAAAGAAAAGAAACTTGGCTGAGAGAAATAATGATAGCTTGGTTATTGAATCCTCTTCAGTTCCTACTGGCTTCTTGGATTACAAGGCAGTAAGAAGTGGTGGACAGAGTACTGTGCTGAGTGAGGACCTCTGGGTTATAGTAGTATCCTTGCCACCAAGGTGCCGTGTGACTCTGAGCAAGTCAGATCAGAGTTGAATGAGTTGAATTCTAAGGTGCTTTCAATTCCATATTCTGTTGTCAGTCCTTGACTCCTTCCAACCCCTTGCTGGGCACCCTGTTCTTCCTTGTTCTTCAATTGTGAATGGAACTACACAAGCCTTCTTAAGTGCCTCCTCTCACGGTTCCCTGGCTCTTCTCATTACCATGGCTACCCAAGATGGGAGTAGGTCTCTGGAGAGTAGCATTAAGGAGACACTGAGAAGACAGGATTGACACCTCTTCAGTTGTCTCTCTTGCTCTTTACCTGAATCTGGGCTGCTAACTTCTAAAGACAGCTACAATGAAATGCCTCTTCATCTTTCCTTGTCACCTCTTTTAAATTATTTTAACAGTAAGGAGGCTATAACATATTCCCACCAACTCTGAATATTCAGGAAAAGTGATTTTAAACACTGAAGTATTATTTTGTTATCCCATATTTACTGAAGATAGCCTGGCCATCTTCATATTCTCTTTTTCCTTTTCAAATTGATACAGGATTTTATGTAAGTTTAGCTCCAAGAAGTTCTTGGTGGATACTGTATTTCTAGTTCCTGAGGACTACCGAACTACATTAAAAATCTGAAAAAGTTATTAGATTCCTCATTGGTTGTTTTTCTATCAAAATTGTGACAAAATATAAACAAGCCACATGGATGTGTTAACAGTTCTTTGTAAATCTGCTTCCTACATTGACTTGCATGATTTCTTTGTAAACCCACACTATTGCTAATGTTTTACTGGAATTTTATAAGAGGTTATCAAGTGTCCAGTTATAAAGTACTTTATCATCACCTTAAATGTCTGTTTAGTTTAAGGCTTAAATTCCTGCTGAGCTTTGTGGAATGTATAAGTAAGGCCTAGAATGAAGGGCAGCACAAAATGGTAGGTCGTGTTTCCTTCACGTTGAGGGAAGAGGTCACACACAGAGGAAAATTGATGTGGTTGGAAGTAACCAAGAGAAAACTCTTTTCTTCTTCTAATAAATTATCTCAGAAACAGAGAAATCTGGCTGTCTGGATATGACCAAAGTCATGTGCTATCTGGAAAACTATAAAGTACACCTTAGGCAACAGCCACAATATCTTGGGATATGCAAGAAGATGAATTCTTTCCAAGAAAAGTAATTCTTCTGTGTTTTTCCTTCTCCTAAACTCCTGGCTTTATAATTACAGGGACATGAATCTTTCTGTGTTCCACTACGCGGTGATTAATACCACTTTTCCTAGTCTGGATTTCTGCTGTAGGAAATTTTAATTGGTAGTAAATGGGATGCATTGCTGATTTATTAATGCCATTATAATAAATGCCATTGTAATCACACATTCACTGTAATGCTAAGAGGTAAGAAGGGTTCTGTCCTGGGCCTGCTGTGGTAGTCAGCTTGTCCTGTAGGGCAGGATGAGTCTGTGCCCCGACTTTTAGGTCTCCGACCTTGCTTTAACCCTTTGAGTGCCAACCAGTATCCTAGGAACTGTGCTAAAATTGCCAAGGCATTTTTGCTGATTTTACAGCAGATTAGGAAAAAAATTATGAATCGCAAGTAAATGAAGTTACATATTAAAAAACTCAAGGAAACCTTTACTACATTGACATATTTAGCAATATCATCATCACTAATAACAGCAGACTTAGAACTGGACGCCATTTCGAAGCTTTGATAGTGCTCCCGGCACTCAAGGGGTTAAATTAGAAAAGCTACCTGTATTTTCACCTGTTTGGGCTGGTCTGTGGACTGTCAGGTCCTAGGGCAAAAGAATGGCCCCTTCCCATTTACTCTCCCCAGGTGTTTTTCTCCTTTACTTTTCTTGAGTGACAGGGACCTTCTTAGGTGTGGTACCACCTAATCTCTAGGTCCTATCCCTTTCCTATCACTAGAACGCAAAATGTTACTTACACTTTTTTCCCCCTACATAATCATTTGTTCCTGTTCTTTTTTGGGGGAGTGGAAGGTAGACTAAAGTCCCTGTCTCTGGATCTTTCAACTGTGTCTAAACACAGTTGTGCCTCTAACTTCTGCATAGACTGCTACCATCAAGACCAAGTATCTTAAAAACCCAACCTGTATCTGCTGCTCCCACTTTCTCTCTACACCCTCATTCCTCTCCCCAGAGCAGTCATCTCTGCATCTAGCACTCCACTGAGGTAATTCCAAGCCTCCTAATCATGCATTTAGTATTACTCTCTCATTGTCATCCATTTCAACCTCTACATTTGCCATTGCTGATTAGTTCTTCCTTGATTTCCAAAAGGTGTCATTGTCTTAGTTGTCTTTGTTTTTTCTTGTTCTCTTTTGCCCCCTCTCTTCCCTTTCTCATCTCCCCTAAATCTTTGAGGGGACTTTACTACGTGTCTTAGCCCTTCTCGTTCTTTTAACGTGTCCTTCCTCACCACATCCTCTCTTCTCAGTACCCACATCCCTTAACCCCAGCTTCCAGGGCACTTTTACCCAAACATTTGATGAGCAGCATGTTAACACAGAATCCATTCATACGATGTGCATATATCTACACTGAAAATGTGGTGCACGCCAGGCATTGTCCCAGAGCCGAGTGTTCTGCAGCAAATGAGCAAGCAAGGTTCCTGCTCTCCTGGAGCTTTCACTGTAGAGAGGTAAGGTGCTGGAAAATACTATGAGTGAGCACAGGGAGTGAGGGACGAGGGAGTAGAAAAGCACTGTGTACAAACATGTTCCAAACCAAAACAGATCCCTTGCCAACCCCACTATCCTAGGCATTGCAGATGTGGCTTTGTTTAGCATCCAGACTTTGAACCATGGAGTTCTTTGACTCTTTCCTGCCTGTTACCATCTTCCCATTTGGTTAGTTCTTAAAACCATTTGTTTATTTCCTCCTACTTAGATGGTCTCTAACATCAACCTTTCTTCTTAATCCCCATTGTCTTGCCTGTCCTCATTACCCTCTATCTCAGTTATTTCAGGTAGCCACTTTGCTATACTTAGGTATTGGCTGTACTAGCTGTAGAAAGCTATAGAGTGCTAGAGAAGGCAGGGAGAGGCTGGGTCTGGCAGGAAGCCCACGAGGGAAACCTGACTAGCTGGTGAGGCTGACAGAGAAGGTTCAGGATGCCACAGGCTTACCCCAGAGTAAGCAAGATAGCACTTTTCCAAGTCTCAGGCCAGACAAGTAGAACAGTGGGTTCCCCACACCAAAATGACACATATTCCACCAGGTAGGGTAGAGTAACAGAGCATCCAGGTGAGTGAGATTGGGAAATCCAGGCAGGCCTTGGTACATAAGTGGTAGTATTCATGGGCAGATGGGGCTGGATATAAGGAAACAGACTTAAATAGGGCCTCCATCCTTGGTTCTGTTTTGTTTTTATGGAACTAGGGGATAGAGCTGGTAACCAGGACAGGAAGTTACCAAAGGCATCAGGACAGAAACTCACTGTACAAGGTGGAACACAGAATGGGTCCGTGGGAGTAACTTCCTCAGTCCCCAAACCTCAGGTGTTGGAGCTCCTGTTGCTAGAATGACACAGCCCAAGACCTGAGAGGGAGGAGAGAGCAGAGGCTGTTGTGGATTTGGGGAAATAGGTAGGCAGAGCACCCATCTCTCCCTTCTCCCCTCCAGATCACTCTGATCCTACCACGAGGGAATCTCCTGCAGATGGAACTGGGTTCTGTCCCGTCTTACTCAAAAAGTATGACTGACCCCACATCATTTCCTAAATGAATTTCAGATTCCTCAGCTCTCCTCAAAGTAACCCAAACTGACCTTTCCTAGCTTTATTAGTTGTGGCCTTGAACTTCAGTCACACAAGGTCACTGAGCATGCACTAGCCTTCTTGTCCCCAGGCCATTCTTATTGCTCTTCCCTTGTCCTCTGCGCACCTCCTTCCCCATCTACAGCTGGTGAAAGACTACCACCTAAACAAGGGTCATACGTGTCTCTTCTTTCTGAAGCTATTGGCCTTGATTCTGCACCAGCTGGGTAGGAACCTCTCCTCCTTTGCTTGCACTGCTGTTATGACAAGTATGTTTTCACTTCTTTTCTAGTTTATGTATCTGCTCCTAACTTACTATGTAAAGTATTTAGGGGCAGAGACTATCTCACTCAGCTTTGCCCCACTTCAGGTGTCTGATGCAATAATTTGTACCGGGTATGCACACTTACATGTGCCTTGAATTGCTTATTTATTTTCTATTCTCTGTAACTAAAAATAGAGCACTTGGGTACTTTAGGATTTCACAAAAGAAATTGAAGATTTAGAAACCATACTGGAAATAGAGAGTAATTTAAAATACTAATCAAAAACATCTGTACTCATAATTACAACCATATACAACTATTAAGAAGCCAATAAAATAATAAAAAATGTTTCTATCTTTTGACCCTATTTTGAAAGTAAGTTATACTCCTAAAGAAAACCAAGGCAACTTCTCTTCATTAAAATTGTGACTTTTATTTGTTTTGTTAGAAATGGGGAAGGAATGCCAGTCTAGATTTTTAGATAACAGTGTTGCAAGTTATCAGCTTTCTATTAACCAGAGTAACTTGTAGAGAGTCATCTGGTAAAAATTTTAATTTACCAAAGGTACTCAGCATTTCCTAATAATAACAATGGCTAATGTTTTTTGAATGCTATTGTGTCAGTTCCTGCTCCAAGAATTTTATTCACATTAACTCATTTAATCATCAAAACCTACGAAGTTTAAGTGCTACTATTATTCCACTTTTTAAAAAATATTTTTTATTGATTTTTTACAGAGAGGAAGGGAGAGGGATAGAGAGTTAGAAACATCGATGAGAGAGAAACATCGATCAGCTGCCTCCTGCACACCTCCTACTGGGGATGTGCCTGCAACCAAGGTTCATGCCCTTGACCAGAATCGAACCTGGGACCCTTGAGTCCACAGGCTGACGCTCTATCCACTGAGCCAAACCAGTTAGGGCTATTATTTCCACTTTTATTCACGAGGAAATCACTTGCCCAAGGAAATACACCAGATAGGAAGCAAAGTCAGTATTTTAACCCAACCAATTTGGCATCATAGCCAATACTTTAGACCATCACGCCATGTTGCATCACTAGAAGATAACTTCATAGCCAGATCAGTAAGGATTGTTCATTGAAAGACAAGCCTAATACATTGGTTTGCATCATATACTAGTTTTTGCCATAAGAAAGATTTGGTCTCTTATTTTGGTTCTTGACTGGCTTGATTTTCTATACCTAAAAAGGAGGGCAAAATTAGAGGATTTGCCCAGGGTGATGTTTGTTAAGGACTGGTCTAGTTGCATTTTTACTTTATCTCGGTCCACTGAGAAGATGGAAGTACTTGCAGATATCATTCACTCTCGCACCATTTTGGAGGAAGAGAAAATGTCTCCCTTTTCCCAATTTGTATAGCGAGAGAAGATACCTAACCAGCCATAACCACGCAGCACATCCAGGTCCACATAGAGCTCCTTGCTTACATGATAGACAACACTCACTTGTCCTTTCAGATAACTACTACATGCCAGGCACTGTTACAGTGATACAACAGGAAACGGAGGAGAAGAACTGCCCTTCCTTATGGAGCTTACATGCTAGCAGGGGTTTACAGAAAGTAAAACCCAGTAAGAGAGTATATTAGAACAGGAGAAGAGAAAAAATAAAGCAAGAAATAGGGAATGTGGGAAGGAAGTTACAGTTCAAAACAGTTTGGCTCAGTGGATAGAGCCTTAGCCTGCGTCCTGAAGGGTCCTGGGTTCAATTACAGTCAAGGGCATGTACCTAGGTTGCAGGCTCCTTCGCCACCCGGGCCCTGGTTAGGGCTCGTGCAGGAGGCAACCAATCAGTGTTTTCTCTCACATCAATATTTCTCTCTGTCTTTCCCTCTCTCTTCACTCTCCTTAAAAATCAATGGAAAAATACCCTCGGGTGAGGATTAAAACAAAAACAAATAAAATAGTTGTCAGGGAAACTTTATCAGGAGGGAGCAACAACATTGGAGCAAAGAGAAGAAGGAGGGAAAGAAAAGCACTCAGAGAAATCCTATTAAATAATAACATGCCTTTCCTTCTGTCTAAAAATGGTGTTCATACACTGTGAGTGTAGTTCATTATAAACTTCTCTCTATCCAATACTTTAGCAATGAAAATTCCCCACATTCAGTCACCTCATGATTATTGATTCTAATAGCTACAGGGGTAGGCAAAAGTAGGTTTACAGTCAATGAGATGATAATAATACAGAAATTAATAAATAATAATACAAGAATAAACTGTTTCCTGTACTCACAACTGTAAACCTACTTTTGCCCAACCCTGCATCGCCAGCACCGTGGCTCCTAACAAATCACGTGACTTCACTCTATACAGTTCCTCTAGAGGAGGAGCAGAAATCCAGGGAAGGGATGTAACTCTGCAATGTAAACATTTTGTTATGGCTTCCTTTCTTAAATTTAAATCCAGGAACCAGTCCATCAGAAAGCCAGCTCCATGGAGCCCAGGTTTACAACCTCATTTGCTGATGATGTTTTTTGGTGGATCCAAGTATCAAGTCCAACAAAGGATGCATTTGTGAGTTGAAATGATAATGCATTATTGCCTCTGTCTTCAAGCAGTGCCTCACTTACATGCCAGTGGTGGCCCCAATACTGCTTGGTTAGATTATCTGGACTGATGAGAATGTGCCCAAATTTACAAAATTCAGTTTAATCCACAGTGCACCCGAAGTCTGATACTATTAACACCCATCCACATAAAGCCAAACACTATTTATTGTGAATATAGTAAACCACTTTTTGAGTTTTCAGTTAAGGTTGTAAAGGACCTTGTCAGTCATCTAAGTCTGTCTCCAGGGCAGCAATCCCAGTCTTCAGCAACACTGACTACAAATGGGCCTCAGCTTCTCCCTGGGCTCCCAGTTCCTAGCTCTAAGTTCACTTTCTCACCGTGGGGCCATACTAAGTTGTCCAGATTATTCTGTGAGCTTTTTTTGAACACCTGGTCTCATGCAGTGTGTGCTAGAGACAGTGATGAACAAGCCTGATGAGGTCCCTAGCTCATGGCTATTTTTAATGCTAAGATAACATGGTGACTTGCCCCAAAATTCTTATTATTACACTTAACCAACCACATTGTTACTATTTAGAATCACATCCAGACTAGGAATTCATCTTGTTATGAAAATGATAAGAATTTATCAGTAGGAACTAAGTGTCTTGTAAGTATCCAGGGAAGTCTCAGTTCCCTGGTGATAGTTTATATTGCATTTCTGCTCATGTAATGTTCCATATGTAGAACGATGTCGCCCAGATCCTCCTAACTGGGTGATTTGTTTTCCCCCTATAACAACATGTATGTTGTATTTTCTTTCTGTGTTCCCACTTCTACATGTTCCCTAGCATGTGTCACCCTCAGTTCTGTGTTTTCCTGAGGGCATATGCCTTGCTGATGGTGTCCCATTGGGCCTGCCCCCGCCCGACATTAGACCTCCCCTTTGTATCTGATCTGTCTCTTTTGAGTTGTCAGACATCCTGCCCCACCACGTCTCAAAAGAGTTACTTTCTTGTGCTGACATCTCAGAGCGCCTTTATTGCTCTTCTTCTGTCTCTGCCCCCATTCATATTCTGCCCACACTTGTTAGATACTATTTTGTCTGAAAGCACCGGAAGTTGCCACTGCTGTTTCTTTCTGTCCTAGCTACTGTCCTCCTGGTTTTATACTATTATCTCGGTGCTTTCCCTCCCTCCCTCATTCAGCTTTGAGGTCCTTTTCAATAGGCCAGTCCAGTCAGCTTTTCCAGCCTATCGTTTCTACTTTCATGGACTGGACAGACAGACTAATCATTATTGTACAAATGTCCTGACAGACGATCATTATTATACAAATGTTATGGTCCTGAAAATGGGACACCATCAATTCAAGCAGCTCTTCACTTTCTTGGTCCACCCTTTTCATGGACTACGATCTTCAGCCAGAAGAGAAGAAACCCCCGGCCTTCCATGCCTTTCTGCTTCCTACTCAGGACTTCTGACGAGCTGGACTGTCTGATTGCTTCTAGGGAAGACAGTGATTCCTAGTTCAGAAATCAGACATCTTGGCGTGTCCTTCTTCATGTCCTAAGAAACACACGACAAGAAGACAGCATTCCTTCTGATGAGACCCGCCGGTCACACACGTGGGTCAGAGCTCCGTGACCACAGATCGGCCTTTCTTGCCAGCTCTGAAGAGTCCTCCTTGTTCTCACGCACAGAGCAAATGTTCACTAATCACCCACCATGACCACGGGGCTGTTCTGTGTACAGGGATCCAATAGCAAAAGGGGGCGTTCCAGGCTCTGAGGCTTGTCCTCTGCCCTGTGCATTGGTGTGTTTGGGTACCACTCTTCTCATCCGCCGCTCTCGCCTGCTGCCCAGCTCCCTGTCCACACAGGGCGTCAGCCTGCTCCCTGCTTCTCTGTGTGAACTTTTGCCTCCTGTCACCCTCTTTCCGGTAGTCTTGATTTCTCTTTTCTTCCTCAAAACATTGCTCTTGGTAACTTCCTTTAACTGTATTATTTTTCCATTCCTTCTGGATACCGTTCACCTTTTCCAGACCCGAGCAAAGGAATGTGGTCCCCAACTCGGTTAACCTTCCCTTTTAGTATGAAAACTGGCTTATATTTGTGGCTTGCCTATGGGTGCTTTCTCTCCAAAGAAGGAAAGCAGAGGTCACAGCTGAGAGATCACTGGAATGGTTTCTGCACAGTCCAGACCTTAGTTCTCCCAAGGTTACCTGTAGCCTCTCTGGGAACATTTCCTGTAGACTTCCCCAGCAAACTGGGCCCCTAGGATTGAGCTTTTTCATTGAGTACCAGTTTGTGTTTGCTATTCAAACCTTAGTCCTTGCAGAAAACACAGGTTTTTTATTTTTCCAAACTTTTTCTTGCCTTTCTTTTGGACTGTGGCCATGGCCAATGAACCTATGGAAGATGTATTTATTCTTCCTGACCACTCCTGAGATTTTCTTAGATGTAGCTGTAGTTGGCTTATGTGGGAGGCAGATATACAAAGGGACCACTAACTAGTTCACTCTTTGTCACTGCATTTGTGATCGTGACTTTCTTAAAAGAGGTCATTTTCTTGGTCATTCATTACTCTGATATTTTTTCTGTGTGTGTGTGTCCAGTTTTTTAAATTTTAGTATAAGTATAGGTTTGTGTAACCATCATTGTAATCAGGGTATATCGCGGTCCCATCACTCACCAAATCTCCCTTGTGCTAGTCTTTATAGTCACACCCTACCTCCCCTCCACCCGCCACCTCCTCTCCTAACCTCCGGCAACCACTGCTTTGTTCTTCTTCACTATCATTGTGTTGTTGCAAATAATAATAATTAATAATAATAATAATAATAATAATGTCATAAAAATTGGAATCCTTCAGCATGAAATCTTTCACTCAGCATAGCACCTCTGAAATTCATGCAGGTTGCTTCAAGTCCCAGTCATTCCTTTTGATTGTTAGGTATACTCTGTGACATGGGTGTGCCCTAGTTTATTTATCCAGTCACCTGTTGAAGGACATATGGGTGGTTTCCAGGTTGGGGTAATTATGAATAGAGCTGCTATAAATATTCATGTAAAGGTTTTTGTGTGAACAAAAATTTTCATTTCTCTTGGGAAAATACAGAGGAGTGAGATTTTGGCTCATAGATTAAATGCATGTTTAACCTTATAAGCATCTACCAAACGATTTTCCAGAGCTTTGCATTTCTACTAGCAATACAGAAATTTCCAGTTGCTGTACATCCTTGTCAGCACTTAATCTTGTCATGAGTGTTATTTTTTAATTGTGGCAAAAAACACATATCCTAAGATTTACTATCTTAACCATTTTTTTAATGTGCTGTGTAGTAGTGTAAAGTATATTTACATTGTTGTGAAGATCTCCAGAACTTTTCCATCCTGCAGAACTGAAACACTGTACCTATCAGACAACTCCCCTTAGTCCCGTCCACCCAATCCCTAGTAGAATTACCATTCTACTTTCTACATCTACGAAACTGTATTGGACATTTCATGTAAGTGGAGTTGTACAGTAGTTGTCCTATTATACTGTTTTATTTCACTTAGTATAATGTCCTCCAGGTTCATTCATGATGAAGCATAGGAAAGCATTTTCTTCACTTTTTTAGACTGCAAAATATTTCATTGTATGCACATACAGGCATCTCCCACTTTTCAAACACTCGCTTTACGTCACTTCGCTTTTACAAAAGACCTGCATTAGGCCTTTTGTGAGGGAAAAGAGCATTCAGCATTTGTTCTGCAGCAGCTGTTACAGGGCAGCAGCTCCCCCAGCAGTGAGAGTGGCCACCAAGCTCCAGCCCCGGGAACCATGCTCAGCCTCCTGGCATCAAGCCCCATCGCTCTGACCTGAGTCTGGGAGCATGTGTGTGCTTTCTTCTGTACATTCCTGCCTTTCCTGTATGGTAGTGTTGTTTTCAGGTATAACTTGATCACCCTATCTCTCCTCCAGCACTCTTTTTTTAACAGCTTTGTTGAGATAGAATTTCTATGCCATACAATGCACCCATTTAATATGTGTAAATCAATGGTTTTAAGTATTATTCACAACTATGCAACTATTACCAGTATCAACTTTAAACATTTTCATCATCCTAAAATGAAACTCCATCCCATTAGCCATCACTCCTAATTTCCCCCACAACCCCAGTTCTATTTTCTGTCTCTGTAGGTTTACCTAGTCTCTCTGTTTCATGTAAGTTGAATCATATAATAATAAATACTCGGTCTTTTGTGACTGCCTCCTTTCATTTGGCATAATATTTTCAAGGTTCATTCATGTACCATGCATCAGTACGCAAGTTCATTTTATTGTTGAATAATATTCTCCTGTATGAAAGTACCGCACTTTGTCCACCCGGTGATGGACATTTGAGTTGTTTCTACTTCTGGCTGTTATGCATAATGCTGCTATGAACATTTGCGTGCAAGTTTTTGTGTAGACACGTGTTCTCACTTCTCTTGGTTATATACCTAGAAATGGAATTGCTGAGTCACATGGCAAGTCAATGTTTAACATTTTGGGGAACTGCCAAGACGGTTTTCCAAAGCAGCTGCATGATTTTGCATTCCCACCAACAGTGTGCGAGGGTTCCGATTTCTCTCCACTCTGGGCAACATTTGTTATTATCTGTCTTTTTTATTATTGCCATCCTGGTGGGTATAAAGTAGGGCCCCTGGCACTCTTGGTTCCCCTTTTTCTGCCTTCCCCTTTTTCTGCCTTACTTTTTTTTTTCAATTCTTTAATGTTTGAAGTATTACATATGTCTTCTTTTTCCCCCATTGATCTCTTCCCGGCCGTTCCCACCCCCCAGCACATGCTCTCACCCCCCTACTGTCTATATCCAGAGGTTATGCGTATATGCATGCATATAAATCCTTTGGTTGCTCTTTTATCACCCCACCCCCACCCCCGCCTCCCTCTGAGGTTGGATGGTCTGTTCTGTGCTTCTGTGTCTCTGGATCTATTTTTGTTCATTAGTTTATGTTGTTCATTCTATCCCACAAATGAGTGAGATCATGTGATATTTATCTTTCTCTGACTGGCTTATTTCACTTAGCATAATGGTCTCCAGTTCCATCCATGCTGTTGCAAATGGTAAGAGTTCCTTCTTTTTTACAGCAGCGTAGTATTCTGTTGTGTAGATGTACTGCCTTACTTTTTTTATTTCCATAGTACATTTTACCATCTCACAGTTACAAATTATGTCTATTGTTTATTATCTGGTTCCCCTTCCTACTAGATTATAAATTCCATGAGAATAGGGATTTTTTTATTCTTCTCTGATAACCATCCCAAAGCAACAAGAATAAATAGTGCCTGGCTTATGTTCGACATTCAGTAACTATTTGTAGAATGAATGAATTAATGAAAGACTTTTGATGAGGCTTATCCCACCTCATACATGAGGTGTTTGCGTGTGGATGTTTCTGATTTGAAAAATGCTGGAATTTGGGGAGTAAAGGATAGATAAGTATTTTTAATTCGTTGTGTTCATATCACTGAGAGCTGCTTAAGTGCATCAGGGAATCTTGAAAAACCAAAATAGACAAAATGAATATTTCACCAATTTTAATGGACAGGGTGAGGGCCCATCCCCTCATGAATGGATAATGAACCTGAGTAACTCTTACTGTCTGCTGTGTATGGCAGCAATGTTTTTAAAGGTCAGTATGGAGGCATCACTGACACAAAGAGGAGGCAGGTGGGGATTGTGTATAATTCAGCTATTTTGTACCTGTGTATTTTATTACTGAACCTAATCAGACCAATGAGTGTTAGAGATTCTGTGAATAGAGATAATATATAATAATTTTATCATACATACTTTAATTTCTTTTATTCTGTTTTCCTAAATTTGGCGTTAGATGGAATTAAAACACATTTCCTCTATATGCATTAAATATTAAGGAGACTAAATAATCTTCTTCATTCGTTGCCTCCCAGTAGAATGAGTTTTTTTCTTGATTGAATCTTTCTACATATGGGTGGATAGAAAGGATCATTATGGCCTACTGATTTATTTATGGAGCATTTATCATTCATTGTAGGGGTAAAACCCATTCATGGGAAAGAATGATCATAGTGTTACCTTTTTGTATATTTGTCGTGATTGAAATTAGTGGTTTCATAAATATTGAAACCTTCCATCACTGGTTTAAAATAGCCAACTGTACAGTGAATGGCCTCACCGTCAGGGCCCACCTTTCACAGATAAATATAAACCATAACATCTGATTTCTAAATGGAGACTCCCTTGCTTCCTGTGCGGTCTAGAAAATATGATATTGTTTGTTTAATCCACGCTGCACTTTAGGTTTAAATGTGTTGAGCTGTCTAGAATCTGAGGCCTCCACCCTGTCCCAGGGAGATAGGTTCTTCTAGGGCAGGGGTGGGCAACCCCTGGCACGTGTGCCAAACATGGCTCTCCAGTAATTTTGTTGGCACGCGAAACCCTCTCTTATAATCTTCCATTTACATTTTTTTCCTTAATATCGACTTTTTTATTTTTCAGATAAATTCAGTGTAGGTGCATCTTAGATAAATAAATAATTTTACATAAGTTATCTTAAAGACCATAGACATGGATTGACGAGAGAGGGGAAGAGCAATTTCTATGCCTCTGCCTTAACTCTCCCTGCCTTCCTAGATCCGACCAGTGTTTTGGTTTCATCCACATACGCTTGTGAATCTTTGTTCTCAGTGATGAATTTTGTTAAGTCTCGTAATAGGAGTAGCCTGACGGATGAAAGTAGTAGCTCGTGCATATCTCTGAAATTCAAGAAATATAAACGTGATGTAAAATCTCTGTCATCAGTGATGCAGCAGCAAAAGTCCCACTGATAATATCAAACGGAGTCATAAAGTTTTCTGTCGGACTATCAGTGTACATGTATACATTAAAAAATAAATGTATTTTTCATCATCATATACTGTGTTTTTGTCGCTCGAATGAATTTTATTATTTCTTCAAGGTTCTTCACATACGTACACCTTAAGAGATATCAAGTAGGCGTAACATGTTCTCAAAAAGGGACGCAGAAGAATTTTGAGTCAGAGATTTTGCTGGTTTTGACACGCACTCACAAAGTGTTGCCCACCCCTGTTCTAGGGCAAGTGAACTCAGATAAGCAAGGCCTTTTCATGGAGCCTTCTATGAAAACATGCTTAAAGGAGTTGCGATGCTATAGACTTTGCCGATTTCTTATTGTAAATGACATATTTTAAAGACTCGCACCCACTAGGATGAAATGTAGAATTGTTGCCTTGAGTCTCTACTTTTGTCTGCCACAGGTAATTCCTAAGTGGGATATGGAGGAAAGGAGCAGTGTTCTCATCCATCTCATAACAAAAAGGGCTCCCGCTGGGATGAGACAGTGTGAGTTCCTATTGCTTTAAGAGAGGATCTGATTGTTTATACGCCTTACTTGGGTGGATAATTTCCTAAATTCATTTTCCTTTGGAGTGGTGCCACTTTTAAACACTTTTAAAAGGCACTAAAGAATTCCTTCTGGCCTGGGTCAGAGAGCCCATGTCAGGAAAGTCCATTATTTTATTTCCTTTGCCTATTATTTCCCTTAGTGGTTTTGTTTTGTTTTGTTTTTTTTCATCCTGTGATACGAATCCGGTCTTTATCACTAAGGGCTCAGTCCTGGAAAGTGACCGCTTTTTGGCTTAGACATTTTCCTGATTTGTTTCCCACTTGGAGTATAAATTGTAGTTTTAGTTCTTATTTCTTTGGTTAGGTGAAAGGAGTTTGCACCTCTAGGCTTATAACATTTTTTCGGCCTGGGCTCTCGTCAGTGGCTTTCCCTAACCCAGACTCTCTAGGGTTTGACATGGATACCCTTGAAGTTTCCTTTATTCCAAAGTATAAGTGTTTCCTTAGTACCTTTTATAAGACAGGTCATGAGGGACTATGTAGGAAATATGAGAGAATAAAAAGCATGGTTAGCGAGAAGGCTGGATATTGGAAAATAGCGAACACATTACACATGCATGTGGTTAAAATTCTTTGAAAAATCCTTGCGACCTATTTTTCATCTTAGATATATGGCTTTCAGCATTAATGTGGCCCCAAAATGTCTTACAATTTAATTTACTTTTAAATTGTGGTAGAAAACACGTAACATAAAATTTACCATCGTCACCATTGTTAAGTGTCTTCTATGGAGCTGCAGCCTCACTCTAGTCTAGAACTTTTCATCTTGAAAAACTTAAGAACAGTCACCCATTTCCTCTCCCCGCCAGCGCTTTCATTTGTTTTTAAAGAAAACCTTAGGTGAACCAAGTGTAAAAAATTAGTGACACCAACTAGAACTTAATCACCGATTTAAATGTGATGTTGACATATTGCTGGCATTATGTAGTCCTTTCTGTTTGCTGTGTTTCTCAATTCAATGCTAAAAAGTTCAATTTAGTTAGTACCCCAGGAGGTTTGAAATGTTCCTTTGAATACTTTGTATAATGTGCTACGTGTGCAACATATGAAGTAAAGTGTTGTTTTTAAAAAAATAAAAGTAAAAAAAACACACACTTTTATTTGTTACCCAGTTGCAGTTTTATTTGGGATTAAACTTAAAGTAAGAACAAGATACGTGGATATTAACGGTAATGTTCCAGATGCTGTTTTCAATGCTCGTAATCTCCCCAGTTACTCTATGAAGTCGGTTGCTATCATAATCCCCATATCACTAATGAATAAACAGAGGCACCGACAAGTTAAATGACTTGCCCTAAGTCCCAGGGCTTGTGAGCAGCACAACCCATCTTTGAACTTCAGAAGCCTGGCTTGAGTCTGCATTCTTAACCCTTATCCTCTGCTGCCTTCTAGATCAATAGCATATTTAAGTAAAAATATCAATAGGATATTGTCAAAGGGATATCTACACGTGTAGACAGGAGAAAATGGAAAGTTGGGGAGGAAAAATACTCACATTTTTGTGGCCCCTGCTTTGGGTCAAACACTTTACAAGATGTTTTTTAATCACCCTAATATCCATCCAAGTTAGGTTTTACTACCTCTATTTCAAAGTGAGAAGGACAGGGTGGAGTTTAGGGGCCTGCCTGTGGTCACCTGGTGACAGGCTGCAAGGTCTGGATTTGAACTCAAACTGTATCCTTTAAAAATATATATATATATATATTGTTTGTTTTTCCAGAGAGAGGAAGGAAGAGGGAGAGAGAGATAGAAAAATCAGCAATGAGAGAGAATCATTGATTGACTGCCTCCTACATACCCCCTACTGGGGATCGAGCCCACAACCCCGGGTATGTGCCCTGACCAGGAATCAAACCTTGTCTTCCTGGTTCCTGGGTCGATGCTCAACCACTGAGCCACGCCAGCCGTGCTCAAGCTGTACTCTTAAAAGGGCTAGACTGTGTACTTCCTGATCCATTTCCTACTTTCTAGTGTTTTCAATCTCCAAGAAGAATTAGGAGACCCTGATGTCACCTTAATAACCAGACATTTTGAAACAGGTATGGAAAGGGAAACTCCTGGAAGAGGGCGTTTTGTTGAAGTAGAAAGTTAGCATTGCAGTCACACCTTGCGCATTAGGTATAATGAAAAGGGACTTTTCCCCAAGGCCCCAACATTTTCGGTGTTTTGTCTTGGAAAATATAAACTTCAGTTGAAGTTACCCTTGGTTCTCCTACTGCAGGATCAAGCAGGAATCAATCGGGTGTTGCTTATCCCTCCTGGTTTAGTCTAGGCTTGGACCAGTTTCACCAAGGAAATAGTGTTCTTTTACAAATACTGTATATTCTCTCATGTGGGCAGGATGGTAGGTAGAGGAGGGGAATATTTAAAATGCTCAAGAAAACAAGCTTTTTAATGATCTTAAGAAACCTGTTCTGATTAGATATGTATGTGAAAAACATGGGTTTGGAAAACAGGCCCACTCAGTCATCTGACTAACTTCAGCTGGTTATTCACATCTATTAGTTTGAGTTGGTGATGTTTTAATACGTTTTGCTCATAGGATAACTCAGTAAAACAGGCTGTTAAAAATTATACATTAACCACCTCAAAAAAAATTGTCGTCATCTTCATTTTAAACATCTGTCCCTTTTGTGGTCTCATCCTGTCTTGGGTTTACTATATTTTAATGTGAAGAAACGAGAAATGAGAAACACACAAAAAATGGAAACTTTTCATCCAACTGGATGAATCTGCAAGCACCTGTCTTATGCATTTGTGTTTCCATGAGTTTATAGGAGTCAAGACTAGAAGAAGGAAGGACACGCAGTGTCTCACGTAGCTTACAAATCCTGCCTCTAATCACTCTCCTGAGATTACTTGTACTTCCGGGCCCATCTGGGATCGGGGACTTGCCCATTGTTCTAGTCTTGAACATCCTTTGGGAATAATAGCCACAAGTCCCGTGGGTGGATCTGCCATGGCTGTTCCCAGCTCACCCCATCTGGAAACAGGGATTTCAGCTGCCGCTGTTTTTTTTTTGTTTTGTTTTTTTTTAAATATATTTTATTGAGTTTTTACAGAGAGGAAGGGAGAGAGATAGAGAGTCAGAAACATCGATGAGAGAGAAACATCGATCAGCTGCCTCCTGCACACCTCCTACTGGGGATGTGCCCGCAACCCAGGTACATGCCCTTGACCGGAATCGAACCTGGGACCTTTCAGTCCGCAGGCCGACGCTCTATCCACTGAGCCAAACCGGTTTCGGCACAGCTGCCGCTGTTTGCACAGGACAAAGATCACCACTTCTTGCCCTGGCTGGGTGGCTCAGTTGGTTGGAGCATCATCCCGTACACCAAAAGGTTATGGGTTTGATTCTCGGTTAGGGCACATACCTACGTTGGGTTGTATATGGGAGGCAATCATTTGATGTTTTTCTCTCACATTGATGTTTCTCTCTTTCACCCCTTCCTCTCTTTAAAATAAATTACACACACACACACACACCCTCTGGTGATTAAAAAAATTTCTAAAAGGATTAAAAAGACATGAATAAAAGTGGTTATTTGCTTATGGAGTAAGAGTGGGGGTTCAATTTGACTAGGTGAGGGGGCCAGTGAGAGTGAGAATTTTTACTGTATCCTTTTATAACCTGAACTGAGCATGTACTACCATCTAAAACTTTGCCATTTAAAATTAACTTTTGAAAGCTGTCCTGCTGTCTCACATCTTGAAGGAAAATTGGAAAGCCTTGTACCTCTCGTGGGAAAGTTGAAGTCTTCGTAATTATCATGTCAGATTGGAGAGTGCACGTGGTAGGCTTTTGGCCATACATATCTGGGTTCAACCAGATTCTAAGTATGTGACCTCTTTAACTCTCACTATCCTTAACTATTCTGAGGAAATAAAAATACACACTTCATCTATCTTTCAGGAATAATGGAAGGATTGATGAAACACCAAATAAATGATGATTTCTATCCGATTTCTAGAGGCTGTTGCGACACTGATTTCAAAAGAGGGGGACATAGATCTCTCCATCTTCCTGTTGCTTAAGGCCTGGTCAAGTTTCAAGCTCTTGAAGAGGAAAGAGAGGGCCTATGTAGTTCTTTTTTCATATTTCTGCCTTGAATACCTAGAGAATCTTTAGCCTCTACTGGAAAAATATTCCATTTTTAAAAAGCATCTACTTAATACCTATTTTGATTTGTCATAGCTTTTCACTTCCGATGAAGGATCACAGGCTTAACGAACAGGGAATTTATTGGTTCATGTAACTGAAAAGCGAAGGACAGACAGCCTTCACGCGTGCTTGGATCCAGGTGCTCAGAAGCTGTGCCCAGGAATCCGTGTCTTTCTTTCGAGTCTGTGTGCCTCTGCATTTGTTTTGTCCTTTAAGTCGGGCTCTCTCTTTGTGGGTGCACATGGACTACTAGCAACTCTAAGCTTATATTCAGCTAGTTTAACAGCTGCAGAGGAAAGAGAAAGCCTTCCTCTCCGATTGCTCCAGCAAAATTCTCGGGCCTGGATCTCAGTAGTGCAGCTTGAGCACATGCCCCTCTCTGAACCAAGCACCAATGCCAGGGAAATAACGGCTCTGGTTGGGTAAGCAGGGGAGCCCTAGAGCCCAGGGATGGGGTTCGCCTCACACAAGTGACGTGGACCAAGAGCGGGGGAAGGTGGTTCCTCAAAGGCTAAAACTCAGATGGGCTGTTTCTAAAAGAAGTAGAAAAGAACAAAAGGCATGCCTTCCCTCCCAGTGCCGACCTCCAAATACACGTCAGTGCACAACATCTACTCTGCAATATTGGTATTATGAGGGTGGAATAATAAACAAGATATCCCTCATAGGAATTAGACCACAGTCACGTGACTATGCAATTATGTACATATGTAGCAATGAAAAATGTACATGTGCTATAACAAATAATAGTAATAGCTAACAGTATTGAATGCTTTCTAGATTCTAGGACCTAGATGCTAGTCTAAACACTTCCCTTGTTGTAACTCATTTAATCTCCAAAAGCACCAGAAAGGTAGCAGCCGTTATTCCATTTTGTAGATGAGGAAACTGAGGCACAGAAGTCACTTGCAGTGGTTCTCAACCTTCTGGCCCTTTAAATACAGTTCCTCATGTTGTGACCCAACCATAAAATTATTTTCGTTGCTACTTCATAACTGTAATGTTGCTACTGTTATGAATCGTAATGTAAATATCTGATATGCAGGATGGTCTCAGGTGACCCCTGTGAAAGGGTTATTCGACTGCCAAAGGGGTCGCGACCCACAGGTTGAGAACCGCTGCTTTAGGGGCTTAGTGAGTTCTTCATTCTTGCCGGTACAGGTAGTGAGATCCAACACATGGGGGCGCTGTGTGAAGAGGACCCAACTTTCCAGGGAAAATTTTACCCGAGGTGGATAGAGAGTCTAATTCTAGGAGGAAGAAATAAGAAAAGAAGGCACGGAGCCAAGGAAGTGCTGGCGATGTTTAGGAAATGCAAGGAGTGGAGTTTGACTTTAACATCGGATTTGTGAAAAAGCGAGATGAGAAACAAAGGGAGGGGAAGACGGGTTCGTCGGGGCCAGTGGTAAAGCGTGGCTGCTGTTCTGAGGGGTTTGGCCTGAGCGTAGTCTGTAGGTCTGGGAGGAGGGGAGTGGTGTGGATAAACAAGAAAGTGGCCAGACAGACCCCTGAGTGTTCTTGGGTGGGGATGTTGGCTTTATTTCTCCGCCTTACATTCTTGAGATGTTTTGGAAGATTCTTGTAAATGTCCTTGGGGTGGCATTTCGGTGTTTGTTGCTTTAAACGACTTAGCTGCCTTAGCTAGTGAAGGAAGGGTCTTTGAGAAAGGAGGCCATTTCTTGACATCCTGTTTTCTGTCACTGCTGTTGAGGAGAGGTAAAGCCAAGCCCGGCTTATATAGAACACTTTCGGCGCCAGACAAGCGCTCCTCTGTTCCTGTCCCCGTGTTACAGTGAGGCCATTCAGTCCTCGGGACCGAGCAGATAACATGGCACGCTCATTGCATCGTTTTCTATTTACCTTCCTATTTTGTTCCGTCATTAAACGGTGTTAGAATTGAACATTAGGACTCTCTTTTCTGGCCAAAAGAAAACACCAGTGGCTTGTGGACTGCAGTATTTACTCACACAGATGCTTCCAAAGGAGTAGAAAGTGCTGGCCGTGCGTCCGCAGAGAGGAGCTGGTGCCACACGCCCCAGCTTCCCCTCCTGAATGCAGGCTCCGCGCCCAGAGGACATCGTAAATCACTTGTAATTTATGATGAGCCCGAGCGTGTGTTACACCCTGCTGGTTGGCTGGTGTCCTGCACACATGATGACTGCCCTTTTCCAGAGCACACAGGGGCCTTTCTCAGATGAGCCATAGGACGGAGAGCTGAGGATTTCCCCCTCGGCTGGCCCAGCCAAAGAGTAGAGGAAGGAGAAGACAGAAGACTCTTGTTCTTGCCACAAGCCTCACTTGCTTTCTCCTAGATTGAGGGTAGGGAAGGGGCAGCAAACAAGACCATTATCACTATTAGCCTATTTTCTTTTATTCGTCTGTTCAACAAACACCCCTATCTTCTGAGTGCCAACCACCTGCAAGGCACTGTTGGGGAGACAGCAGTAAGCAACACAGGGTTTTGATTCTCGTCAAGACTACACTGACACAAAGTAGTAGGTTCTGTGTCAGGAGGTGATGACATATTTTGCAGGGTAGGAAGATGGATAAAGACAGGAAGAGGAACAAGTTATTCCACACTGGGTGTGTAGGAAATGGATTTCCAGTAAGGGAACCATGAAGAAAGTGATAGAGTAAGCCAGTGGGTTCTGGGGAAATTGCATCCCAGATAAGGACAGAGGCTACCATGCAGGGGACCAGCTGGGGGTCGGAGGGGCTGGAGCAGAGAGAGCCAGGAGGGAGTGGTAAGGAGGGAGACAGATGAGGGAGGACTAACCTATGGCTCATCTGGACACCATGCCAAGGAGCTGAGATATTAGTGAATGTGAGATAGGCAGCCAGCGGGAGTTTTTGGAAGGTTGATCCTTTCAAATACTTGAGGAACCAGAGTCTAAGCATGAAGTCAGGAAAACGGGGACCACACACCCTTCACACCTGAGAGGAGTGTGTGCTGTTGTCATCAGGATTGGACTGTCAGACATTTACCTCACCCAGTGCAGAGTGTGGAACAGAAACTCTAGTTTTGCTTGATCTGGTGTAAAAATCGCGCATGCTTTTTAAATTGGGATACAAGTGAGTAACCATGAGCCATGCACACAACTGGTGGGAATACTTTTCATGGACAGACCTCGCCACCTCGTCTAGGGACGAGTGTCCTGCGAAGCCTCTTCTCCGGCATCCGGCAGTGGTTATGCTCCAGCTGCGAGGGGGGCTCCCAACATTCTCGCTGTTCTTGCAAAAATTAGCATGAGCTTCGGAGTCAAAGAGCAGATACTTGGGATCAGATTCTAGGAGGCTTCAGCAACCCGCTTTGCTCTCGGTGAACACGGAGCTCACTCGGGCTGTTTTCCCTGCACGAATCTTAGTCTAGTCTAGAGCTATGGGGGGCATGAGCCTGGTTAAGGTGATTTCAACTCCTTATGAGGAATATCTTTCTAAAAATGAGGGGGATGGATTGTAGAGGGGGCTCCACCATAGCGCCCACCCTGCCTCTACGTGTGTGCAAGCAGGTGAGCACATCTCAGGAAAGTTCCTGAAATGACTCTTGCTTTGTGTGGCTGTTGGACTAGAATGAACTCTCAGATTCATTCCGATGCAAAACCTTTCCGAGCCTATGAAAGTGTTCGGTGAATGTGCTCTGCAAACATACAGACACTATATAAACAGGAGGCAAATATTTTAAAAGATGAAGAGTGAAATACTTGTTCTTCTGGGAGAGCCGTGGTTGGGACTTAGTGCCCTGACAACATACCTTCCACGCTCAGTCGCCTGCAGTTTGTTCTCATTGGCCCCAAACACAGTTATCTGCTTTATGTGTTAAAAATGTGCTCAGCCAAAGACCAAACAAATAGCCAGAGGCATTTTCCTATCAGGGCCCTGCTTGTAGGAGGTAGAGCCAAGGAACAAAGCTGTGGGTTTTGAGTCTTGGCAGGAAGCCAAGCTGCTGCTTGAAAGCTCCAGGATTTACAAGGAAGAAAGAGGAGGGATTTTTAGCTGAGATTAAGTTGGTTTTAAAGCAGCAGAAGATTTAAAGTTAAAATTAAAGCCTGCTCTGGAATCCATGATGGAAAGGCAGAAGCATTCTGGGCTCTCAGATGGTTTTTCAGAGCAAGAATGAAGATTTCAAAAGGTGCATAACGCAGAGCTTACAGAGGGCCTTGATTAATGATCCAGGGTCCCACAGCATTTGAGCTGGGCGAGCGTCCTTTAGGGATCATTGAATCTCGTCCCTCGGTTTCCAGATAACGGATCAGGAGCCCTGGAACTTGCAGAGACTGCCTGCTGTCACACAACTATTGTGGAAGTTCTGGTGCTAGAATCTAGGACTCCTGACAACCATTTTGTGGTTTCGGCCACTTTACAGAAGCAGCAAACAATTGAAAGTTGTTTCCGAAGAGCAAGGGGCAGACGCCACAATGACTGCATTCTGCGTCGGCAGTGCAGTTGGCTCCCAGGATGTGGCCTCATCCCCAGGCCCAGGGTGCCACCTGCATCCTCAGACTTAGCAGCACGGCCTCTGTCCCCCACCCCAGCAGTAGGGGATGAGGCCTGGAAGAGGCCTGCCTCCCCTCAGAGCCCCAGTCAAGCTTGAATGGGTCTGTAGGCTCCAGGGGAGACTGCCCTGGTCAGGGCCCTGTAACCACCTGCACAATCTCGGCCGCGTCCCACAGTGTCACTGTGGGTGTTGCTGTTGGGCTTCCTGTGCTGACAGGGGTTCCCTCCTCTTTGACCAAAGCCTGAGCACATCGAAGCTGTAGGTAAATAGCAGCTCTCTTTTAGCCTAAAAGAACTCCCATAAAAGAACAGGCGCTGCTGGCTCCTCCACTCGCAGATAACTTTGCCCACTGAGATCACCAGCATCTAAGTGAGCTGTTGTTACTTCCTTCTGGAAGGGTGGGTGGAGGTGGGGGTGGATGGGGAACCTAAAGGAACAGGGGACGCTTCTGTGTGTGTCTCCATTTGAACCTGTAAGATGTTATCTTTTCCCCCCCACTATTTCTTTATTTGCTTATTCATTAATTTTCTTGTTGTTTTACATTCTGATTCTATCCAAAAAATGTTGACCAAACCTAGAACAAAGAGCACAAAGGCGGTCAATAGAACATAAATGAAGTCAGGTCGCTGAGGAGGGGGAAACAGATTTCCCCATGAATTGTCGTATGAAATCTGTGTTAAATATCAACTTTTACCCTGGCCTTTCTGGCAACCAGGTTAAAAAATAAACAAACCAATTCTAGTTATCAGAAAGGAAAAATGTTCAGTTTCTTCAAGAGAGACTAAGTGTTGCTATTCTGGGGCTCATGGTGTTACTAAACACTTATTGAGGACTTTCTGGTGCCTAATACAAAGCTCCCAGCCCCAGAGCACCCCTCCCTTCCAAGTGTCCTTGCTTCAGGCCACCTGGAGCCCCCTCCCTCTCCGCCCCCAACAAAAAACATGTTTTTCGTGTTATCATTGGCTCTGTTTGTGTGTCAGGGCATGGCTTGGGGTAATTGTGTTGTCCAGGGTGTCTCTAGGATTTGCAGATTAGAAGGTCTGGAGTCAGAATTGTAGAGAGGGTCAGAATCCAGTCCTACTGTGGCTACCCAGTGTACCTGTCCTTCCCCAAAGAGCCCTGTGCCCCTTCTCTGGCCCTTTTTGCTACGTCAGGGTGCTGTTTTGAACAGGGTGTAACTGGAATGTAGATTCTTCCAGAAGAAAGAATAAGCAGTGTTGAGAGTCCCACCCCTTTGCATGACTCGACTTCATCTTCCTAAGATGGGATATGTGGGGGGATATAAGAACACTATACAATTTTCTAGTATGGCAAGGAAAAGAGTTACAGAAATCTGATGTGTTGCACTTTTGTAATAGGATGTGTGAGAGAGAAAACACTGAAAAAGTCATCTCTTCTCTCTGGGTTACCCGAATGTTTACTGAAAGTTTGCTTACTTGTTGTTGATTTTTACTGTAAATATACATCTTCTCTGTATACATTTTATGTTCATGAAAACCTATGTTTTAGAATGCATCATTACTAACGAAAGAAATACTTGAAAGTGAGAAGTAGTTGATGTGAAATAATTTCTCTGGATTCTTGGCCCATCACCATCATTTGAAGACCAGACCCAGCGGCTGGGTTTCAAACCAAGGGCTCTGGTCATTGCCCTTGTCCTAATTATGTTGACTCCAATCACTTGTTATGCTAGACAACTAGAAAAACTGGGGTTTGAGTCCTCCCATGAACAGAATGAATGTACTTGGAATGTTTTTCATAATTATTTTGAGCAATGACTTGATTCTTACATGTGCTTATTCTTTTTAAAAGTATTAGAAAGGAAGATATCCACAAGACAAAGTAGAGAGGAGCTGATAAGAAGGGGAGTTCTTAAGGAATTGCCTGATCAAGGTGAGGAACTTAATCATGCATTTAAAATAATTTGATCCTTCATTCTTTGGTCCTTCTTTCATTTTCCTTTGAAACTTAAGATGATCGTGGTCTTTGGGAGATAAAGCAGTGAGTGCCGCCCTATGGGAATCTTGCTTTAATTCAGAATGCCTTTGTGGGCTGCAATGAATCTAAGGTCTTCTGGAAAAGAAATTCAATTACCTTTTTGGTGAATCCTTCACCATATGTCACTCTAAACCTAAAGCTCTACAAAGGTACCCTGTAGCTGGAGAAACAGATAAAGATACAAATACTTACGGGACTGCTTCTTATCTCTATTGGTGAGCTTAGGTCTTTCCATGCAAGTTAACTCAGTTTGCGTAAGTGCCGAGTTTAGCTTGGCTCCTGAGTGTGGTTTCTCAAGTCTACCAGTAAAAGTAAAGAGAGAGAAAAGAGATGATAAACATACCTCTCTTGTCCTTTATAATGCACTCAAATGTACAATCAATAAGGCATGAATGGGCAAATTAAGTTAATTTGCTTTATCATTCTCTCAAGTAATTTTTTGTTCTCATTTCTTTGGATCTGTCTCTCACCTTTTCACTAACAATTATTTCCAAGTATTTTTTTCTACCTCTATCTGCTTCCCCTTTTTTCTCTATTCTCCTAAAAAGATAAGAATTAAGTGGAAACTGAGATAGACTCTCAAAAGATTGGTTATTTCTCCAAGTAAGTAATACTGAATAATTTTCATTGCTCCCACTACTATTGAAACTGAATAAACTTTTTGTTGCAACGTTGTTTTTTACCTCCTGCCTTCCCCCTCCCCAACATTTACTGGGGTAAATTATTATTATACTTTTATAGGAACAAATAATAAGCTATTAAATTGGAGCTCTTCTCCTGATCTATGTTCCTTGCAAAGAAATTAACATCTTTTGGCATTCACTACTTATAAATCCAAATGACACGCTTTTTCCAACGTTTGAATAATCCAAGTGGAGCTAGGAAATGTTTTACTATTTTATTCTTGCTTCAAAGAAAACAGGGAAGTCTGGAGTGAATACTACTTTTTTTTTTTTTTTTTAGCCCTCACAATTTTAGGTATTTTACTTTGATTTCTGGCCTGTTATATATTTCTCCACTCCATTTTATGAATGAATTTTGTCTTCCCTAATTTTCTACTACTTTGAAGCTACTTATTTCCTGCCTGGGACTTTTAAAAATAAAAAATACACATCCTTAATTTTTTTTTTTCCTTGAAGGTCGACTCACAGTATAAAAATTTGTCTCCTCTCTAATCTCTCTGGAGGCAGGAGAGGAGTTTCAAATCCACTGACAGCTGAATGCTGCCTGGTCACCTCTATTTCAATATTTTTAAAAACAGGGAAAATAAGTGAAAATTTATGATTGAAACTGTCAATGAATATTAAAGATAGGGATTAAAGTCCCATTTTTTATCTAAAATTTTATTAAAAATTATAGCTAGGAAAGAGTGTCCTTTTTCTAAAAACAAGTGGCAGTTGTCAATCTAAAGAAATGCTTAGTATTGCTTTGTTTTTATTCTTCCTAACCTGTTATATTATTTGCATGATGGATTACAATTTTATAGACTTATTTCCCCAAAAGTCTGACCTCCTTGACCTTTTGCAGACTGGACATTAAAAGTTTTAAGACACAAAAGAAGAAAACAATTTTTAACCTAAACATAATGTAATAGGTTTTAATGTTTGGGAAGTCATCAATTACTGAATTTTACTTTCACCTTTTGCAGAGTCCCTGTAGACAACTATAGAAATTACCTAATACTTGGACATTCCCGGTGATGCCTATTGGAAATAGAGTCTTTCCCCCTTTTCTGCCAAGAGCTGGAGAAAATAGATTTTTGTCACTTTTCCATAAACAATTATCTTGATAATTTCAGTCTGTTTTCAGCTCTAGCCAGAGCCTGGAAGCTGCTGTGCTTGGTGACAGTCCCCTCTCCTCTGCCACGAGGATTCATTCTTTGCCTTGATCTTCTTGACCTTGCCTTAGCTCTTGACAGTGGTTGTCAATTATGCCCTTCCGTCAGGGAGCCAGATAGACTGTTTAAACCTCTCCAGCTACCCTGTCCCACCCAACTCCATACCCTCCCTCCCAGCTATTATTATTATTCCTTTTAAATTATCCTTTTTATACCAAGATCTAACTTTAATCTAAAATTTCAGGAACTGGTCGCCTCTCTTGAGAAGTTGATTGTCTAGTCCAAGTTCAGTCCTCATCTTCTGGTCTTCCCTTCCGTCCTTTCCCTTAGCTTTAACCTGAGGGCATGTAGATGTTTTTGCCTGCTTGCCAGCCTCCTTCCCTTTTCTCTCTTGGTGTACTTTCTAGCCTTCTAAAGAGTCACTCACCTTTTGTTCATACCTGATATTCTCCTGGTCTCTGTTCCTGTATTAACTATATCTCACATACACTTGTTTACCAGAAAGAGGGGAAAGCCCTCCAACCCTCTCATGCTCCTTGCTTAACCTCTTATTTCTATGTGTGCTTTAGCTCTTGGTTTACTCTAATCTCACAACTCTTTTCTGAGTTTTCCCTTTTCTTTGCATATAAATGCTCCTATAATACTTGGTGTAGGCCCCTTATAGAACTTGCCGTCTAGCTCAGTGTCTTCTTATGCTTTCTCTTGCTGAGCTTTTATTTTACTTACATACATAATCTATATTAAGGACTTAACTTGTTTTAATTCCAAAATAGTATACAAAGCTAGAAAACTTTCTCACACACCAGTTAGCTTCAGTTCTCCTTTGTTTTATTCTTAACTTCTACATTTATTACAGATATGCTTTCTTTTCTACGGTTTTTCTTTTATAAGAGTAGCTTTATTTCATATCCCAAAGTAAGTATCCTTTCATATTGTCAACGATTTCTATCATGATAATCCAATTTGTTCTTATAATAATAAATAAGAATATTTTGGTTTCTTTTTGTTTTGACACATACTCTTTAAAAATGTATTGCCTTGATTTTATTGAAATAGTTAAGATGCACTGGCAATGGCATTGCCTTCAATTATTGTCTATTTCATTTTTATATATGAGTCAGATTAGAGGTGTTTGGAAGTCACATGACTAAGCAAAAACTTTTGCATTTTGAACGTGTATAACTTTATGATATGTATATTTTACTTATTAAAATGCCATGCTTGTTTTTGTCAGTAAGACCAGCTGATTTCATTGTGAGGCCAAAGCCATTCTCTAGTATTTAATGAAAATTTGGAAGATGGTCTGTTTTATAATGATTGGCAAAATAAGATTAATCAGAATTGTACACATTAGCAGTAATTATGCATTTCTTCAAGTTTTCTCAGTAAAAACTTCAATTCCTTAATTTTTTTTTTTTTTTGGCATTGGTAGCAAAGCCTCATAAATTTTCCAGGGTTAATCTTTTCAAGCATTTTGGCAGCTGAATGAAGAGTTTCTGCAAAATCTCTTTTCACTTTAGAAACTCCTAGTAATTGTGAACATTCAGGGGTTGCAATTGGTTATTTATGATTTAGCTAACATATTAGAAATATTATTTTAAGTTATGATTTTTAAAAATTGTTCTGTAACTACTTTTTCTGCATTTTTTTTACTCCTAATATTTTCAAATTATTATTAGGCCAACTTAAAGACTCTTTGATCAGTTGTATATAACAAAGCACATGAGTTCATTTTAATGTTTTCATAAATAAGATACTGAAAATATAATTAGCCTTGCTACCATCATTCTTTGACTGTAGAGGAGCAGCTGTACTGCTGCATTAAGTTAACATATCATAGAGGTAATATTCTGCAGATGGTGGTGCTGGGAAAATGTCATATCCTCCCACTAATTGTTTGTATGTGTAAGTACATTTCGTGTTACTTGTGTATTTTCATTCACCCTGTGTTTTTGGTGCTTGTTAAAATGTCTGTTCCATTTTTCAGGTTATTCCTTTTAGGTTCAGTTTCTGAATGACAGAGACTCCTAGTATTGACTTCAACAAAACTTAAGCACAAGAAGAGAGGGACTCTGCTGCCCGAGGGTATTTTATCATTAGGCTGATCCATCCGACTATCTGAATGGCATCTGGATGCCCCCTCCATAGCTGCTCCCTCCCAAGATGAAGGATTTTCTAGTTCTTTCATTTGAATGAATTATTTAGTAAAACACGGTGAAATAGTACAGGATGTATTTGGTTCCCAGGGCCTGAAACCTGAACCCCACAGTCCTACTAACTGTAAAGTTGGGTTTTAAGAAAGCCATCCAATTAGACATCTAGGTGTTTCTTTCCCTATTTTAGATGGAGATGTAACAGTTAACTTTGAAAATTCAAACGGGCACATGATACCCATCGGAGAGGAATCTACCCGAGAGGAAAATATAGTAAAATCTGAAGAAGGTAATGGCTCTCTAGCTGAAAAAGCACCACCTCTGGAGGAAAAGGCAGAAGAGAAGAAAGGTAAAATCAAGAGAAACCCCTCATTCTTTTCTTTCACCACAGCTCAATGTCAGGAATCGGGTCTTAGGCTCCAAATAGTGATGTTAAGACCAGTAGAGAAGAAAATTTGCAGACACACAGAGGAGAGAAATAATAACTAGTGAAGAGAAATTGGATAGTTTCCTCAAGTAGATGCATCCATTTTATAAGCACATCATTTTAATTTTTTATTAAAGAGGGCTAATTACCGGTAACAATCAGATGGATGGCCTCTTTAATGATTAGAGATGTCTGGGAATATTATCTTTCCTCAGGAGCTTTTTCTCAGTATCTTCTTTGGGGAAAAGAAAATGCCAGCATTCAGAACATCTTTCTGTGCTGGTTAGACCTGGCCCCTATGAGCAACTCAGCTCAGAAATGAGGGTGTGGCTGGTGCATCCACACACCCAACACTGTAGGTTCTAGTCCAGGTTCTAGAAATTTCTGAGAGAGACTCAGGAATTGTCCCCAGAGATGCTGAGGATTTGGGTTGCTGTACTGGCCTAGCTTCTGCTCAGTGATTTGTCTGTGCAATTGGAAATTTCAGAATATACCAGAGGCAATTATGCCATTCCCTAAAGGCTTCTTTAAGACCTCGCTTTCTGGAGTGACTATGCTATGGTAGGTTGCATAACTGCAAAATTCATGTCTACCAAGGACCCTCAGAACATTCACAAGTTCCTAGTCACTGATTGATCACCTCTGCATACCACTGCTATTACGTGCAGGCACCTCCAAGCCTCATACTTACGCAAACATAAACTGAAACTCCTATAAAGTAAGGCTTTGTTGGAAGTTCTAGATCCCATGCAGCATAAATATGAATCCTCAGGAAATGAACTATTTCCTTCTGTAATGTCTGCCTCTGAGTTGGTGGATGGCAAAAATTTGTCAAACCTAGTTTAGGTTCTGTAGGCATTTTGGGAACTCTTAGAATCTGCTGGAAGCAAACTTTTCTTCTGTTCTTGATCCAAGTCCTTCAAAGACAAAGAGAACAAAAGAGCAACCTGCAGACATTGTGACTTAAAAATCATCTACTCTGGAAGCCCATCACCCCTGTTATTTGCATGTAAATTAGCCTTTAAAAATTTTAGAAGCCTCTGGTAATAATCTGTTAGAAGTTTATTATTTTGCTTTATTCAATATTAAGTATACTATGGGACTTGTACTTAGTCTTGTTTCTTTGAAGGACTCTGGTTAAGCTTATGAGTATTGATTATGAGAAATTAACTAACATTTTTCCGGATACTATTCCTGAAACCTAAAGAGAAACAGACCTAAATAGATTTTAAGGGGATTTAGTTGAAAGTATTACCACAAGTAGTGATTTCTTTTATTTTTATTTTTTTATTCCAACTGTCCTGTTTCACCAAACTGTTACATTTCAAATCCATCTGTGGCCCGTGCCTTGTCCATCCTTTGTGCATTGAAGAGTTACATTCTTTATTATGTAACAGTGCCATCTCCGGTGCTCACTTGGTCTGTGTGGGGTGTCCATCAGTGGACTGGCCAGACTTCAAAGGAAGCGTGTCCCTTATCAACCTAATAAGAAGTTGCTGACAGTTTTATGTTAATTAAACCAGCAGGCCTTGATGTTCTACAAAGACGATGGCAGATCTCATAGGTCCATGGATATTTGAGAGATGTTTTTGTTTTCTTATTCTTTACTCAGAATGAGTACAGTCAGTTCCTTTTGGTCAAATAAGGTCCAAGATAGTCTGTACATAAGGACATGAGATGCTGGACATGTCGTCACACCCCCTGTAAGACACATGGCCTCCCTCCCCTGTGCGGATGGTGCACCCACCAGAGCCCCTCTGGGAAGTAAAATGAATGTCACTCATAACTCACATCACAAAACATTAAGTTGAATAGGCAATACTTTAATGAACAAAGGTAACCATTTATTTCTCTGTAAAGGTACCATTTAATTCTAAAAACACCGCAAGATTCACTTTTATGTCTGATCCCACTTCCTGTTTGAGTTCACTACCTTGCAAATCCACCATCCCAGGTTCTTAATTCACCCTTAATCTTGGGGTGCAGCTCTTCCTTTCCTTTCACAAGAACATTATTTATGCAACCTATCCAAGAGCATTATTTCATCTATTAATTGGTTATGTTTGTAAAACCACGTCATGTGCCTTTAAAGCCTGAGATGCTTGTATCTCTTTTTAAGACAGTATGTCAGTACTTTAGTATTTGAAACATCAGTGTCAAAAAAAACCACAGATAACAAGTGGCCTTCACACTGCTCTGTGGGTAGGTTTCACCTCAGACATGTGGGTGGGTGCTCCTGAGGCTCCTGGAGGCACCTGATTCTGGAGTTGGTACAGTAGTCTTGGGCTCAACACTGGAGACTTTTCCCTGAAAACCTTCAGGGCTCCTAGTCTCTCATTAGTCTCTCAGCAAGGGCCCTTAAACATAGAAGAGGCAGAAAAACCGATCTGCAATCCGTTAAGTATAGCTTGGCATTAAATATGAGAAATCTGAAAATTATTGGATGTTATTTCTATTGAGGACTTTCATTGAAGTAACAAATGATGTAATGCATTTGTGCCAACATAATAATGAAGGTCTGCCATGGGTAAGCCTCTGCTGGGGACCAGGAAGGGAGTGGTGAATGAGCAGTGGCCTCTGCCTGCAAGCAGATCGTGGCATAGGAGGAGCCAGCATGCGGTACAAGGTGCCAACCACTTGAAAGGCCTGAGTGCAGCAAGTCAGGAGCTTCCCACGGGGACAAAAATTGGTCCTTAGGAAGATATTTCTAAACTAAGATTTGAAGGAGACAGCAGTCCGATGCAGGAGAAATGGGGGCAGAGGTGTAGTCTAGGCAAGACAAAGACTCATGCAGTTCTCAGGTTTGCTCTATGTTATCGAACTAAATTCTCCACATGGTGGAGGGAGCCAAACATGGAAGTACAGTAAACAGCCATCCTCCAAACTATTGCGTGAAACGGT
This sequence comes from Myotis lucifugus, assembly GCF_000147115.1. Taxonomy (NCBI): domain Eukaryota; kingdom Metazoa; phylum Chordata; class Mammalia; order Chiroptera; family Vespertilionidae; genus Myotis; species Myotis lucifugus. The sequence goes on along the minus strand of NW_005871059.1, from coordinate 7,278,206 downwards.
GTCCTTGTCAAGCCAAAGGACAAGGCAGCCTTTATTAATGAACCTCCTCTGGAAAAGATAATACACATAGACTCCATCAACTTAATCATGTCTTCAGGTCACATGGCAATAGTTAAAAATATAACTTGACTGAATTCATTATCTCCCAGATAAAAGGAGGAGTTTGTTTTCTACTAATGCATGTTGTTAATAACTGTCTGCTAATCAGTCACATTCATTGAATAGACATGATGTTTAAAGTGTTCTGCTTAAAATTTTAGACAATAGTCGTTTATAATTTAGTCAGAAAAGCATACTGTTTGTGTGTGCACAACCCCCCCCCCTCCAGAATCACCACAGGGTAAACATAAACATCAGCCAGGTGGCAAACACACAGCGGTAATTGGTGGTGGTCACAGAGAAAGGAGCAGGCCATGCTTCTCCAAGAGCCGGCCGAGAGTTTGCGTGCACTGTGTTCATTTTCCACCCAGGAGGGATTGTCGTTCCCAAATGTCATAGAGCGAACCATCTCCACCTTCCAAAACCCAGAAGCTGGATTCTTTGGGGTATGACTTTAGAATTTAAAGCCATGGGCAGAAAGAAAAAAGATCCCTCCATGGTCTGCCATGAAGGCAGAGGGGAAAATTGTGAGGGTTGGTGGTGTGAAAGGGAATAGAGAGAGCAAGTATTGTCAGTCTGTTTGACTGGCTCTCACCAGACAATATTATTGGGCTTGAATTCTACACATGATATTATGCTAGGGGCTAACCTTCTAAAGAATGAAAAAGTACTTAAAGAATAGGCTTCTGCCCTACATCAAAAGACTGGCCAGTCAATGTCTAGTTATATGTTTTATGTTAAAACTAGAAGCCCGGTGCATGAATCGTGCATGGGTGGGATCCCTCGGCCTGGTTGGTGATCAGGGCTGTCTCGCCCAGTCCCGATTGGGGCTGGCCAGCTGAGGGGAGGGGCTGCGGGAGGTTGGCTGTGGGAGTGCACTGACCACCAGGAGCAGCTCCTGCATTGAGCATCTGCCCCCTGTTGTTCAATGCGTATCATAGCTACCGGCTGGTCACCCGGCCATAACGGTTGCTTAGGCTTTTATATATAGAGATAGATGTTTTAGGTGTGCATTAACTTGTGTTGTTCTCAAACCTAACTGACTTTTGTGATTCAGTGGCCTCCTGGTTCAGACCAGGTAGGTGAAGAGAGTCACTGCTCAGTTGGGGAGACGCGATATATAAACAGAAAGGCAAACACAAAGCAGCCTCTGATGCATGTTGAACCTGTAGCTACAATAAATTCACGTGCAGGAGGGGTCAAGTTGGGCTACAGTGGCTGAGGTGGGTTTCACGGCGGAGGGAGGATAGAAGAAGTTCTACTGATTACCTACCATAGCTTGAGTCATTTTTATGGTGGTTATATCAGTGGTTTGATGGGGATGTAGAAACACGGCGGCGGGGGGCGGGGGGGAGGGCGGGGGTGAAGTCCTCACTTTCTAGGATAAGAAATGTGATGCATGCTAATATTAAACTTTTTCTTGCTCATTCAATAATGGGAGGAAACATCCAGCGAAGGCTTAGTCTTGTCTGAATACTGTCTTATGTTTTTTTTATTGTGCTCCATGTATAAAGAAATGCTGCTTAGCTCTTTGGACCAGAACTGTATTTTCATGTCAATCAATCACTATTAGGAAAAATACGGATGCGACTATATGAATGAGCATTCCATATCTCCACTTTCAGTAATGAGAGACAAATACTATTTCTCCTTCAGCTAGGGCTAGGCAAAACCTTGTGAGAGGTTCATATTCTTAGATATAAAATTTTTAAAATAAAGTTTAACCCTTCTCTTTTCAAAATTGTTACTTGTGTTTTTACATCACAAAACAAGTTTGGTAGTTTTTGGATTCTGTCCCTGTAGTCATGGCACTGTTAGGACAGACCAGAGGAAGCTGTTATAAGACAGGAAGCTGCCCGACCACACCAGGAGAGCTTGAGAAAACAGTTCATCCTTTGGTGCATTGTGCTTCCTGTAAAGGGTTCCACAGAGGCTCCCTTAGATTAGAAAGTTACTGGGTTTTGACCCCAGTGAGACAGAGCACCACCCATCTGGTTGACGGGTCTTAAGTTCTGACAGCAAGGGGACCAAGGTAACTGTGGGTCCAGCCATCACGGGTAGTAAGCCCCTCACCCCGTGGTGGTGTGTGTAATGTGCTGATCAGTCACTCTCGGGAGCCCTTCAGTTTTGTGAAATTCAGTGTAGCAATCATGCTCACACCATCATCCAGCAGCCACCGATTCAAGGCTGGTGTCAGCCCCTGACGATGGACATTTATATTCATCCTGAATGTAACTTCATCAACGTAACTTGTGCAACCCTGTGTTATCACAGGAGTGATTCATGTCCCCAGACAATGCAGCCTGGTTTGGCTTTCAGCCTTTGTTCTGACCCCAAACATTGCTCTCTCTGGTGCAGAACGCCACCCTGGTTCCCAAGGGCCAAGCAGCTGCATGTTTGTATCGCTGTCACCGTTTGTCTCACTCCTGCTACATATATGGCGTGTGTCTGTATCAGTCTGCTTCTGTTCACTTTCTCATTTGTAGAGAACACTGAAAACCACTCTGAAACACCGGCAGCTCCTGCTCCACCTCCTTCAACTCTTCCTAAGCCTAAACCCAAACCTAAGCCCCCCAAAACACCTGTGCCTCCAAAAGGGGCTGCTGCTGGGGCCAGCCCCAAGGGTGATGAAGTGCCTCCTATTAAAAAAAATACCAAGGCTTCTGGTAAACAGGCCCCCATCCCTCCACCCAAGCCAACAAGCCGAAACACGACCCGAGAGGCTGGTAAGTATGCCCCCAGTGGGGTTGAGTCCAGGGTGCATGGCTCTGGGGTGGGGCTGATTTGGATGGTAGCCTTTTGATTGTCTGGTGTCTTAGGATGGAACACCAGTGCGTTTAGCTTTGACACCGAGAATGCCCAGGAGATTCCTTTGTTGCTATCTCCATCAAAAGAAAGTTGACCAGTTGATTAGTTGACCTCATTAGTTTGGGGGTGAATAGACCTCTTTCATCCTGAGTAGCCACTTATCTGCACGAGGACCTTCAGAAAGAAACAGGAAAGCAGTGTGCCTGGTGAATGGCGATGATCTGATATGATATTATTTAGACATCAACTGGCCTTCTGCCTGTTTGAGTTTATGGGTAGATTTTTGGCTTGGGTTTTCTTTCAGAATGTCTTAGGTTTGCACATAAAAATGTGACACTGCATCTTTGACATAGTTGTTGTATTGTATTGTCTTAAATATGTCCACATACCTAGTCATTTATCTATTCATAAACAACAGCGGTTGGGTCAGCCCACCACTCTCTATTGAGTCATTCCTGTTTCAGCAGAGTTGAAAGTTACATGCTCAGAGCTCCCTCCGCCCCAAACAGACTTTAATCGGTTAGAAGGAAAGCATCTTACTGTGTGGTTACAAGTCACTATTGCAGTTCACCAGGGCAGTGGTCGGCAAACTGCGGTTCGCGAGCCACATGCAGTTCTTTGGCCCCTTGAGTGTGGCTCTTCCACAAAATACCGACTTCTGCGCATGGGCCACGAAGTTTCAATCGCATTGTACGTGCGCGCCCGCACGTGGTATTTTGTGGAAGAGCCACACTCAAGGGGCCAAAGAGCCGCATGTGGCTCGCGAGCCGCAGTTTGCCAACCACTGCACCAGGGGATGTTTTGGTGATCTACAGCATCTGCAAGTGATATGTATCCAGCTCTCCTTTCACATCAGATATGCTTAACCCAAAGGAGCGCCCATCTTCCAGTGAAGTGGCATGAGGAAGCCCACCATGCCACCCAGCTTTTAAGAGACATTAATCAAAATACACGTGCTGGGTGGCTTTTTGCCATTAACACGTGCATAAAAGTCCTGTCTTTTAGCAAACCTTATTTTCCCTAAAATCAGCAGCAACGTTCTTGCCATCAGCTACCATCATTTGCCTTGTTGTTGATCTTTTTCCCTTTGTAATTCATAATGCTCAAGTTTGGAGAATGGCTTAGTTGACGGTATGACAGATCTCTGAACGTAGATAGATGTCGCCTTTCTTGTGTCCCTCTCTTCGGCCTTTGACCTTGAGTGGCTGGGTCTCTTCTAATGAGGGCTAAATGAAATGTCTCAGAATGCCCTGCCAACAATGCGTGCAGGCCATTTCCTGAGGGGCCAGCTGCCCTCACATGTCAGCATCCATGTATTTTCACATGTATTTTCCTGACTGCCTAGCACACCGTAGGACAGGGGTGGGCAAACTTTTTGACTCGAGGGCCACAATCGGTTCTTAAACTGGACCGGAGGGCCGGAACAAAAGCATGGATGGAGTGTTTGTGTGAACTAATATAAATTCAAAGTAAACATCATTACATAAAAGGGTACGGTCTTTTTTTTTTTTTAGTTTTATTCATTTCAAACGGGCCGGATCCGGCCCGCGGGCCGTAGTTTGCCCACGGCTGCCGTAGGATCAGCCTGATGTGATGCAGGCTCTGATCCGCTTCTTCAAGAAAAGCTCCAAACTGGAGGCCAGTCCTTGAGAATTAAGACCTGCCTCACACATCCTTCCCTCTTCCTCATACCCCACATGGTAGCGGCTCGCTATGGGCTCGGCTTGCAGTCCATCTTCCTTCTCTCAGAAGAAAGCTGATTAATGCCAGGGCAGGGGACAGCTTCCATGAAAGATTTTTGAGTTATTTCCAGATATTTTATAACTTGAAGATTTATTTATAGACTCATGATGTTCCTAAGAGAATAGTATAGTCATGTTATCCATTATATTTAAAGAAGCCCGACTGGTCCACAGTGTATATAAAAATGTTGCTATTCACGGGGCTGCCACAGAGAAACGTTTGCATTGAAGTATACTATCAAGTCCGTCATACAAGGATCCTTTTGTCAAATATTGATAACACTCCATCAGAATCCAGCTGATATTCCATTTGTAACCACTTAGAATTTTCTACATGGTAATGTTTCACTTGAATAACGTTGACTTTTTGGAAAGTTACTTCAAATGCTGTTCTTGATGTTGATTCAGATGTTTTTCTCAAGGAAAGCTATTGGTTAAGATTCTATTTCTATTACCTAATTAGTATACATCTCCAGGTGACCAGATAGCTGTTTGGCACAGTCAGCTACATTGCCCATGAAATAAGGCAAAATCTCCTATCTTGTGTTCTTTCTCATACAGTGTCATGCACTTTGATAACAACAAAAGCGGTTAACTGGGAGAGGTGGCATTTCTTTTTGGTCCTGGCCTTCACTCAAGGTGACTTAAGCAACATGGCTGATTTCAGCAAAGTCCTATTCGAATTGCTATTTGGAAGGGATTATGTTCAATTTACCTAAGAAAATAATGGAACATGTTTAGACATCAAATCCTTACCATATTTGTTGTGAAAAATAAATTTAGAATGGACTTAGATTGCAGGAGTTTGCTTAATTTGTTTGTCTTAGAAACAAGTGAAGATTGCTAACTTCAAAAAAGTAGAATTAACCACAGCTGGCTGGCTGCAGGCAAACTGTCCCATGAACCAGTTTATCAAGAGAGAACTAACCATGAAAAAAAAATAGTATTGACAGGCCAGACTTGGAGGAGGAGAATACTAGTTATTGTGTATATCTAAAATAATAAAGCCCCAAGCTATGGAGACTTCATGTAAGCCTGGATCTTGTCACCATGTGAGACTGGCTTCTTGTAGTATATCAGAATTGGTGAAGTCTTCCATCTCATTGTCTATTCCTTTATTTGTTCTTCATCTCGGGACCCTCCCAATTGACTTAACCAGAGGTAAGTTACAATAACATCAGTGTGCAATTCAGATTGGCTTCACAATACTAATCAGATATTGTCTGATAGCTCTGTGAAAGGCAGTTTAACCCCTCGTGAAAAAGAAGGGACATACAACATTACAACAGAAAAAGCAATTAGGAAAAATGTGTAGGTCCTAGAGCTCATGAAACAAAAGTGCGTTCTCATAGGAGTCTAACTGTACTTCCTAAGATCATATAAAGGAAGGAGAGCTAACCTTTCTTTTCCTGAAAATGGTTTGGTTAAATAAAGGCACCTCTATCCAGAAGTAGGCAAACACACCACTAACCAAGTCCCTAGAGCAGCGGTTCTCAACCTGTGGGTCGCGACCCCTTTGGCGGTCGAACGACCCTTTCACAGGGGTCGCCTAAGACCATCCTGCATATCAGATATTTACATTATGATTCATAACAGTAGCAAAATTACAGTTATGAAGTAGCAACGAAAATAATTTTATGGTTGGGTCACAACATGAGGAACTGTATTTAAAGGGCCAGAAGGTTGAGAACCACTGCCCTAGAGGAACATAAACAGTTTTCAGAAGATCCAATGATACTCTTTTTCTTCAAATTATTAGTACCCACTTAGACTTTTTTTTGTAGAAAAGAAATGTTTCTGCCTTTGATATTTTGCAGGAGACTTGACTTTTACAGGTGGCCATGTGCTTTTACTCTGTCCATCACCATTGCCCATGGTGGTACGGGCCAGCACGGCAGGCTTCTCACTGGGGCCGTGCGGAGAGCTGGGTTAGAGTTCATTCTCTTAGCAGTAAGATGAGAACATTTGCTTTTGGCCCAGAAAGGAGCTGGTGGTATATACCCAGGCCTCTTCTGAACGTGGGCCACGCCATTCCCAGGAAGACACCATAGAACCTGCATCACTTGTGATGAGCTCAGCCTTGTGCTATCCCCAGACAGCTGCCGGTGTCTGTCCTCTGCACATGATAGTATCCGTACTTTGGAGCATGCAGGGGCTTTTTCAGGTCACCCAAAAGACAAGGAGCTGAGGACTCCCTTTGGCTGGCCCCGGTAAACACTAGAGGAGGGCCCTAACCGGTTTGGCTCAGTGGATAGAGCATCGGCCTGCGGACTGAAGGGTCCCAGGTTCTATTCCAGTCAAGGGCATGTACCTTGGTTTCGGGCACATTCCCAGTAGGGGGCGTGCAGGAGGCAGCTGATCGATGTTTCTCTCTCATTGATGTTTCTAACTCTCTATCCGTCTCCCTTCCTCTCTGTAAAAAATCAATAAAATATATATTTTTTTAAAAAGACTAGAGGAGGGAGAAACAAAGGACCCTTATCTCTTTGGGTTTTGCCTCAAGCATCACTCCCTCTTTGATTGGAGGCAGGGAGGGGGCAGAAAACAAAACCATTATCATTTTCTTTTAGTCACTTGTTTTTCAATGCATTTTAAAATTTTTAAGGGGATGTTGTCATTGACAATTGCAGCTTGGTTAGCTTGTTTGGAAAGTGCTGTCTTCTCTGACTCTTAATGCAAAATCTCTCTATTTTAGCTGGGTCCTCTCATTCCAAAAAGACTACGGGCTCCAAAGCATCAGCGTCACCATCTACTTCTTCTTCGTCTTTTCTCAAAACTTCAAAGGAGACAGTTTCTAGCAAAACTGGGACGGTGGGAACCACAAAGGGCAAGAAAAAAACTGGCAAGCGGCCCACGCCTCGGCCATCCTCAGATGCAACCACTGCTGGTACGTCCGACCTTAAAGGAAAGCCATCGGAGGCCAAGGTGGAGAGTCTCAAAACTGAGCCAGCGGGCCCTGAGACCGAGGAGCTGAGCACAGGCAAACCCAAGTCTGCGGTCCCTCCACCGCCTGTGACCCCTCCCCCTCCTCCCCCTGACCCTCATCTTGTTCTGGAGGAACAGTGCGTTTTTGCTGCAGACACTCCTATTGTCCTGGTCAGCAATGGAGACGACGTGCCCGTCCCTACCTTAGACGCGAGTCAGCTTCTCTGGACTGAAGAGCCGACAAATACAACCACTGTCCACTCAGGCACTGGCTTCAGTGTTAGCAGAGAAAATGCAAAATGGTGAGTCGGGTCCCCAACCCCATATTCCCTCTGCGTTCCCCGAAGCTGAGTACTAAAGATCACTAAACCATTCTACTGGAAACGAGGGAACCTACTTTGTTTTCTTTTATAATTTAATCTAGTGATTGTTAGACCAACACATGTCATCCAGCCATTGGTTTTGCAGAGCCCTGTCCCAGGAAGGCCACGGGCTGGGCACAGTGACGTGGGCCTTTCAAGTACACTTAGAGCTGCCTCATCACTCCTCAGCAGTCCTTTCTTTTCCCTAAGCTGTTCCCTTCTCTTTCCTTGCAGTGGTTAAGTCTTTACCACTTGTCTAGGTTGCTCATCCACTCCTGCCTACCTTCATTTCAACAAGTTATTTAGCCGTCTCCTCTAGGAAAATAAAAGCCATCAGGAAAGACCTCCGTCAAATTCCAACTCCTTTTCCTCCAACGTCAGAGCGGCTCTGCTTCTTGCTTCTTTAACTCCCCACCCAACTGAATGTCATCTCCTCCGTGGAGCCTTTCGGTGCTCATCCAGACAGATTTGGTTATTGCATCTACTCTACTCTGACAATGCCTTTTCCTAACTGGGACAGAATTAACCAACACATGTCTTATTTACCTCAGTATCCCAGCAACCAGTGCAGAAGCTGGTATGCCACAGGCATGCCATCATCTAGTTGCCCAAGCCAGAAACCTGGAATTCATCCTAGGGTCCTCCTCCTCCGCTGTTCACTGCATTATTCACAGAGTCCTGTACATGTTCTCCTTAAAGGTAAATGAGCCATGTTAGCTGTCCTGATGCACAGGCTGCCAGATTATAGTGGACACCAATTCTGTTAGGGAAGGCTTAGACCTCGTAAATCCAGCCTCTTTTCTATTGTTTTAAGAATAAAACCAAATTCACTCTTCAGATCACTTAATTTAATATTTCCTTTTTCAAAAAAATCTTAATCATGTTTTAAAACATTGATTTGAATCAATAGACTAAAATATTAACTTGATTCAATTACTGATAACAATAACCTTCATTGATTGAATACCTATTACTGTCAGGAACTGTCAGTTATTTAATTCACATAAGCTTCCCTGAAATATTTCTGTTAAATAGGTGAGAAAACTGACACTGAGAGAAGTAAAATAGTTTTCCAAGATTACCCAGGTAGTCAGTGGCAGAGCTGGGTATAGACCCAGGATTGCACAACACATTCCATGCCCTAAGTAATTTTATAAGTTTCCAAAGTAGTTGCTTCCACTTCTCCTGCTTTTTTTTATGTGTTCATTCTTGGTTTTTATTTGTTTGTTTTTTAATATATTTTATTGATTTTTTACAGAGAGGAAGGGAGAGGGATAGAGAGTTAGAAACATCAATGAGATGCCCTGTCTGGTTTGGCTCAGTGGATAGAGCATCAGCCTGCAGACTGAAGGGTCCTGGGTTCGATTCCGGTTAAGGGCACATGCCCGGGTTGCGGGCTCAGTCCCCAGTAGGCAGCCAATCAATGATTCTCTCTCATCATTGATGTTTCTATCTCTCTATCCCTCTCCCTTCCTCTCTGAAATCAATAAAAATATATATATTTAAAAAGGAAAAAAAAAAAAGAAACATCGATGAGAGAGAAACATCAATCAGCTGCCTCCTGCAACAACCCCTACTGGGGATGTGCCCGCAATCAAGGTACATGCCCTTGACCGGAATCGAACCTGGGACCCTTCAGTCTGCAGGCCAACGCTCTATCCACTGAGCCAAACCGGCCAGGGCTTTTTTGTTTGTTTGTTTGTTTTGTTCTTTTTTGTTTTATCATCTTGAGCACCATCATTCACAGGAAAGCCAAGGAATGATAAATAAAGGTTAAATTGCAAATTACTTTCTTTGTTTGACATGCTAATAAGTGCTATGGGAACAGAAGATGTTGAGATGAGTGGTTATGGTATCCCTAGTACTTCCAGCACTTAGCAAATGTCTTTATTTATAGTGAGTGTTTTCCAGCATCAATTCCAACCTTTAGACCTACACAGTCCTTCTTTCAGCATGTGTTTTCGCTTGCCTTCTGTGTGCTGGGCAGTGTACCAAGCACCAAAGATACAAAAGTGAGCAAGACATTATAATTCACTCTACTTCTTACCAAAATGATATCCAACATGGCCAGGAAGTTTAAGATAGGCCTGTACTTAGGGAAATAGATTGAGTATATGCGTTTATTTTTCAATACAAGGTGCAGCCTATAAAGTGATTCCGGCATAAGTGGTCTTCAGACTGAGAGGGCCCGTATCCAAAGGTGATCTGACTGTCCAGCTCACTTCCACAAACATTTAGGGAGGACACTGTGCTGTGCGAAGCGCCATGCTGCATGCTGGGGGCGATGTCAGTCTTCAGCCAAGAACTCGCAGGACTGTCAGACGAGAGCGCTGAGCATCTGCTCTCCATTTCCACTGGGACTGTGATCAGACAAAGTGAGCTTAGGACATAATGAGCCATCGGGGTTTGCATAATAGGTTTTCCTGTCACTCAGGGCAACTACCCTGCTTTCCTAGAAGAGAGCAGAGAGATTTTCTTCTTCCTATATTCTTCAAAATAACGTTAAATTACAGCTCATCCCGCAGGGATGGTTTGCGTTTGCTCTCGAGTTAATGAGCCTGAAATAAGTAGTCTCCCAAATTTCCTTCCAAATTCTTTCTTCTGTTTTTAAGCGGATATTGGAATTTGAATTTCTGGCTCTTAGTCACTTGCTTTACTTAGAACTCTCCCCCAGTTATGTTTAGTCAACGAATGTGTGAAATCCTGTCGTCTTATGAAGGGGCTTCTGTTTGGAATACAAATATCAGAACTTTAAAGAAGACAAGTGGCCATGTGTAAAAATACCTACCTCTGTTCACACATTGCAGGGTGGTAACTATTTGGTAGATTTCCCTTCATTGGCAGCTTCGTCAGTACCGTGTATGTCTGGTATAACTGAAGGCAGAAACTAATAAGCCCATCTGGAGCCCATATTCAAAAGGGCCTTGAATCTGCTTAGTCCATTTCCACAAACATTCACGGAGTACACTGTATTGTCTAATGTGCCCAGGAGCCTCTGAGAAATATAAAAACCAAATCATGAGTTGACTGATGTAAAATTGGAGTATAATATTTAACATTAAATGTAAACAATAATATAACTTATAACCCATTATAACTTATAATACTAAGCATAAAATATCATATAGCATAACATTTAATAGGTAGACCAGGAGACTGAAGTCTGGGTTCTAGACTGGACTTGCTTCCGTGGTTGGGCAATTCACTCATGGCCCTCCTGGGTTCCATGAACTATAAATTATCTGCCCTCCTTATGCTATAGAACAGTTGTAAGTTATAAATGTATGCAGAAGTCTTTGAAAACTATAAAACATTGTAAAATACAAGGGAGGTTAAAATAATAATCGATAACATAAATTAATGAATGAACAAATGCCAGGGCTTCATCCTGAAGTATCTTTTGTTTTGCTCTTCAGAATGCGTTATTAATTGGCAAATCTTTTAAATGGGTTGTGGTCACCCACAGTCGCAAACAAGAATGGCCTCCAGTGGCAATCAACTAGAAATCCAGACTACGGAAAAGCTTACCCATAAAATAGATCTTCTCTCATTTAAAATGAGATTTCACACTGTGGAAACAGTATGGTGGTTCCTCAAAAGATTAAACATAGACTTGCCATGTGGTCCTGTAATTCTTCTTCTGTATATATTGCCAAGAGAATTGAAAGCAAGTACTCAAATGATACTTGTACACCGAGGTTCACAGCAGCATTATTCACAATAACCAAAAGGTAAAGACAACCCAAATGTTTGTCAGCTGATGAATGGATAAACAAAATGTGGCATATACATACAATGGAATATGATTCAACCTTAAAAAAGGAGGGAAATTTTGACATATGCTACCAAATGGATAAACCTTAAAGACATACTAACGGAAGTAGGTCAGACACAAAAGGACACATGTATAATTTCAATTATATGAAGCACCTAGAATAGTAAATTTCATAAAGACAGGAAGTAGAATGGTAGCTGCCAGGGGCTGAGGGGGACAATAGGAAGTTATTATTTAATGGGTACAGAGTTTCCGTTTGGGAAGATGAAAAAGTTCTGGAGATAGATGGTGGTGATGGTTTTACACAATGTGAATATACTTAATGCAACTGAACTATGCACTTAAAAATGGGTAAAATGTTAAATTTTATGCCATGTACAGTTTTTTCTTTATTGATTAAGGTATTTATCCCCCCATTACTCCCCCATTACCGCCACTCATGCCCTCACCCCCCTGTTGTCTGTGTCCATTGGTTAGGCTTATATGTATTCATACAAGTCCTTTGGTTGATCTCTCCCCCTTACCCCCACCTTCTCCTACCTTCCCTCTGAGGTTTGATGGTCTGATTGTTGCTTCTCTGTGTCTGGATCTGTTTTTGTTCATCAGTTTATGTTGTTCTTTATATTCCATAAATGAGTGAGATCCTGTGATATTTATCTTTCTCTGACTGGCTTATTTCACTTAGCATAATGCTTTCCAAGTCCATCCATGCTGTTGCAAATGGTAAGAATTCCTTTTTTACAGCAGCGTAGTATTCCATTGTGTAGATGCACCACAGTTTTTTAATCCACTCATCTGCTGATGGGCACTTAGGCTGTTTCCAGATCTTAGCTATGGTGAATTGTGCCACTATGAACATAGGGGTGCATATATCCTTTCTGATTGGTGTTTCTAGTTTCTTGGGATATATTCTTAGAAGTGGGATCACTGGGTCAAATGGGAATTCCATTTTTAGTTTTTTGAGGAAACTCTATACTGTTCTCCACAGTCTGCATTCCCACCAGCAGTGCACGAGGGTTCCTTTTTCTCCGCATCCTCGCCAGCACTTGTCGTTTGTTGATTTGTTGATGATAGCCATTCTGACAGATGTGTGATGGTACCGCATTGTCGCCATGTACATTTTATACAATAAAAATGAAATTTTCTATTTCCCCCTTTGAAAACAAGTATTCTGGCTGTTGGATTTTTCTAATATGTGAAAAATAGAGACTTTTGAAAGCACCTAGGCTTGTAACCCCAAAAAATTTTCAACACCTCCGACTCTGACCAAGTTTACTTGTTTTTATTATACAAAGAACTGGTTTTGGCTTTTTTTAGTTAGTGAGAATAGCAAGCCCATGTTTTCCACTACACGGCCTTTTAGAAGTGTGACATCTAAATTTGGATTCTTCTGTTTATATCAGATAGCAATTTGAGGATCTTCTGTATCTTAAAATGAAGATTATATTGTTTTCTATATAATTTTTATGTAAAGTATATATTTTTTATTCTAGTCTATGAAAATTTAAAAGCATTTCGTATTTATAGTAGCTATTTTATTTTTTAATTATATTGACATTCAGTATTATATTAGTTCAGGTGTATAGCTAGTGGTTAGACAGTCATACTTGACAAAGTGGTCCCCCGTATTTCAAGTAACCATGCATAGTTATTACAATGTTATTGACTATATTCCCTGTGCTGTACTCTACATCCCTGTGAGTATTTGTAACTACCAGTTTGTACTTCTTAAGCCCTTACCTTTTTCACCCAGCCCCCCTACCCCCCTCCTTTCTGGCAACCCTCAGTTTGTTCTGTGTCTACGCATCTGTTTCTGTTTTGTTTGTTCATTTGTGTTTGGTTTTTTTTTAGATTCCACATATAAGTGAAATCATATGGTATCTGTTGGCTTATTTCACTTAGCATAATACCCTCTCAATCATGTCAAACTCAAAGGCTAACACCAGCCGAATAACTGAGGCATGCGGCCTGCGGGCCATGAGTTTGACATGCTTGCTCTAGGTCCATGCCTGTTATTGCAAACAGTAAGAATTCATTCTTGTTTGTGGCTGAGTAATATTCCATTGCACATATGCACTTTAAACCAGATACTCTTTCCAAGCTCAATAATAGAAAAAGCTTACATCCTTAGACATAAATTTCTTCTAAAAAGTCCACTTAACTTCCACACATTCCATCTTATGTTGTTAATATAGTCTTAAGACAGGCAGGTTTACAAATGAAGAAGCTAAACACAGAGAGAAAAAGTACTAAGGTATTCTGGAGCTCCTAGTCTATTGTTCTTTCCACTGAACCCCCATGTACTAACTATATCAGACACCAGCTAGTCTATCCTTTTCGTTTTACAAATGAAGAATCTAAAACTGGGAGGATTAAGTAATGCATACTGGTCTTCCATTTCAGTGACTTCGCTGGCCTGTGTCTGCTTTTTCCTGCGCCAGCCTGAAGGGTGCTCACACAACAAGCACTCCTCATGGTGTTGGGGTGTCCCTGAGGGTTGCTCTGAGCTTTACACCACCCCTGTGTTTCTGTGCCTTTGACAGTTTCACAACCAAAGACGAGCTGGGAAAGGCAGCACCTCAGCTACTGGCTCCTGGGCTGATGGGAGAATCTTCCGAATCCTTCAGTGCCCAGGAGGATGAAGGCCAAAGGGAGTACCGGGCCACTGACTCGGACTCTGATGGGCCGATCTTGTACACTGACGATGACGATGAAGAGGATGAAGATGAGGACGGCAGTGGAGACAGTAAGACTTTTTCTCAGGAGGTGGGGAGGGAGGAAGGTGGTGGGCAGAAGCCACGGCGTTTTATAAAGAACAGAAGCCTCACCAAAAACCAAACATCTGAAGTTCTCTTTCCCCTCATATTCCTTTCTCAAATTAGAACTGTGTATATCCTGAGGTTTAGCTTCTGCTGACAGGCCTTTCCAAAAGATGGTTCCATGCGGGGTGGGCAGTGGGGCGTAGATAGGCACATTCGTATTTGTCCCAAGATTAAAGCTTCCTGAGGATGGAGGCGGTTCTCAGGATGATCAAAGTCAGCCCTTCCCTGGGACCTTTGTTGAATAAAGAGCATCAGTGCAGGATTCCCTGGATTACTCATGGGAAATGTTTGAGAATTTCACTTATTTTTTTTATGCTGCAGTTTAAGGAGAAAGGAGGGAGAAATGAGTCAAAAATGACACATTCCTCTTAAGAATTAAAAACAATCACTCATCCATGGTAAGATGGTATGCCTTCTAGGAAAGAATGCTAGTAAAGTAGAGAAAGCCAACCATTTATGTGTAAATGAGGGAACTGGAAAGTGCTATTTTTTAAATTTTTCTAAGCAGGATGACTTAGGAGGGATTCCTGAGTTAAATTTATAGATTATGAAAAGTTATTAGCATATTTATGATTAAACATCAGTTTGTCAAATTTCTTTCCATTTGTTCCGAACAACAACAAACATTATCATCCATCTGGTATTAACTATCATCTGTGGAGATGTCAGGGATCTCTGGGGTACTTTAGGATTAAAACTTTAGTATAAACGTGGACTTTTGCCAGAGTGGTTTCTGCGTGGAGAAAGAGGGGAGACAGGGATTTCCTGAACAGTATACTAAAGGGGCTAAGTATTTAGACTTGAGAAAGAGAAGGCATTATGCAATCAGTAGTTTCCATGATTCGCCATCTCAGCAAAATAAACTTCAAATACCACTTTCCAAATGATGAGGTGATACTTCCAAGTTTTTCATGGTGCCCCAACATTCTTCTGAACATTTTTAAAAATAGTTCTCCAGTTTTTCAAAATGAACCTCATCCAACTAAAAAGGCCCTCCTCCCCACCCCAAGGCTAATTAAAATTCCCCTCCTGCATGTGGACAGAGAATTTGGTCTGGACTCAGTTTGAAGTCCATGCCCCCTGTAACCCGAGTGGCGCCGGTTAAAAGGCTCCTTTTCTGCATTTCTGCCTTTTCTAATCCTCAGGTGCTTTGGCAAGTAAAATCCGACGAAGGGATACTCTTGCTATCAAACTGGGCAACAGACCGTCCAAAAAAGAATTAGAGGACAAGAACATCTTGCAGCGGACATCTGAAGAAGAGAGGCAGGAAATTCGACAGCAAATTGGAACCAAGCTAGTCAGGTAATGGCTGAAATTTTAGTACAGCACCAACGAACACATACTTTCCCCCTCCTGTGGTTTCCAACCTGCGGTCATTGTGAATGGCTTGTGTAAGGGCACACCTGGCCTACCTGGTCTTTTAAAGTTGGTGCTGGATGGTGAAGCATTCAAAGAACCTGTGCTTCGGTCCAGACGGTCAGTGGCTTTGAGGTTGCCAAAACCTGACCCAAATGTTGACAGACTTTTTCTATAAAGGACCAGTTCGTAAATAGTGTAGGCTTTGCTGGCCAGAAGGTCTCTATTGCAGCTGCTCAGCAAGAGCAGCCATAAACAATACATAAACACACGAGTGTTCCACTGCAGTGTTATTCATCGAAACAGGAATCAGCCTCGTCCACGGACTCACCAGCGTTCCTGGGATTTCCAGGCGGCTCTGTCCTGTGGGCTATGAGACTGTGGAAACAGTAGTTAGCTGCAACGGTCAGCTCCATCCAGGTCAGGTAACCACGGCCCCGATGTCAGAAGTTCCCTCCTTTAACTTCAAATGAAAGATCATCTGACTTCTCTTCCTGCATCCAGCTCTTGGTGATTTTTATTTTTGCCACTAGTGACGTTGGAAGTCCATTGAACTGGCAGTTTTAATAGAAATGAATGCTGAAGCTCTCATTTTTAATAGCAGCATAAGTGTCGGTTAATTTTCTGACTTCTCCCACCCTGCATACACCACAAGGTGCATTAGCCGGGGGAAGGGAACAGTCTGTGAGACAGAGCAGGATCTATCAGTGCTGCGTAGGGGCAAAGAACCAGGAGCCTTTAGTTCTCACTGTCAGGAGAATCCGGACACCCACCATCAAGGCACTGTATTAATCATTTATAAGATACTAGAGGCCCGGTGCACAAAAATTTGTGCACTGGCAGGGGAGGAGAGGTGGGGGGTGGGAGGTGGAGGAGTGTCCCTCAGCCCCACTTGTGCCCTCTCACAGTCTGGGACCCCTCGGGAGATAACCACCTGCTGGCTTAGGCCCGCTCCCCGGGTGGCAGATGGCAGGCCAGACCCCTCGGTGCCTGCCCTGCCTCCCCAGGTCGCGCACATGGCAGGGCCGATCCGGGGGTTGGGGCGCCACTCCCAGTCGCGCACACAGCAGGGCCAATCTGGATGTTGGGGCGCTGCCCCGGGTCGCGCACACGGTAGGGCCGATCTGGGGGTTGGGGCGCCGCTCCCGGTCGCGCACATGGCAGGGCTGATCCGGGGGTTGGGGCGCCGCCCCGTGCGGGTCGCACAAGGGACGCCCAGGCGGGCCGGCTCATCACTGCTGCCCCACCTGGCTGCCCCTCCTGGCCGCCCCGGGTCAGGTTGCACATGGACGCCCGCCGCCCCAGGTCGCAGATAGCAGGCCCGGATGGCGGCAGGGCCGGCAGGATGGCGCTGTCCCGCCCTGCCTGCAGTATGCAAATTAGCCGCCATCTTTGTTGGTGGTTAATTTGCATATCACGCTGATTAGCCAATGGGAGGCGTAGCGAAGGTACAGTCAATTACCATGTTTGTCTATTATTAGATAGGATCAGTAGTTGGAGAAGAAGAAAAGGGAGGAAACTCCATAAACAAAGGAAGGATGATGTGTTTGGGGGATGACGTAGTAGGAATATGTCGCACAGGATACATGGGTACACAGATGGCACAGCTTCGGGCTGGCATAGATAGTCAGTGGTTTTTTTGTGGACTCACAATTAAGTTAATTTCAAGGGAGCTCTGATGGAGATTAAACTTTAATAAAAGTTTTAATGAGCTATTTAAAATATTATTGATTTCAATAATTTCTGTCACAGCCATAAAAACTTAGAATTGGTAGTATCTGTATTAAAATTTACCTTTCATGGATATTAATTTGCACACACTCAGCCTACATCCAGAGGAAGTTTTTGTCTGTGATTAACAACAAATCAACAACGTAAACAAGACCAAGAACAAAGTTCGAAAGGGTTCACAGGACATTCTGCTCTTGTGAACAACGAGTTAGCTACTAATCACAAGTGAGCCTGGCTTGTCTTGAAGGCCAACGGGAAGGGCCTAGGTATCTCCAGAGAACTATATACATTTGAAATTCATTGAGGTCACAAAAGCAGTATTTCCCTTAAAACACTATGGAGTGTAGATTGATCATCTCCCAAGTTGATATGAACTCTCAAGCGGCAGCCTTTTTTAGATCCGAATGACTGTGTATGAATTAGGGAAAAGGCTAAGCTGCTTTAACAGAGACCGACATGTGCAGTGGTCCAAACATTTCCACATGTTTATTTCTTTTTCACATAACAGTCCAGAGGTAGGTGGGCTGTCCAGCACGGCTGGGAGCATTGCTCCTTGCAGTCAGCCAGGACGCAGGTTCCTTCTGTCTTGTTGCTCTTCCTTCCCCATGGGTATTCCATCTACATGATCCCAGCTGACTCACTGACCATGTTTAAGGAAGAAGGAAAGGCAGAGAAGGGTAAAAAGTAGAAACTACAAACACCATTTCTGCTCACATCCCATTGCAAGAACTTGGTCACATAGCCACACCGTGCTGCTCGGGTGACAGAAAGCTGTCGCTGGGGGAGATGGGGGGAATATGGGGTTATAGTCAAAGCTCAGGGAGTTCTGTTTCTGAAAGGAAGAGAGAGAACGAGTAATGGGGGTTAGCTAGCAGTCTCGGCCACAATCTCTAGTCTCCAAACTAACAGAAAGGACACTTTTATGGGTTTAAAAGTTAATTTCTGTTTCTCAAAACAGGAAAAACATATCGTGTTTGTTGTTTTATTTTGTTTCTCACTAAGGGGGCCTTGTTTGTAACCTGCAGTATATCTTTTTTGTCATCGTAGGAGACTTAGCCAGAGGCCCACAACTGAAGAATTAGAGCAAAGAAACATCCTAAAACGTGAGTATCCTGCACTGCACAATGATTCCTTGTCTAACCATTAACAAGCTCCCTCTAGAGATGATTCGTTTATCAATAGGAAACCATAGTATATTTATTCATAAAAGGTTGAAATGGCCCATTCATATCACATTTATGTGTCATCGTGTATATAACTTAAAAAATAATTTCTTGACATTTGTATTTCATTTTATGGCTGTGAGCCTGATATCCCCCAGACCAGAGTCACGGTTGTGACAGTTGTTTTTAAGATGAAATATATTCCATGTATTCTTTCACCCAACTATTCAATAAAAGAAAATGCTCTAGTCTGCTTGCAAACATGTACATTTCGAAGAAAAGGCCAGAAAATCCACAAGGAAATGAATCAAGCCTTCCTATATTATTCTTAATAATACAATTTGTTGCCAGGTTTAACAAATGACTCGATTTAAAACAGACTCATGGTCAAAGCAATTTTTCAATCTATTTCATTTCAATCCATTTCATTTTCCTTTGTTATGATAACTCTGTTTCCCTCTTGAGTTATTTATAATTTCTCAGCACTTACCGAGTTTTCCATTTTCCAATTTTTTTTCTCCTCTATTTTTTTTGACTTGACTTTTCACTCACCGATCCAGTCATATTTAAATTATTAGAGCTCACATGCTAAAGCTATAAGACGAATGGAAGCAGTTGGTCGTGCTACAGTGTATTAATGTGGTTACCTACTACAGTGAGTTAAGTAATGGATATTTTTAAATTCAGCCACTGCCATTTTATATGTCATTAACCCAGTTTCAAAAGAGCTTTTTGTTGTATGAAATATCAAAAAGCAGGGATGGGCCAAACTCCAGATAGTACCACAGTAGTAACGAGCCATTGGCATGCGCTGAATGTTTTTACCTAGGCTTTTAGGGTCAAGTTGGCCTATCTGGATCATCCCCATTCTCCAACCTGAATCATTTTCTTTTCTGAGGGAAAGAAGGGTTTTAATAGCACGAGGACTGAAAAGGGAGAGGAATTGCCAGTCTATGGGATTTTTTCCCTTGGAATTTTTTTCCCCTTTTTTTTCTGGCTCTTTGTGAGCATAACTGGGATAGAACTCAAGAAAGGACTTAAGCAACCATCAATGTATAGAAGAGCCAGTTTGGAGAGGGAAAAAGTCATGGCTAGAAAAGAAAAAAAAAAATGGTAGGTCTTAGCTTTCTAAAATAGGATGGCAACAACATCTAATTTTAACAAAACCAAACCAAAAAGGCCCACGGCTTTTGATAACAGGTTCCCGGAAAATATTTGAATTAACTTTTAGGTAAGCTCAAATGCAGATCATGAGCTCCTAACACACAGATTATTTCTTATTGGATGCCTGATGCAATACCTAGAAAAAAAGGAAGAGCGAATTCTGGGTAATTTGTTCCTGCTCCTGTGAGATAAATAGTGCCAGACCACATTGGTGTCTGGTTGTTTGAGGAACTGTGGGATAGATCTGGAAATTTATCGCACATCGATCTTAAGTGCTGTGTTGGCTTTTATCCCCCATTTTCCTGGAGGTTCGGGAAAGAGTGAAATGCCAAAGTCAACTTCAGGCTTGACTTCAGCCCTTATTTACTTCCTTTTCGGTTTGTTTAAGCATGCTTTTTCTGGAAACAAAAGACACATTTGCAGTCTGGAGGGGCAGATAACTGGCCGGTGGTCTCCTGACATAATATTGTACGGCCAAGGGAAGCAGAAAAGAGAACTGGCGGACATCATCCAGAGCATACATATGACACGTTATTCCGCCCCTGCTGGCTTCTCGGTTCTTCCACATAGATGGCTCTTGTTTGTTTATATCTTTCGTCTCCAGCGTTGGGTCAAGAGCAGTATGATTGTCTATTTGGAGAAACGTCTATGTGTGACATGGTTTGGTGTTTAAGGACATTTATTAACTAGGTCACTTTTTTCTTGACAAATTAGAGAATGAATTCACAGAATAAAACATTCAGCAGTTCTCAAATCCAAGTCCATCACTAAACCTGAACCAGATGACCATGCTGATAGCCCTATTTGGAACACAGGACAAATTTTATTTCTCAGTTTCATTCCCAGTATTGCAATCTGTTTTATTTCTTTCCCATTTTAGTGCATCTAGCATTTAAAAATACATATAAAGCTATATTTAGTTGTACATTTTAGAACCAGTTTCTTAAAACTGTTAAAATAGAAAGCACGTTTTGGTGCTTAAAAGGTCAACTTTTGCTCAGCAGGAAAAGTGATATATATGGCACACCTTTTTCAGGGCAGGGATAAAAGATAAAAGTCCACAAACTATTTTAGCTGTGACCGTTATTCCAGCTGTGTCTTCTATAGGGGAAAAAATGGACTAGGCCATTGAGTTCTGCATGTAACATTTTCTATGAAATTTTTTAATCCTACAGAAAAAGTTGAGAAAATTTTACAGTAAATACCTATATGTCTACCATCTATATTCTACCATTAATATCTACTTTATCACATCTTGCTTTATCACATATCTGCCCATCTATTGATCCATCTCTTTTGTGGGGCGGGGGATGCATTTCAAGTATGTTTATAAATGTATTTCCATTTGCTAAAAACACCCATTCAGAAACATGTAAAACAATAAAAAGAGAAAGAAACCCACAAAAATGTTTGGCTTTTTAAAATCCCATTTTATCTGAATTGATGACTCAAGAATATAATACTCCAGTCCTGGTATTTCCGTGTTTCTCTTTGTTCTTTTAGCTCGTCCACAAAATGCTCTGGGCAGCACTCCCTAACTAGGCAGCTTTCCTGTAGTGCACCCCCACCCCCACCCCCCAAACCTCCTGTATTGCTTGTGTGTTTATGGCAAATACTTCCTGTGGCTATTCTGAAATATCCGCCCCTCTCTGCTCTGATGAGAGTTACTGAGGGCAAGATTTGTCAATGAGCCACATCACTTCCTTCATGAATGTTCCTCCAGTCTGTTTCAAATGACCTGAAAGGTTTATATCCTACTTTATAATTACCCTCTAATAAATCTAAAAGAAAAGGAGGAAACATTAAAAAAAAAACTTCAGTCAATTTTTTAAAACAAAGTTTAAGATTTAATCTTGACTCTTTGTAAGAGATTTTTACAGTGACTATTTTAATAAGATTCACCTCTAAAACCCTCTTCCTCTAACTTCATTAGAAGCATTAATTTCAAATATGGGGACTGTAAGAAAGCCAGCTCCTGATGTTAAAAAAGAATTCCCAAATGGAAAAATCATGTTTATTTAACTCCCCTAACTGCAATTGACCCTTCTCCTTCTCCTTCTCCTTCTCCTTCTCCTTCTCCTTCTCCTCCTCCTCCTCCTCCTCCTCCTCCTCCTCCTTCTCCTTCTCCTTCTCCTTCTCCTTCTCCTTCTCCTGCTCCTCCTCCTCCTCCTCCTCCTACTCCTCCTCCTCCTCCTCCCCCTCCCCCTCCCCCTTCACCTGCACCTGCTCCTCCTCCTCCTCCTCCTCCTTCTCCTTCTCCTTCTCCTTCTCCTTCTTCTAACTGACTGCCACGTAGATATACAATATGCCTATTTAATAAGGCAAAATTATCTAATATTCCCTTCAAATATACGACATTTTGTGTATTTCATGAAAATTGGAGCATGAGTTTTGAGTTGTATTACCCAATTTTTTGTCTTTGAAAAGTATCTTTAAAAACATAGCATAATCACTGTATAGGAAGAACTGAAATGTTTAAGGGTTATATTTTTCTTTTTACTAATAATATCATCAGAGGTCTAATCTTGTAAAACCCTAGTTTGAATAGCATGAACTGTAAGTTTGGTGTTTGGATTATACAATCCATATGCCTTATACACCTCACAAAAGGTAATTATTTGACCCTAAGGATGTATTTTAAGAATACCTACAGTAACTTCATGGGAAGAAATCTGAATTATAACCAAATTTGTTTGACACTCGATAAAAATATACTACCAGTAACTAGTTGTTTCCTATTCTGCAGGGTGATTTCAGTTTATGTTCACTCTATCTGAAAGGCAGAGTAATCATTCTTTCTTATCAATTAAAATTAGTGTTTCAGAAGCCTGTAGAAACTTTTCCCTGTCAAAATAAGGAAAATTAATAGAGATTTAGCATGTTCAATTAACAAATTCAGACATTGCAAATATTGAATGCTAAATTTTATTAATGACAAAAATAATCTTAGTGGTAAGTCTATTTGAATTTAAAAATCTATTTTTTCAGAGAGGAGACTTTTTGTTCACCATTATAGTTGAGCTTTTATATAGTGTGATTTTTCCTTCAGTAGAATTCATAACAGCACTTTCTAAAAGATAATATTTTATAGGTATTAATACCCAGTAAGCAAAATCTGTGCTCATTTATTGAACAAATGATGAGCTACAGGAAGCTATGGACTGAAAGGTCCCAGGTTCGATTCCGAGAGAAATTCATCAAATAAGCAACCATTAAAACCTGAAGGGATGTTTATTTCTTTAAAGTTCTGGACATTTTTCTCTTAATCCCATCTGTTGGACAGCATTCATTTAGGTTGGCCATTAAATTGTACTACTTGGTAAAGTGCTAGAGGAAGAGGAGACGTTGGAAAGTCACAGTCATGAGAAAATAAATCATCTCCACCAACAGTACACCATAACCCCATTCAGAACATTCTGGTTCAAAAGCAGAGTCCAAAGAAATGCTTACATTCTGCTTCTATGGAAACCAAAACAGACAGATCAACTATTTTGGTTGGATTTGAATGGAAATCAGCAACTCAGACATGCATCAGATGGTTCTAATTTGTTATTTTGATATGTCTCGGATTTTCACATGGAGGCCAGATCCAGCAGTAAATTTTTCCCTGAATTCTGATCATCTATGCTTGTAAGCCCATGAGATGATCAGCAATAAAAGGCTTTCACCAGAATATGGGAACTCTTGTGGTTTTTTTTTGTTTGTTTGTTTTCAGAATATAACAGGAAGTCTGGAAGCAGAAAAGGTTTACAATTAGTAAATAGGCCAGTCATATAAGGAAAAAAATATTATGTGTATGTATGTATGTATGTACTAGTATACATATATAAAGCAATATAATTATATATATAACTTAATGGTTGATCTATCTGCAAAGTATTTTGACAACTTTTTAAAGATGTTGGAATGTTTCATCAATATCTGTTAAAATCAAATAATTGTGGCCTGATGTACTTTTCTGATTATAAAATCACTTATAATAACTAAGTCTTCATGTCTTCCCTTCCATTAATAAGCAGAAAAGAATGAAGAGGAAGAACAAGAAGCAAAAATGGAACTTAAACGCAGACTCAGCAGAAAGGTGATGAAACTACAACTGTTAATGATTGTGTGTGTTCTGAGATATAGTTCCTTTTTTAAATGCAAATCAACTCTTCACATGTAAATCTTGATATTTAGGGATAATTATTCCTGTTAGTCTACTAACTGATCATAGGCATTAAAATCAATGTAATGAATACAGTATAAATTATCTTTATATTTATAATTGCATACGTTAATTTTGAGGTTAATCAAAACTTTTAAAGTGCATTAGGTGATTATGAAAATAACATGTAATCGGTGTAAGAATTTTTTTAAATGCAAAAGGGAATAAAAGAAAAAAGTCATAGAAACTTCTTCCATTTAAAGATAACCTTTATTAACATTTCAATGTTTAGTTTTTAAAAATGCTTACACTTTCCATGTAGTCTTGGAAATATTAAATAAATATTGTTTTGCTACTGAAGATTTGCCACTATTCCGTATCTGAGCTGGGTGACTAATTTTTTAAGTGAACTTGATCATCCAGGCTGCCTACTATAGTGCTACCCAAATTGACAAACAGTTTACCTCAGGCAATTGTTTCCACCATTTATGAAAATATAAATGTGATGCCAGAGCTATCACTTTTTCCTGTGTTAAAATAATAACAGGCTTTGGAAAAATTAATTACTATAAGCACTTGTATTTCATTGTACATCTTTGTCTGGTAATTTGTTCAGGAATACCTTCACACCTGGACAAGGCAGGATGAGTAAAGCATGACACCTGCAGTGAAGTGTGTGGTCTGCCCACATTTATCTGGGCTGGCTGGGGAGTCCGAGACAGGTAGAAGAAACAGTCCATTCCCATGGAAAAGTAGAGACTGTACTTTGAGAGGTTTTGGTTTTGATTTTTAGAGGAGACAATCCTTTATTCATCTCTCTTTTTTTTTCCCCTCAAAGACACTAATAGTTAAACAATGATCAAGCTGAGAAAGACTCTGTAAACTGAATTTCAGAGCTGTCTCTTCTGGCATTCAGTGGCTAAGTTCCAGCTTTAGATAAGAAGTAGCCCTTCCTCATAGCTCCACACTCACCCCTGACATGCATATAATCGTCTCAGTCCAGGTGGGCTCTTCCAGGAGGCAGCAGAGCCTGCCCTTAACTCCTGTCCCCACTTGCCTCCTCTACGCAGAGCTCCCTGCCATAGGTGCAGGACAGTTCATACCACTAATAACGACCCTGTCACTGGCACAGTCCTGAAGGGCAAGACTGGATGGAGCCTGGCAGGTGTTGCTCAGTGGTTGAACGTCAACCTATGAACCAGGAGGTCACGGTTAGATTCTTAATCAGGGCACATGCCTGGGTTGGGAGCTTGATCCCCAGTAGGGGGCATGCAGGAGAGTCAGTGATTCTCTCTCATTATTAATGTTTCTATCTCTCCCCCCCCTCCCTTACTCACTCTGAAATCAATAAAAACATATTTTTTAAGACTGGATGGAGAATTTCTGACCTGTGTGGCCCTTGGTCACTTGCCTTTTGGGCGGTCCCCAGCGGCAAGGGTTTCTCTACCTCCTTAACCCCACCAGTCCTGGAAAGGTAGTAAGAATCTAACAATAGAGATCAGACAGTAACTGAACTGCTTAGATTATTCCTTCCTTTTTCAGTGCCCACCAGGACTTCATGAACCTGGAAGGAACTGCAGTTTTCATGTCCCAGCTCAAGTGGGCTCAGTGTGTAGGCCCAGGCCTTCTAAGAGTCTTTGAATGTCTTGAAGGTTAGAGCACTGACTGAGCCCAACTTCTGGTTTTACTCAAAAGAAAACCACGACCCCAAAATGGGGATGTTTTTAACCACAAAAACATTTTTTTGTGATTGTGCTTACTTTTTCCAAACATTGAGCCTATGTAAATAAGGAACGCTTCCACAGAGGACTACTTAGACTGTGGAAAGTCTGGCTAATACAGGGTATATATATATGGAGAGAAAAGATGCTGAATATGGATCCTTTGAGTAAAACAGAAGCCTGGGTCTACCTGTGTCACAATACTAGGACATCTCCCACTGAGAAAGGCCACAGAAGCAGGAACCTCAGTAGCAGAGAGTAGTGATGCCTGTCGACCAGGGGGCCATGTTTCTTTAGCCTCAGAACCATCTCTGCTTTATTCTCGAGCTTGAGAAAGAGCCGAGAGAGGAAAGCAAATACCACAGGGCTGGGTAGATTAAATATAACTATAAGTTCCAATTTGACAAAGACCATAGGAGGAATCCACGTTATTAGACGTGTCTTGAAGGTTGCAGCTGATTCTAAGTAGTTAGGGCCCCACTGAAGTGCAGTTCTCCAGAAGGACCCCCTCCTACGTGTCAGCTTTGGTGGCCAAGAGTAAATGTCAAGCCTGGGCCTGGGTCCTTAGCCTTTCGTGGAGGAAGTCCATGGACACACCCTTCCCCGGACCATTTCTTTGTCATAACTTGGTGCATCTCTGAATGTACAGGTTTAATTAAAAATAGGAACCAGGCTTTTTATTGTCATTTCTAAAAGTTGCAGGGCTTTCTCCTTCATACATAATTCAATCCACATCCTGTGTCTGGATTTTTTTTGTGCCTGTGGCTTCATGTTCCCTGTGTCAGGGATGACAGGCACCTTTATCACAATACCAGGCAAGGTGGAGAAAACAGCGTAATGCACACAGTTGCCAAAGATTGTGACCTATCTAAAAAGGATGATTTTTATAGCCTCAAAATTAGGGCACACTGCTTTCTAGTTCTTATTAGAAACTCCCAAGATGCTGCTGCCTTTTCTTCCTTCTTCTTCTTTTTTTTAATGTGAAAGTGACCTTATTTGACCATAACTTCTAAGTTCTCTATAGAAAACCACGAGGCTGTAAATGGTTTACTGAACTTGTCCTTTATCCTTGTCCTCCTGCAGCTCAGCCTGAGACCTACGGTGGCAGAGCTACAAGCTCGAAGGATCCTGCGGTTTAACGAGTATGTAGAAGTCACCGATTCTCCCGACTACGATCGCAGGGCAGACAAGCCCTGGGCCAGGTTGACACCTGCAGACAAGGCAAGAACTCAAGTGTCTTTAGCTATGATTTCACTGATTTATGATTTTATTGCTTTTCTAAAAGCGCCAACACTCATTTATCCCCACTCAGCCATCTAAGGAGACTTGATATTACCAAGTATCCCAATAATTTTTTGCCTTTCATTATTTAAGCCACTTATGTGATATATTTAGTACTATTAATGAAGTTCTTTCAACTAAGTCTCAGAAAAAAACTATAATTCTCATGGTACCAAAAATACTGCATATTTGGCCCTGGCCAGGTGGCTCAGTGAATTGGAGCATTGTCCCTTGCACCAAACGCTTGCAGGTTCAGTTCCCAGTCAGGGCACATATCTGGGTTGTGGGTTCGATCCCTGGTCAGGGTATGTGTGTGAGGCAACCGATCAATATTTCTCTCTTACATCTATGTGTTTTTCTCTCTCTTCCTCTCACTTTAAAAATCAATAAAAACATATCATTGGGTGAGGAATAATAATAATAATAATAATAATAATAATAATAATAATATGTATTTGGTCTCAGTGCTATCTCCTAGCGGCTTGTTTTGTTTCAATTTTAGAAATTCCTACTTTTGGCTCAGTTACTTCCCATTGGTCCTACCCAGCACTATTCGGACTCCAGTCCCACTACATCAACCTACTTCTTTCTGTTCCCTATTTTCAACAAAATCAGTCTCATTTACACTTACATGAAGAGTTATTAAGCCTAAACTCGGAATAGAAAAGAGAGTTAAGAATATTATACATGTGGATCACTAACATAACTATGGGAGGGAAAAACTTTTTTCTCTCTCATAAAATAGTCTCAGGAAATCTCTTTAGATAGTAAGAGGAAATAACTCTTGGAATAAAACTATGGTCATTCTTGCCCTAACCAGTTTGGCTCAGTGGATAGAGCATCGGCTTGCGGACTCAAGGGTCCCAGGTTCGATTCCGGTCAAGGGCATGTGCCTTGGTTGCAGGCACATACCCAGTAGGGAGTGTGCAGGAGGCAGCTGATCGATGTTTCTCTCTCATCTATGTTTCTAACTCTCTATCCCTCTCCCTTCCTCTCTAAAAAATCAATAAAATATATTTTTAAAAAAAACTATGGTCATTCTTTAGTAAATTTTTTTAAATGGGTATTGCATTTCTTTAATTGGCTGTCGTCGCAACTTGCTGACATAGTTTTTCAAGCAACCAGTTCCTATAATTCCACATCACATTCATGCCTGTAACTAACTCATCATTTCTCCATGTAATTAAAAATGATCTGGATGAGTTAGGCTCTGAAGCTTTCTTTATTGGGAAGAGTGGAAGACTTGAAGTAAGAAGGCAGTTGCATCAGCCCCATCTTAGTACTCAATGCCCATTTGATATCTACAAAGTCACTTGATCTCCATTTCATCATCTGTGAGATGCAAGTCTTGAAATAGTGTTCAACTGCTTTGTAACAAACCATCCCAAAACTTGGTGACTTGAAACAACCATCTTATTTTGTCCACAGTTTTGTGAGTTAGGAATTCAGGAAGGGCCCAACTGGGTGGTTTGTTTCTGATCCATGTGGCATCAAGTAGGGTGGTGCCTGGGCTTCCAGAATCCACTCCTGAGCTGGCTTCTTCACTAGCACGTCTTTGCCTTGTTGGTCCTCGGCCTCTCTCTGTATCCACATGGCATCGCATCCTCCAGCACCTCTGCTTGAACTTGGGTTTCTCACACTGTGGTTTTCCGAGGGTGGTCACACTTTTACATGGCAGCTGGCTTGCAAGAAGAAGGAAGCAAAAGATGCTAGGCCGCCCTGGACTGACACAGCCTCACCTCTGCTGTGTTCTGTTGTTCAAAGCAGTTACAAGTCTCACCCAGGTCCACGACTGGAGAGAGAGACTCCACCTCTTGGAGAGGGAATTGCAGATGAGCATGTAAGATGTGCCTATAAATACTGAATTGGCTGTCTATGTATATGGTCACAAGTGAATTGTAAGACTTACTAATATAAAGAACGTATAGCACACAATTTACAATTAAAAATAAACTATACAGTACTCTGTAGATTCCACATCCCAATTGATTCTCACAGCATGCTTTCATTGACTTTTGCCAGACTCTAAGATCCGTAAGCCAACCTACTACTATTGAGAATAAGGACTTCACCTTATTTGTTTTCAAGGCTCCTTGAGTGGCATTTTCTTCTTGCACAATCACAAACTAAGATTTAATTCATTTTTTGAAATGTATCACAATCATGACATTCTTGAATACTTTCAGTGTACAAAGCACTTTTAAATATGCTCTTAATTGATTCTAATAATATTATGAGGAATTCTCATTCCCATTTTCCAGATGAGAAAACAGGCTTTGGAGCAAAGTAACTCGCTAAGGGTCACTGCTATTGAAGGCATAGGTAAGACTAGATCCCATGACTTCTGACTCCGAGTGGACTACTTTCCACTTCCTCCACTGAAACGGTAACATTTAGAGGGGAAATTGTAAATGATTTTATGCCACTGTCCATATTAAAATACCTTCTTTAAAGGAAGACTTTTTGATAGATGTTAATTAGATGATTAGTATGGAGCAGCTTGACTGTTTCAGTTCCTGGTTCTAGGTACCAAGTTTTACAGTGATTAAAACAAAAGTATCCTCACTGTTCATCTCACTTGTGCAGCAAGATTCATTGTCTTATCTCAGTGGATGCAGACCCACAAACATCTTTCTTCTTACTTCATCTTTTCCAAAATTCAGTAGCAAGAATTGCTTTTTAAAGAAAAAAAAAATCTCTGCAATCCCTTCCCAGCCACAGGCTCCCCATAGAGTCTATAGGGGTTGAGGAATGTGTTTGAGGAGACTGTGTTTGAGAAACAAGCTGTGACAATAGGATTTAAATATAACAGTGAAAGGGGCGTTGGGAGAAACACTTGGATATTGCAGAGTGACAGTGATAGGGGAAAGCCAGAGAGAGGCTTCAGGGCTTCCTTTTGTCCTTTTCCTCTTCTAATATTCTTCATTTTCCCACCACAAAGTAGATTTCCTTATCTGTCAGTGAAGTCATTCTCTGTGGCTTGTAATGTCATTCTTTGTTTTGGCTGAAGAGTCCATTTTTTTCAAAGAGATTATGGAGCTGTTTTTATTAGTGTTTTTAAATTTACATGAGGAAACTATTCTTTTTTTAATTTCAGAGAGGAAGGGAGAGGGAGAGAGAGACATCAATGATGAGAGAGAGAATCATTGATTGGCTGCCTCCTGCACTCCCCCTACTGGGGATCGAGCCCGCAACCTGGGCATGTGCTCTTGACTGGAATCCAACCTGGGACCCTTCAGTCCACAGGTCAACGCTCTATCCACTGAGCCAAACCAGCTAGAGCAGGAAACTATTCTTTGTAGAAAAGTTAGGATATAAAGATAAGCACACAGTGGAAACCAAAAACCATCTGCAATCCAGCCTCGATTGTTAATTGATAACTGATGTTAACATTTTGATGAGCATCTCAAGTTTTTCAGCCTGAGGGACATAAGCATCTCTTTAAACCCCAGCATGTACATGGCATGGATTATGTGTTCGTTGAATAGTAATAGTGACAGCATTCCGTTTGATATTTTATTTGAGTGGCTGTGCTGAAACTTTCCATTCTAATTATCTTAACTTTCAATATGAAAACATAAATAGCAACTGCCTTCTCAGTAGCTTTGTGGCAACTGCCTAGAGCAGTGATGGCGAACCTTTTGAGCTCTGCGTGTCAGCATTTTGAAAAACCCTAACTTAACTCTGGTGCTGTGTCACATATAGAAATTTTTTGATATTTGCAACCATAGTAAAACAAAGATGTATACTTTTGATATTTATTTTATATATTTAAGTGCCATTTAACAAAGAAAAATCAACCAAAAAAATGAGTTCGCGCGTCACCTCTGACACGCGTGTCATAGGTTCGCCATCACTGGCCTAGAGCCATGTCACTGTGTGTGGTATTAAACGCAGAACTTACATAGGGAAATGATATTGTTTCTCAGAAGATCTCATGACCTGCACTACCCTTGTGGTCCTGGGGGTGACTCATAGATCAGACCCCAGGATACGCTTAGGAAGGGCCCCCTTCCTCCACCTTGTCCATGACACTGGAGAGAAATCCATCCCGGTTTTCGTTTGGGAGTAGCATGGCACTGCATCTAGCATACCATTTCCTAGGAGAAATTAGGAATCCCTTTCTCCAAGACATTTCTTCCTTGCTTGCTTTTTTTTTTCTTTGTTAATCCTCATCCAAGGACATTTTTCCATTGATCTTTTAGAAAGAGTGGAAGAGAGAAACATTGATGTGAGAGAAACAATCGATTGGTTGCCTCCTGCACACCCCCTGTCCAGGGCCCGGGCCGGGGAGGAGCCTGCAACCAAGGTACGTACCCTTGACCTGATGGAACCCGGGACCCTTCGGTCTGCAGGCTGATGCTCTATCCACTGAGCCATACCGGCTAGGGTTCTCCGAGACATTTCTTAAAAGAAGGCCTGCTTCATTGATGCAGTGTATGCCAAGAAAATATGTGACCTAAGTAACAAGTCTGTATATCTACTTTCTCTTATTCAGGCAGCAATACGGAAAGAACTAAATGAATTTAAAAGCACAGAAATGGAAGTGCACGAAGAGAGTCGGCAGTTTACAAGGTAAGTGGACACAATTCAGTTTAGCATATTAAAAATGATCAAGATGGTAAGTTTTATGTTATGTGTATTTTACCACAATTGAATTTTTAAAAAATACAGTCTAACTTAATACCATCTAATGAACATTTCTAAAATTAAGTCTTGTTTTTTCTCTCAAAGAAGTCTGAGTCATTCTAAAGGGCTATATTTGGTTTCTTTTTCGTTTTATTTCCTGGGTGAGAAGACAAGCTTTTTGAAGAGACTCAATTAACATTTTATGCCCTGAACAGATGCTGGTGGGAGCCGGCGTGGGCACTTATGTGTCTGCTTTGGACTCACAGTAGACATACTTAGAGAGGAGAGAAACTCAGTTTTCAGAACATGTCACTTAAAATAGGAATCCCATGTTCACTGGTGCCACAGAAGCTCTCTGTAATCCTGCCGTCTTTCCTCCCAACACCCTTCAGGCTTCTAAGCCCTGAGTGATCATGTCGTCTGACCCCCCCACAATTCACAGGTGTTCTGGATGCTTCTATCTCAAAGGTTTACATGCTTTGCTTTATACAACAGGTGTGTTCCTAAAAATTTGAAAGTCAATCAAATCCTTAAGAATTAAATTGTTAGGAAACAAACCACAATAGGCGATTACATGGAGACTTCTTTCTGGGAAACATGTCCCGATCCCCTAGGCTGGAAACAGCCTCTGGAGGGCAGCCCTACATCAGGTGCCACCGTTAATGCTGAGGCTCTGGTGGCAGGGATGTTGCTGCTGGAGAGCATATGGCGTGGATGGAAGTAGGATTTAATAGCAAACCTCCTCCCTGACGTTCATGGGGCCTGTCTTGCTCCACAGCTACTGTTCCTATAATAACCATGTCTGGTGTGCAGAAGAAACTCCCCTTTCTGCTAGGATATTTCTTGTTTGTTTTGTTTTCTCCAATGGCATGTTTGTTTGCTTTTTTTTTATTGAGAGAGAGAGAGAGAGAGAGAGAGAGAATATGCATATAGGACTTTCAGACATCCTGAATGTATGGGGCTTCTCTCTGTCTGAAGGCTTCGTAATCTACACAGACACCCGTCACATGCCAATATCAAGCCAGACCTAAGTGTCCTCTCTTTTTCTCCCCTCTATTTCTGGGGTCAGGAGAAGTTCTTGCTAATGTCTGACACCTGTGGTCACACTGTGGCAGTAAAGTTGATCAGAATAAGGTGGCTGGATATTTATGGTGACATCGAACTGGCCGGGACCTCCAGGCAACTGGGAAGGTGGCATTTTTCATGTCTTTTGTGTCCTGACCCCTGAGATGTAGTGACTGTATCAATCCAGTCTTTGTCATTCAGGATAATTTTACTTCTCTGTAGTTTTCCTAGAAATTGTAGTATTTGATCCCCTCATTTCATTTGATGGCATTATATAAAGAATAAATTATGATAAAAATAATTAAAATTCTAAAATGCCTTTTTATGGAAGTCCTCATTTTATGAAAAATAAGCATTTATACTGAAAGAGGCTCTTTCTCTTCTGTTGTACTCTATAAACAAGTAAAAAAAATAAGATGCAGGGAGAAGTAAAGGTCATTTCTTTTTCAGAGATGTCTTTTTAATGTGAACAAATAATGGTCTAAATAAGCTTTCGAACAGTATAAAAATTTGTCAAGTAAAAATGAAAACTCCCTTCAGTCCTTCCCCAGTTTTATTCTCATTCGCACCAGTAACCACTGGTGAAAGTTTGGTGTAGATCAGTGATGGCGAACCTTTTGAGCTCGGCGTGTCAGCATTTTGAAAAACCCTAACTTAACTCTGGTGCCGTGTCACATATAGAAATTTTTTGATATTTGCAACCATAGTAAAACAAAGATGTATATTTTTGATATTTATTTTATATATTTAAATGCCATTTAACCAAGAAAAATCAACCAAAAAAATGAGTTCGCGTGTCACCTCTGACACGCGTGTCATAGGTTCGCCATCACTGGTGTAGATCCTTCTAGACATTTTTTCTGTGCATTTACAAACATATATGTGCATATATATGTACATATATATACACACACACATACATCTGCCTATATATATATACACATCCTCAGTCACACACAAAGCAGCATTCACAAAATTTTTCCATATTAGTATATATCTTATTAATTTGAATGATTCTATGGTATTTCATGGGTATTATGCCATAACTTCCTGAACAGTTATTCTATTCATAGATGTTTATGGAATTTTTAGTTTTTCGTTAGTAAAATGATGCTGTCTTTTGAGTTTCTTTATAAATGTATCTTTTTGCTCGCACACCAGTATTTCTGTATTAGTCCCATAAGTGGATTTCCTAGGTCATAGGATATATATTTTTACATTTTGAGAGATACTATTCCGTGACCTACAGTTTACGAGCATGCCTGGTCTGTTAACCCTCATCACCATGTGGGGGTGATGATGGTGGAGAAGAGGCCTATATTCTAAAGAATGAACATTAATATCCTATTTCACTGATTTCTGTAAAGTTGAGCATCTTTACATACCTTTATTGACCATTTATTTTTCATTCTTTGATTTGTCTTGACCAATTTTCTTTTGGGTTGTTTATCTTTTTCTTATGGATTAATAAAAACTCAGATATTGAGTTACTACATATCACAATACTTTCCCCCAATGTATTGCTAACATTTTAACTTTTTTATGGTTTTCTATTTAAATGTTTGCATATTTAAATTTGCCTGTGTTGTTATTTTTTTAATTTACTGTCTTGTGTCCTAAAGAGGAGGGCCAAAATTATAAAAGTACTAGAGGTCGATGCACAACATTCATGCACTGGCTGGGGGGGCCTGGAGGGGGTGTCCCTGAGCCCGGCCTGCACCCTCTCACAGTCTGGGACCCCTCGGAGTCCTTCACGCTGCCACAGAGGCGAGAGAGGCTCCTGCCAGCGCCAGCCGTGAGCCTGGCTTCTGGATGAGTGGCGCCTCCCCTGTAGTCAATTTGCATATTAGCCTTTTATTATATAGGATTACCTTTAGTTTTATATGTGTTTTTGTTTTACACTTAGATCTTTCATCCATTGGGCAATTATTTGGGTTTATGATTCAAAAGAGTAAACTAGCTTTACTTTGTTCTAAATCAATAGTCATTGTCCCACTGCGATTTATTTCCCCCTCGGTGTAAAATTTTTCTTTTAATGTACACGTGGGTCAGTTTCCAGATTCTTTCATGTGCTCTAGTGAGCTATTGTCTATCCTTGCACTGTGTCACACTGTTTATTTAGAATAGTACATTTTATAATATATTTTTATATCTGGTGGGGTATTTTCTCACCTTGGAAATTCCGTTGGTTATTTTTCTGTATTTGCTCATCTGCAGAAATTTAGAGTATGCTTGTTGTATTCCATAAAATAGTCTATTAATATCTTCATTGTTTAAGGACATATGAATAGATGCAAATAGGGATGAGCTTCATTTCAAAAGAAAATTATAGAATTTGGGGGATAATAGTTGATATCAAAGGTAAGTTTTACTAAAGTTTTCAAAAAAATATATTGATTAACACTCTTCCAAATGTCTTTCCAGATAAGGAAAAATTAAATATTCATATCACTGCGATGAATATGCCTTGCTTAAGTATTCTTCAAAACTTGGCAGGAAAGCAAATATCTACCGTTTTTCCATTCATTTCTATTACATCATTAGACTTGCCTTTTGGCTCTGAGACTTATGAAAATCATGCATATGATTATCAGATTGTTTTCATTATTTCTTTTAGGAGGAGAAAGTTTTGGTAAACACTGCTGTGTCTAATCCAAATGATACAAATATACGATAATGTTTTACATTTAGAAAACTGCTCATGTAGAAGATAGTGGTGTTCTTAGCAGCCTCTTAGATGCAACCTAGATACAGAGCAACTCACTTATTAGCTCTTCTTATTAGTGTCAGACATTATCTCCTTACATCAAGTAAACATTTCCTTTACAACCTAAATCTATTAACTCCCGGGGCATTTGGGGGTGTTAAAAGGGTTGAGACAGCCCTGCTCCCTCTGCCCAGGTACCTCGTTATCCAGAGATAATCTCCCACACAGTGATGGATCAGTCAACACTGGACGGAACACTTCCCATATGTAGCTTTTTTTTTTTTTTTTTTTTTTTTTTTTTTTTTTTTTTTTTTTTTTTTTGCTTCTGTATCTCTGGATAGAAACCAAAAAAGCTGATTACATTGGTTGCCTCTGGGAAGGGGAATTGGGTGACAGATCAGGCATGAGAGGGATTCTTTTCACTGCTCACTCTTTGGGCCTTTTGAATTTTTGAAACATAAGAATGTATTACATAGTCAAAAAAGCCTTGAAAAATAAAGGAGCTATTCCCTACTCTTTGTAAATGAGAAGTTCATCATGATGACCTTCCTTGAATAATGTGCTGGTGCTAATATTAAAGGTGACACTCTTGCTATTGGTGTACCAAGAAGACACCTTGGAAACCCCCATCATGAATACATTTTGGGACATGTTTGGTCTGTAGTGGTGAAGAATTGTAGTGATGCACTCTTTCCTCTAGTTCCCCAAGTTTGTCCCAGTATTTTGCAGATAGCTGTCTGGAATTAGAATGGACTTTAGTCCCATGTAACAAGGGTGAGGACCAGTGGGCCCTGCAAGAGTTCATTCTGTGGCCTGACAGGTACCAAGCCCTAACCTTGGTCCCTTAGAACACTTGCTGCTTATTCGGCCAGCCACATCCTGAATTTTCTCCCCACAGCAGCTGCCCGCCCACACCACTGTTCAAAATCCCAAAGACCATAGGAAGGGCCATTGCATTCTGAAAGGAGATCACCATGGCAAAGGAAAGCCACTTCCCTTTCCATAGGAAATAGAATTTCTACAATTTAAAATCATTCCCTAAACCAGTGATGGCGAACCTATGACACGCGTGTCAGAGGTGACACGCGAACTCATTTTTTTGGTTGATTTTTCTTGGTTAGATGGCATTTAAATATATAAAATAAATATCAAAAATATAAGTCTTTGTTTTACTGTGGTTGCAAATATCAAAAAATTTCTATATGTGACGCAGCACCAGATTTAAGTTAGGGTTTTTCAAAATGCTGACATGCCGAGCTCAAAAGGTTCGCCATCACTGCCCTAAACCAAGGGTCGCCAACCGCTGATCCGGGGACCACTGGCGGTCCGTGAGGTCCGAAAGGTTGGCGACCGCTGCTCTAAACCATAAAGGCAAATTGTATGAAAGGTTAGCTTTTATTTAAAAACTAAAATTTTTTTTAGACTAAATTTTGAAATGGTTACAGCTGAGTACTAATATTATGGGTAATTATATTTTTCTTCTGGAAATTCTGTTTTCCAATGTTTTTGTGTCAAGTGTATGAGATTTATAATCAAGAGAATATTATTTTTTTAATTGAGTTTTGTAAATAAGAACATTTTTAGAGTGTGTAATGTAGTACTTATATTAAGGAATATTATGAAAGATTAATAGAATCATTGAATTGATGCTCTTAGAATAAAAACAGGCCTCAAGGGATCGTTGGCATAATGTTAAGTGGAAAAATCAGGATACTGACTGAGTGTATATATGGCAGCGGTGTTTTATTTAAAATTCAGATGCATAGAAAAAAATTAGGAAATGGTATAAAAAACTCTTAATGGTTTGTTATAGAGTGGGGCTATAGTTTTTTTCTTTTTTTCTTTGCTCTACTTTTCAAATTTTCTTGATGTGGTTATGTCGAGGTGTGTCTTTAAAGCAATTATCTCATTATATAACATCCTGTGGTATTATTATCTTAGGTGGATTTACAGATAAAATAAACCATTCTTTGCCCTAGCTGGTTTGGCTCAGTGGATAGAGCATCGGCCTGCGGACTGAAGGGTCCCAGGTTCAATTCCGGTCAAGGGCACATGCCTAGGTTGCGGGCTTGATCCCCAGTGGGGAGGCAGCTAATCAATGATTCTCTCTCATCATTGATGTTTCTATCTATCTCTCCCTCTTCCTTCCTCTCTGAAATCAATAAAAATATTTAAAAAACAAAAATAAACCACTTTTTCAGCTTCCAGATATGCTTATGAAAATGGAACAGGGCAGAAATGACACATGGGACCAAAATAAAAATTAAGAGTCCCCCACAGAGGAAGAAGAGGGCTGCTTCTGCAGTGGCGCTTTCTTTCATAGGTGCCCCATGTACTTGCTGCCTGGACAGAAACCTGACAGAGTCGCAAAATGCTGCTTTACCCACCAGAGTGGAAATCATGGCTCAGCATTTGAAATAATATAATCCCATCCAACCTGCGGTCTGTTTTCTTGGGTAGAGCAAGGAGCTGTGGTTTAGGAGAACCTCCTCATTTGTTTAACATAAGTGTGTGTGCAGGACACGTGGAGCCTTTTAAACAAAGGGAAAATTAATTATTCAGGATTTCCGTGTATAAGAAATAGGGACGTATAGGCAAGTTCATATTTTACATTTGTGAGTAATTTTATATTTTATATCACCTGAATGAATTTAAAGGAGTACATTTTTAAAAATAAATTATGGAGGGACCATATTGAAAAGAACTTTTTTATGGGGGAAAAAATATTTTTTTCTGCATTCCATGACTTAAGAAGAGTTTTTCCCCCCTATTTACTTCCTCTCAATAGTACGGAAATAAGAAAAGTGTATTGCAATTTTAACAAGAAGAAGAAAATATGGATAACTCCAAATTTGAGTCTCTGGAAAGTTCTGGAGAAAAAAAGAGCAGCCGGAAAAACTTGAGTACCCTTAGGGCACAGTAAATGTCTTTATTGCTCCATCAACTGGAAGCCTAAAGCCAAACTGTCATTCTGTCAGATAGGCAAACTTCTCAGGAGGCAAAGCTGAACTTCTTAGGTTTCAAAATAAATGCAAACCGCTGAGTGGTAACAAACTGAAGAACAATATGCATTTTCAGTACCTCTAGCACAGTGGTTCTCAACCTTCCTAATGCCGCGACCCTTTAATACAGTTCCTCATGTTGTGGTGACCCCCAATTTCATTGTTACAAATTGAACATAATTAAAGCATAGTGATGAATCACAAAAACAATATGTAATTATATATGTGTTTTCCGATGGTCTTAGGTGACCCCTGTGAAAGAGTCATTCGACCCCCAAAGGGGTCGAGACCCACAGGTTGAGAACCGCTGCCCTAGAAGACCATTTTAGAGCTGAATTTGAACATAAGATGCCTAATTTAAACAGGATGTAAATACCCTTTTCTGATTGGATAGTGCGAGAAAATATATGTTTGTTTTTACCAAATCTATCAGCCCATATGAAAAGCGGGAACATTGCTGAACCCCAGGTTTGTGGGCATATTATTGCATTCACACTATTGGTTGGTCACCTTCCTCTCTTAGCCGCCCTTGAAGCTGTGCTGATGGCCTGTGACTCCCAAGCAATCCAGACTGTGGAACTCACTCTCTAGTGGGATCCATGAACAGACTGTGTCTGCAGAAAAAACAAAAACCTCCTTCCAGTGCAAATTTTAGAAATGTTTTTACAGGACACTTTCCAGGAAAATGCTGGGCTTGAGAAGGCTCTAACTCCCTTCAGGCCCACTGACTGCTCACTTTGTTTCCCAACCCGATTTTTAATTTACCTTCTTCATTCCATGGACTTTCCCGATGGGAAGAGAAAGCCTCTCGTGTCGTGTTCCCCCAAACTTGTCCTTTGAATCCAGGACACTGTGGAGTGTTGCTGTATGGAGCCCAGCAGATCAGGAGAGAGCTAAAATAATGGCTAAACTACGTGAGTTTGTAGTGCCTGGAAAAACTGGACCTAACCGAGAGGGATTTGGGTAGCTTGTGGGGTAAAGACACTGCAGGGGCTGTTTGTTTGTGTCAACAGGCCCCCTCCGTGGGCTGTGGGCAGTGCTGGGCTCCCTGCATGGAGGGAGCGATACTGCTTGTTTCAGACCCTGGGCCATCACTGGACTGGCTTTTCTAGTAATTGCAAGAAGTTTTGTACAGGGCCCAGAGATTTGAGTTGCCAGTATGAGGCTTTAGACTAGAAGCATTTTAAAAGGTAGAACATTTAACAAGATAGAAAGTGCAAGGGCAGGCTTAAAAAAAATTATCTGTTATCTGTATGGTTATACGTATGCTTAGCATGTTGCCTGTAGAACGTTTGGAAGGAAATTTCAGCAGGCGTTTGGAAATTCAGGTGTGGAAAGTAGATTTGGAGTCCTCAGCGGGAGGTGAGAACAGGCTAAAGGTAATGAAATGGTGACTATTTGTTGATGTTTCCGTGTATAACGACAAACCAGGTGTAACCAAAACCTTTATGAAAATCTCCCTCTGCTCAGTACAGCTTAGAACATGATCCTCAAGGATAGGGGTGCTTTGTGTATCGATGGCTCTGCATCCTGGGAGGATATAATCAGTGTCTCTAGAACAGGGGCTGCCTCTGCTTTCTGACGTAACATTGATAGCAGCATTCTGTTATGACAGTAATTTATAACAGCAATTCATTGGGGGGCTGTCTAGAGCCACCTCTAATTACAGACATTCCCATACCTTATTCAGTTCACTGAGTACAGCCTGTGTCTCTATACCACACACTCACTCAGCGTTTCCATTTGCTTATTTCAGATTTCATCGTCCGTAATGAGGTGCGAGACTCTTTGGAAACATAGACTGATCATCTTTGGGGGCAGCCTCGCTTCCTAAACACCTGATACTGCATTGCACTGGGATTTGACTGTGTGTGTTTCCATTTAACTTGTGGTGAAGGAAGCGTGTGGAAAGTGCTCCCCACCTGTACAGCCCAGATGTGGCCAACAAGCCAAGGGTCGGGTGGAGTGACCCTGATGTCCAGCATGGGCACTGGTGGTAAGGGACACAATGGTTGCACCAGTTTTTCTTCATCAGGGGTTTTAATCAAAGAAGATGAGCAGAAGACAATCGCTGGCCCCCTGTTACCAGAAAGCCAAATTTTAGAGTGCAGGTTAAAGGGGGTGAGCCGGGGATGGAATGTCTGGGCACTGGTAAGAGGTGGGGGTTGAAAACCAGAAAGAAAGAGAAAATTTCATTATGTTAATGAAAAAAGAACATTGAAACTTAAATGTATTTTTGAAGAAGGCTTTTGATAGCTGAGAACTTATTAAGGGCTTGGGGGTCTAGTCACCCCCTGTGGATTCCTTAGAGACCTGATCCTAGAAGAATATTCTTTCACCCTTATGTTGGTGCAGTATAGTACCATTATTTTGTATTGTGCCAGTGAATCTAATTGCCACAAATAAGTCTGAGTGTTTTCATGCATCTTTTTCTTAAATGCAAGAGGCTTTCATGGACTTTTAACAAGCATGCTTACCCAAATTCTGTTGCATGCTTAAGTAACATAGCTATACACACTTCACTTTTTTTTTTAGACTCTTTACCTAATGCACCAACCTCCCGCAAGGAAAGCAGGACTGGGAATAAAGTCAGATGGGATGTGACCCTATTAGTCTGTAGCAAGCTTTAGAAATAAATCTGTTGGTCTTTCCCTAGCTTGATTATCTCCAAAGTTGAAACAACCATGCTTGAGCTAAGGAAGATAATATTGACAATCACATCTTTTTAAAAATTCTGAATCCAAAATTAAAACTTAAGCAAGATGCAAGTGTTCTGCCTGCAGTTAGCTTTGAGTGGGACTGCAAAGGAATACTTATTTTCAGTGCTGCATTAAGTTGGATTGCTGCTATTAAAAAGATAAAGTACATGGATCCAAAAAAAAATACTCACCCAAAGATATATAAGAACACGGAAAATTTTTGCTAAGTTGAGAATGAGGAGAGTGTCATTTTGTGTTTTATGTCTCTGCAGATTGCATCCATAAATATAATATTGACTTTCAGTGCAAAAAAAAAATAGGTGACTTTAAAGTTATGGAAGGTGTCCCTAAGAGCCTACAGTCAGTATTGTTTACATTAATAAACCCTCTATTTCATCTTACTATTTTCCATGGAGTCACAGGCACAGCATGGCTTCTGCTCTCAAACATGTGACCACATGTAAATACTACCTAGCATTTCATTGTTTGTTCACAATTGTTTTGGGCCCCCTTTTATTAAAAACACATGCTTTGTGTAATAAGACAAGACCTAACTAGACTTATTTTCTGAAATGATTCTGATTCATAATATGGAGGACTATAATTTTCTATCTCAACCAAAAAGCAAACATTTCATCTGGTGGATAAATTTGGATCCTGCCATTTATTTATATTTGATATTTTAAAGAACTCCTTGAAATGGGGGGTGATTTTGCTTAAAAGTGAAAAAAAAATTGGCCCCATTTAGTCTATTACAACAAACCAGGACCATTTATAACTAAGAAAATTGACCAGCATTGTTGCACCTCTTGCCACACTCAGTCACATGCTGTTAGTGAAATGGCGTAGGATTTCTGCACTGGTGTCATTTCAGTAATAGGATCAGATATATTTTTGCTCTGGAAAAATGTTTCTGCATGCCAAGTGGGTTTCTCCGGCTGAGGTTGAGTCCATTTCATAGTGCTTACATCCAGCTATAGACGTGACCTATGTTCTCATTTTTTGCTGAAGTCATTACATTATTTTATTATTATTTTGTTGTCTTAGGAAAAATACCAAGGAATGTAATGTTATTTTAATTTTCTATACTTACGATTTTTGAACAAATCACAAGGCCTCACTTCCATAAAAATGGTAAACATAAGACATCACTGTTTTATTACTCCAATACATGTCAAAGAAAGTCCCCACTTAGTTAATAAAAGGCACAGTTTTTTCCCCTCTAGTGGTGCATGAAATGCAATTTTTTATTCCTACAATGAGTGCACCCAAACAAAATGAGAATCTGGTGCCTCGATCCATTGTTTTT
This sequence comes from Myotis lucifugus, assembly GCF_000147115.1. NCBI lineage: Eukaryota > Metazoa > Chordata > Mammalia > Chiroptera > Vespertilionidae > Myotis > Myotis lucifugus. Next base: position 7,235,699 of record NW_005871059.1, on the reverse strand, counting down.
CTTGTATGATAGGTCAGATTTAGGAACTACCCATACTTTTTCTTCATACTGATTTATATGCTTAGAGAAAATTTTAAGAGACAAGCTTAAAAGTAAGTAAGTAAATAAATAAATAAATAAAAATTAACTGTGGCTAGTCTAAAATATAAGACTTGGAACCACCAGTTACTTCATTAATTGATTCTTTAAATAAAAAGCTGTGGAAAGAAACGAAGGGTTGTGAACTAAGCTGTATTCTGCAGAATAGGCTCTATTTCCATAGCTAATTCTAAAAGGCGGAAACACTGCATACCCACCCCAGCAGCCCATCCAGAGGCCTCGTGCTTGGGAGCCCTGGAAGGATGTGAAGGTGTGAACACCACCCCCACCCCTGCAATACAAGTACGCCTCTTCCTGAGCCTTTCTACAGTTTCAGCATTTCTGCAATCCAACCCATACGCTGCAGTTCTGTGGAGAAAATAAATGTGTGTGTTAATCGTGTTGTTACACAGCTCCAGGTTAGGCTGAAGTGTGTGGGTTTTCCTGAGTCTCCAAGATATGATTCAGGGGGAAAAACAAATCCATCTCCAGGAAGGTGCCAGGTAGGAAAGAACTAGACAGACTGTAAGTAGCCATTTCCATCGTTCCTAAAATGGAGAAAGGAACATTAGCATTAAGGGCTTAAAAAGGCGCCATGGGCTTAGCATCTTCAGGGTCATTACCAATCAGCCTGACAAATGAGACCTCTGGCGAGCAGCATTCATTCAGGGCAGCCTGCCTGATAGTTTCCTGTGTATGTGAAATGTCTTGCATTTTTTATGGTCAATATTGTTCACCCTTATGTTAACACCTTAAATTATTTACATTAAACCTATAATATTCAGAGAACCATTTTGGGTATTTCAATAACTTTTAAATGGAGGAAAGGGCAAACTCATCTCTCTCTCTGAAAAACTGACTTTCTGGTTTTATTTTTATATCCTTTATTAGTACAATGATTTTTCACTTATCTTTTTCTACTGTTAGTAAATATATTCTGTAAGTAGAAAGTTCTGAAATTTAAGTAAAGATCTATTTAAAGACGTAGAGGAATTAAATATACCCTTCAAATATGATCCAATATTGAAAATGAGAGATAAGTTCTTTAAACCATAATTCGGGTTTTACACACTGCAATTAATTCAGTGCTGCACTGGCACTTAAAAAAAAATACAGTAACTTATAGGAGAGAAAAATCTGCTACACGCCTGTAAGTTCCACACTTTAACACATAACAGCCATTATATGTATACTTAATGGAGTCAGACAGACACAACTTTCAAAAATTATACTGTATTCACAATAGAAAAAGGAAGTCTTGTCTACTGCATAGTAGTATGCCCACATTTAAACAGGGAAGGTTTCTTTTCTTCCTTTCTTGCTCAGAATTTTCTTCAGTGTTATTATTTTGTAAGTGGTCCCAGCAGCATATTTCACAGAGTGAGAAATCTCTTTCAGAATAGGTGACAAAAAATCAAACTTGTACAAGACATATAAATTTATATCATTTCATCAGTATGGTAGCTCATGCATTCCTAAATTCCAATCATATTTTAAGCCTAACCTTACTAGTAAAAGTATATACTTTGAAACAAAAGTTATTTTTTTCACATCGTTAGAATATGCTGTGAACACTAAGAAACCACTTAGATGCAGTTTTTTACCAAGTTGTCTCTTGGCCACTATTGAGTATTTGCTCTCTACTGGTACTTAGGGGTGGGCTATATCAGTTCGTTTTATTTTACTAAGCAGAATGAACTTCTAGAACTAAAGTCCTAGAGGAGAAAAGTAATCATCAAATTAATAGGCCCATCTTTCTGAGAGAAAGCACATTTCTGGCTAGTTCAAACCCAAGTTTCAAAGAGTAGCGTGGGACTCTACTATAATTTGGCAGTGACCAAAGGGTGGCAGGGACAAAGGCAGAATACTCCCAAACCATATTCTCTCTCTCTCTCTCTCTCTCTCTCTCTCTCTCTCTCTCTCTCGGTAATCATTATGCTTTAGCTCTGTATGGAAATGTGCACCGCCACTAGTATTTCTAGAAAACAACAGAAACATAGGCTACTTAAGCTTTTTCAAAGACAGGGCCATCCCAAATTAACAAATCCCATTGTATATGCTGTAAGATTTCTAGGAAGAAAAAAAAAAAAGGAGAATACTATGGCAGTTATTCCCACTGAAAGCCAACTTATAGGCAAGGGAGTCATTTTTAGCTATGCTAGGATTTGCTGCACACACACACAGACAAGTCATTTTGCTTGTTGCACTGCTAGCACAGCTGTACATATGAGCAAAGCACTGTGGATCAGTGTTTCTCAGCGGGGATGCTGTTGGCATTTGGAGCTGGGCAATTCTTTGTTGTACAGAAATGTCCCATACATTGCAAGCTGTTTACTATCCCAGGCCCCTGCTGACTAACTGCCAGTATTACGCCCAGTAAAAATCAAATGTAAAAAGCCTTCCCCCATGTTCAAATGCCCTCCTAGGAGGGCAGTTGCCCCTCCCGTGAATACCACTGTCTACTGCATTTTGGGGCATTAAAAATGCAGGAAAAGTGTCTGTCTCAAAACATGTCTCGGCTGCCTTGCATTTCTTTGGGCCCTGAATCATTTCATCCCCCTTTATTTCTCGAACCTTCTGCTTCGATGCAGCTTTAATTTGCCCGTTCTTGAGGGAGGTGGTTACTGGCCAGCCATGGCAGTTCTAAAGGGCATATTCACTTGGGTAGTCCCTGGACGTACTTAACGGAGAGATTTCACAATGAGCAAACTTTCATTTTTTGACCTCATAATTTTACTTCAGAACTACACTGTTGTGCATAATCCTTGTCAATGTCACGAGGATCCTTGCATAGTTTAACCACAAACATGATGGTTGACAGTCCACATAAACAAAACCTGTGGTCTATGAGCATTACCATTAGATTTTTACCTGGGAAGCTGCAACTTATGAGTTCCAAAACAATCACCTGTTTATCCTATGAAAGAAGCATTTAATCCACATGCCAATGTTTGAATTCCCCCTCTATACATGTAGTTATGTAGCTCAACTTTCCTACAATTTGTGAATATTGAATTGTGAAGGCAATGTGCGGTAGGTGTGGATTGTATCTACATTTGCTTCTATACTGCAATGCTGATCATGCCCAAAACAGGATGAGTTTAACCTAGGTGAAACGTTATTACACTATACTACAATTACCTAAATATATTTACTCTCTTTGTTGCTTTTTATGACCAAACCAGAATATTAAATATGTCTCTGAAATGAATTGGATGAACTGTGGCTAATAGAATGGAATTAATTTAACCACTAATTTTTTTAAATATTCAAATTTCTAAAACATCTTTTTTGAGAAAGAGCAACTCAGAGTCGACAGAGGTGGTTATATTGTGAACTTTTAGATGGTGCTTAAGAATTCTTATCTTGTTAAATATCAGTATTTCTTTTTTTTTAAAGAATAAATTGAAGGGAGTAAATGAGGCAGAAAGCCACTCCACCCTCAGGTCAATTTTATGGTATATAAAAATGCCAATAATATTTGTGCCACTTACCAATGTGGGGGAGAGGTAGACTTTTCCCTTACTGGATGCTTTCGTTATAGTTTGACTATACATTATGTTGCTAAGAGAGCCTCCACAAGGAGAAGTCGCCATTGCAATGCTAACAAGGGTTCGAAAATAATCTGCATGAATCGGGTCAAACCACTTTCATTACTTAAAATATAGGCACTGATATTTTTATATATTTTTAAATATTTCTTCTGTGGCTTAGACATGTGCCAATGTGTTCACGACATTCTGAACCAACTTCACCAGATATAGTAACCTACCTACATTTTTTTGTCTATAAACAGTCATTTTAAAATAAAGAACTATATTTGGTCTTGTGTTATTTCAAGCTTTGGTTAAAATGATGAGGGTGGTAAGCTGTGACCACTAACAGACTGACTGACTGATTCCTGATTTCCAGTGAGTGAGCTGACCCTACATATTGCACAGGTGTACTCTCTGTGAGTGTAAATAACTGGAACTGTACACCGATGAACATGACCGTTTCTCTTTTCTGTTGCTGTTGTTCTTGACCTGTACTGTATTATAGAATGTGGGTATAAATAGCTCTGAGTATACACACATATGTATATGTATTCCACTATCATAACCTGAAAGAAAGACTATGTATTATCTTTTTTATTCTGTACTGGTGTTTGTGTTATTTAAAAAGCAAATTTATGCTCTATTTAGTTGTATTATATTATAGGATACCTTGCTGTGCACAATTCCAAGTGCCTTAGAACATTGTTTAGCTTTCTTAAGTATATAAAAATGCATATATGTATAAAATTGGGAAAAGTTACCTCAATAAAATCATTGGGAAAGCCCCAGCTTTAGTTTGTCACAATTTCTGTTGTATTCAGACAGTGCTCAGTCTTTTTAAATTAAAAGCTCGTAGAGTTCTCGCCTGTATGGTAAAGCAAGACTAAGATAGCTGTTCTAATTGCCTGTTATTTCAACTCCCCCTAACTGAAAACTTCTTGTATGTAAGATCTTGTGATTTGTATTTTCTATTTAAAATATCTAAGAATTACTCTTTAAATAGTAACTTAAAGTATATTTTTTAAACTTGCTGTCATTTTATATCTGAGTATATTTGATATTAATGTTTTTATTGACATTATTATGTATAAAAATAAAAGGTAGTCCCTTTAGAGGTTATAATATAGAAAATAGTCCAGCTGGTGTGGCACAATGGTTGAGCATTGACCTATGAACCAGGAGGTCACAGTTTGATTCCTGGTCAGGGCCCATGCCCGGGTTGTGGGCTGGATCCCCTGTGGGGGGCCTACAGGAGGCAGGCAATCAATGATTCTCTCTCATCATTGATGTTTCTATCTCTCTCCCTCTCCTTTCCTCTCTGAAATCAATAAAAATATATTTTAAAGAAAGAAAATAAACAAACTTCCTCATTATGCTTACTATTTAATGTATTATAAGCCAGGAGAGAGATTGGGAACATATTTTGACCAGAAGAGGAATTGGAATATACTTTTCATGTTTTCCAACCATGGTTACAAATAGTCATTTATTCTCCTTTGACTCCAGGACAAGGGCAGAGGTATGAGGGGGAAGTTGAAAAGCAATTTGTGTACCATTATTCAGACTGAAGATGTATGATAATATTAGAAGCAAAACATTTAAAAGGAACATCTGAAAAATTGGCTCCAAGTATGCTATTAAAAATGAGCAGTACATTCCCAAGGTAGGTGTAGTGGTTCAACAACTACTTTCAATTTTTGTTCAAACTAAATCAGGTTCTACATTGAAACATTACTTTCCAAAACCCAATGGAGGTAAGAAATGGACAGTGTTTTTATTGTACACAATGGTTTGATGGCATAGCATTTATTGTGATTGAACGCTTCACTGGACCTCAACTCAGACATCTGCATGGAGATGCTGCTACTACACTGCTATCTACAGACAAAAGTCCAGTTTATGAGTTTATGAGTTTTGGAGCTCTTGGCCCTTTAAAAGATGGTCACTATAAAGAACACATAAAATTCTAGAGAAAGGCTAAGAACCTAAAGTTTATGTGAAGTTTTATGATTCTTTGCTTTAAAAAGGTACCATTTCTAGAGATTTTAAGGAGAGAAAAAAATCTGTTAATGTGCTAACTTTTCATAATTAGACAAATATCTCAGATGTTCCCTAATTATTCTGGCCACAGTGTAGAGACTAGATTGGAGAAGCAATATTAGACACACAAAGACCATTGATTTTTTTAATGTTTAATTTTTCATTAACATTTAATATTACATTAGTTTCAGGTGTATAGCATAGTGGAGATATATATATATATATATATATATATAACTTAAGAAGTGATCCCTACTGATAAGTCTAGTGCCCATCTGACACCAGTGGAGACCAATACTGTTGCTATAATTTTGCTGGGAGGTGATGGTGGCCTCGATCAAGGTATTAACTATTGGAATGAAGAGACATAGTGAGTTAATGACAATTGAAGTGATGGTTGCACCTGGGAAATGAGTAAAGACTATACCCACGCGTCATGTCTAGGTGGAGAGTGGTGATGCCACTTGTTGAAATAAAGAACGGCGGAGGTGAGGTTGTTGTAAGAGGGGAGTGGAGGTGCAGAGAGAGGGGAAAGAGGGTAGGAGGTGTGAAGAGGTCAGGTATTCAACTTTGTATGTGAAATTCAATGTGTTTGAATTGCCTGCCTGTTCGGACTTCCACATGCGAATGGTCTGTTGGATATGAGTCCGGAAGGTCAAAGAAAACGTCTTGGCTGCGGAGAGGAAGTTGAGAACCATCAGCACTGTAACGGAAGCTGTGGCAATGGACAAGCTCCTTAACAATGGAGCTTAAGACTGTGAAGAAATTGCTACAATGAAAATTGAATGAACTGTATTTTTGTTGCCTGAATTTGTCTCCAAATCATAAAATTCTTTCATTTACATATCATCTGAGTGCTTTAGATGATATACATACTTTTAATTTAACTGGGTTTTACTGGTTAGCATAAATTTAAATAAAATGGAGCACCTTATGGAGGGGGTTAAGTTGTAAAGGAAAAATTATATTTGAAAACTTACATTGCCCCAAATGTAATATACAGGCATATTATCACAATAAGTCCAACATAGCCTTTTTTAACGTCATCAGTGGAATGTTTGATTGGTTCTTTAAGCCAGATATTATTAAGAAATTAGTTTACATTTAGGTGCTATATTGTGTTTGGTTTTTTAAAAAAAAGAACACCCTACCTTTAAGCATAAGAATTACACTCAGCACAGTGAGATGCTCACTCTATAAGCACAGGGAAGAGGATGATGGAAAAAAAGTAGGTAAATGTCTCAGCTCACCCTCAGTCCGATGGAATGACAGGCAGAATCCCTCAATAGGAATGTAATCCCTCAGTAGTACTAATACTAGTCTCTCATTTTCTGAAAGCAGAGTTAATTTTATAATTAAATACATGCATGATCTAACTACCCCATATCAGTAAAAAGAGTTTGTAAGCCTAAAGCTAGAATGAATGCAACCAACACATACCAAAGAATACTAAAAATGCATTTTATAATTTAAAAGGCACAGTAGAGAAAATTAATTTGGATTAACATTTCCAAAAAGTGTTACCCAATGAAACATGTACTTTTGACTCTAAGAACAGGAGTCTGTAAACAGAAAGCCAACCAATACCTTGAGTTTGTGTCATTAAAAAGAGTTTTAAAGAACATACAGTCACCGGAGGCTAGAAGCAAGTGAAATAACCTAAGCATGTAATATGAAGGACCTGAAAGGCATCAGAAATTGAGGGGAAACCAAAGGATTGGGATCCTGGGAAGTGGAAAGTCGGATCAAGATGCAAGCTAACAGATTCCCATGATGAAAACCTGATTTGAGGCAAAGCCTGTGTTTCCTGACAAATCCCAGATGCCGGAGGAGGCCCGGGATTCAGGAGATGGCCTTCCTGAGGCAACAATGAAGTTAGGTGAATATCGACACTGTGCTAGGAGGAGGACAACTGTCCTTCCCACTGAGCCCTGACCACCAACCAGCCACAGATCCAAGTAATTAACACACAACTTCTCATTGAACTCAACAAAACCCTATATGATGAGTATTAATAACATTATCTTTCCGATTTTACATTGAGGTGAGTAAACGGAGGTCCCCTCTCCCCAGGTTATACAATGAGAATGGAATAAACACCAGAAACTAATTCCAGTTACCATAACAAGCATACTCCTGTTATTAGTATTATAAGGAAAAATGTGTGCTTCAGTGAAAAATGATGCACTTTTTAAATAAGCACTCCCAATTCTGACTTTATGTGGGCTTTGCACCTTTCTTTGCCTCTGAGCTGTTTTATAATTTTGTAACTTGTGGCAAGCTGACAGTAATGAAAATAATTCTTGTCTCTAGACATGTACATAAATTCTGTCCAGTGGAGGTTCAATCGTCTTCCCTAGGTCACCGGGAAAGAAGCCAATTTTGTCCCCATTTACACATTCTTTTCAATATTCTTGCTCTGTCTATGTTTCTGTTCTTTGGATTGCCTTCTGAACTAATTGAAACATCTTACCAGTTCCCTCCTAACGTGTTAAATAAAATCTTGAATATATATGTTATATCTCCTTAAATTCTTGTGTAGGAATTTAATGAGTAAATGTATATAAAGTGCTTTGAACTATGTATATACATGAGTCATGATTTTGCCATTTTAAAGAATATCCTTTAACAATATTTATTGAGGCAGATTATATTAGCATCTAACCTGCCCCCTCTTTGGTTTTAATATTTAAGTATCTTTATTTTTCTTATACCAATGAAATACTTCAAATGGTCACTGCAGACATGTAAACAGTGAAGAAATATCTCAATTAGAAATGGAAAGTTTTCTGCAATCCCAGCTCCTCATGGATAATTGCTGTGGGCAGTTTGGTACATAGCCAATTAGATATCTTTCTATGCGTGCACTATGATATTTCTGTGTAAAATGTTTTCCTATTATTATTTTTAACCAAAAAAAAAAAAAGGCCATCTACTATGGTGTTCTGCAACTTGCTTTTTTTCCAACCTGCTTTTTGTCCATATCAATCTTCCTTAGAACAGCTTCACAATTGACCGCAGTATAAATGTTTTCTTTACATTAATCCCTTACTAATAGAATTTCCATTTATTTCTCTATCACAAACAATGACACAGTGACCATCTGTTACATCCATCTTGATGCACCTCCCCTTTTGATAAATTAAGTACCTCCATAAGCTCTGTTAATACTGTCAAGCAAGTAATTTATAATTCCTAAAGTTGCTGCTTCAGGGTCTAGCAAATTTGCTCTTCTTTGGGGTACACTGGTTTCCTGATGCTTTGGGATCCGTGAGTGATGCTAATGGAGAACCCCGCTGAATGTGATGTAATCGAGGCTAAGATGATAAACACAGTATCAATAGGCAAGCTGATTTCAGATGGAAAAAATGAGAACATTTTCAAAGCCCAAACTAAGCTAGAAATTGTTTAATTATTTTGAAATAGATGCCATTAATTAGAGCATACTAATAAGAGAGTAGAAGTATAGTTTGGATTTATTATCATCGCTATAATATTTCAGTTCTGGGTGATTTCAATGGTAGGAAATAACATTTTAATGGCAGGAAATAGCATTGTGTGAAGATGAGTTTTGTTTCTAACCATTGTAATGAATGCATTGTGCTAGATATTGTATTCAACAAATATTAAATGAGCTAATATAAATACAGAACCCAGAACAATCTCTGACACCTGTAAGCTCCCCATATGTGTTGGCTTTTTAAAATACGGTGTATTGTAACGGTTAAGAGTATGATTCTCTAGCTACACCTGGGTTTGCATTTTCGCTTCACAGCCTTGGGCAAAAGTCACTTGACTTTCTGTTCCTTGGATCTCTAATTCGTAAAATAAAAGGGTAAAAATAGTGTATCTCCTTAAATTCTTGTGTAGGAATGTAATGAGTAAATGTATATAAAGTGCTTTGAACTAATTATTATTGAGTCCTTACTATACTATGCCTTGGGGAAGTAAAGTTGGCAAGACAAAAATCCTTGCCCTCAAGTAGGTTACTGCAGAATGGCTCTAAAACAGATGAAAATAAGGATTTACAATTTAGTGTAACTGAGCAGAATAGTGTAATCACAGGGTACAGTGAGAACATTTGAGATGGGCCCTAGTTTTGAAGAATACAGGTATACCTTGTTTTATTGCACGTTGCTTTATTGGCCTCACAGGTGTTGCGCCTTTTACAAATCAAAGGCAAGACACTCCACTAACAAAAAGGATTACAACTCATTTTATTGCAATATTCACTTTATTACACTGGTATGGAACCAAACCCACAATTTCTTCAAGGTATGCCTATATACGCTTCCTGTGGCAGAAATAACCAAGCTAACTCTTGAAGGACAGGGAGTAAAGAGGAAGAGCCTTTTAGATGGGCATGAGAAAGCCAGTCTCTTTAGATACATATGAGAACTGCAAACAGTTTGATAAGGCTGGGTCATAGAGTGGAATGTGGGGGAATAAGGAGACAAGATGCTAAATTGATGGCTTCCATGCAAAAGAATGTGGACTTCACCCTGAGGCCAGAGGGTGGATATTGAAAGTGTTATACAGAAAAATTGCATGATTGGATTAGAGTATTAAAAACAATAAATTTGATAAAAGGGGTAATGAAGTAATACTAGTATACTACTACTTGGATACTTAGAAGGCAGCATGGACAGCTATTGTTGGCTGAGTGCCTTAGCGAGGCCGTGTAGCATATGGTTAAGAGTGTGGCCCTTCTGCCCTGACAGGTTTGACTCAGTGGATAGAGCGTCGACCTGCGGACTGAAGGGTCCCAGGTTCGATTCCGGTCAAGGGCATGTACCTTGGTTGCGGGCACATCCCCAGTAGGAGGTGTGCAGGAGGCAGCTGATCAATGTTTCTCTCTCATCAATGTTTCTAACTCTCTATCCCTCTCCCTTCCTCTCTGTAAAAAATCAATAAAAATATATATATTTTTAAAAAGAGTGTGGCCCTTCTGAGCCAGACTGATGTGCTACACATTCAGGCTTTTCCACTTCCTGTGTGACCTTAGGCAAGTCACTTCAATTCTCTGAACCTCAGACTCTACACCTATAAGATAGGTTTAGAGCTATCTAACTGTACTTTAAAAGGTTATCAAAGGAATTGAATGAGATAATGAATACAAAGTGCATAGCATAGTGTGTTTAGTGTTAATATTAGGCATATATATAACAGAATATTACTAAAAAATAAAAAATAAGCAATGTGGTTAAGTGGTTAGTCTTAGACTTGAGTTTAAATCCCTGCTCTGCCATTTGACTAGCTTGTGTGACCTTGAGAAAGTTACTTAACTTCCTATGCCTGAGTTCTAGTATTTGTAAAATAATAAATATAATAGCTCCTCTCTTGTAGTCTTGTGGTAAGGAAAGCATGAAATAATTCAGATAAAGTACCAGAACGTCAATTCATTTAAACCAATAGAATTTATTGAGTATGTATGCCAGGCACTATTCTAGGTCCTGAAAATAGACAAAGTAGCAAATAAAACAGATCAAATCAAAATTAAACCTGCCCTCAGGAAGCTTAATTATAATGAATGTCTGGCACATAAAAGTGTGTTACATATTATTCCTGTTACAAAGCATTTTCTCAAGCCAAGTTAGTGGTACTAAATTGTTTCTATAATTTTTATTGTAATCCAAGAATAATATTCCATTAACACTTAAAATGGTAATAGGACATAAAGATGCAATCCAAGATAACTCAGACATTGGAAAGACTGGGAATTGGGGAAGAAAAACACAAATTTGTGCAAAGATCTTCTGCTAAAACTCTGAATGCCTCACCACCCGCTTTTGCCCAGGAAAAACTCCGAGAGTGCTCGGGCACCTTCCTGAAACCCTCCTGGAGTGTTCTTCTAGCCTATTTCCTTAGACAACAAACTGTTTCCACTTTAAAATAGGCGTGCAAATACCCGAAAGATTATGCATATATTGTATTAGTTCAAATGCCTCTACTGTCAACAGTCTTGGGGGTTGATTAACTGAACATTTTAACGCAGTTTATTAAATGGTGAAAAGAACCGAGGAAGCCGGGTGCAGCCGAGAATACCAAGGCCCAGGACCCTCTGTTGCTAAGGCAACTGACTCCGCGCCAGCCCCAGAGAGAGGGAACTTGAAACGTCCGGTCTGGAGATGGTGGGCACCTTCCGTGTACACGGTTTTCGGTTTTGTTTTGTTTTTCACGGTTGGAAATCGGCAGGGAATACAACCGTCAGTGGAGATGCTAGATTCCTCGCCTGCATTCTCGGTACAGGGCGCTATACAAACAACTCCTTCCAAACCAGACACCCCCTTTGGCGCCTCGCCGCCACAGAGGCGCCTGCGACTCCTCCCGGCGCGGACTCACTTCCGGCCGCAATAGTCCCGCCCTCAGGGGGCGGGAACAGCCCTCCTCCCTAGAGCTTCTCGCGGTTTTTGGGACGGAGCGAGCCCTGCGTCACTACCGGCCGCGAGACTTCAGCTCTCCGGCGATTGGTCCGATTCCACGGCCGGTGCAGGACTTCCTGTCCAGGTCCCGGGTTTGCACGTGCGGTGGGGCCTGAAGACGCCGCGGTGAGCTGGCCCTTGCGGCGTCCCAGACGCAGGGTGTCCGGTGCCGCAGGACCTGGAGGTGTAGTCGCCGCTCTTTGGTGTGAGCGCCCGGCGGCCGCAACATGGTGGGCGAGCCCGGTGGCCTGGGGGGCGTGGCGCTCTGGGTCTGCGGAAGCGCGGCTGGGTCCTTCGGTGCCGGTGGCCCCTGCGGCCGGGGGCGGGGAGGGCTGGTCCGAAGCTGCGGGCAGGCGGCTCGCGGCGCAGGGCGGGTCTGGGTCACCCTCACCCTCTGGGGCACACTTTGCAGCCTACAGTGCGTCTCCCACGCCCAAGCGCCTCCCTGGAGAATGGCCTTCCCTTTACCCCGAAAACCTCTGCCAAGCTGGGCGCAGATGCACCGCCCTGTGATGCACGGGGTCCGGCGGAGAGGGGGTGTCTGCCCATCAGTTTGCTCTGGGGGAAGGAACTTGTGGGAGAGCCTGAGCTTCGTCCCGAAGCAAGGCGGCTTACTCAGCTGGGATGATGCCTTCTCAGCGTAGAAAAATCACGGTGGGGTAGTGGAATAAACACGTAGAAAGGCATGGCGGGTCTCACTGACTTCAACTGTTGTGCGTGTTTGCACACAGTACAGTGGGGCCTTGACTTAAGAGTTTAATTCGTTCTGTGACGGAGCTCGTAACTCAAATTACTCGTATGTCAAATCAAAAAGTGAACGAGTGAGACATGTGATGCAGGGCTGATGTTGTGGCGTTCACTGTGACGTTCGCTTCGCCAACTAGCGGTGGGGTATCTGAAGCTGGCTCGTAACCCGACTTCGGCCGAGAGACGGATCGTATCTCGAAAAACTCCTTAGTCTGGACACTCGTAAGTCAAGGCCCCACTGTAATTGGTACGTACATGAAGCGTGTACCCGGCTCGCATCTGCCTTCCCCGGGTTTCCTGGTGGCAGGCTCGCTGTCCTGGTCCAACCTGTCGGGGACCTCCTCCGGGCACGCAGGCTAAAGTCACTCTTCGGTCATTTTGCACAACACCGTCTTTCTCTTCTCTTTACCTGAAATCACTGTTCTTGATGATTTGCTGGGGAAGAATAGGGGCTTATCTGACTTAGCCATTGCTGTATCCCCAGCGCCCATGACAAGGTCTGCCTACAGAGTAGGTGCCCACAGCTGTTTGTTGGAGGAGGTGATTGTAGGTGTTTCGAGAACAGAGTTGATGTTGCCTGCCCTACAAGTGTAGGTTTCAAAAAACCCATTGATCCTTCACGTAACTTAGCGAAGATGCCCGTGCGAACTGTGACACAAGCCACAGGGGTCTGGGTTCTGTGTTCATGGCGTGTTCCGCTTCTGTCCCCCGAAGCCTCACAGGAAGAAAAAGCCCTTCATAGAGAAGAAGAAAGCTGTGTCCTTCCACCTGGTCCACCGGAGCCAGCGAGATCCGTTAGCAGCGGATGAGACTGCACCCCAGAGGGTCCTGCTGCCGACACACAAAGTAGGTGCTGCTGTTCTTCAGCCAGTGAGTGTGTGGGCGGACTGTCGGTGGTTTTAAATTATCCCAGCCAGCTGCTATTTTCAGGTAACTGATCTTCAGGGAAGCAAAACCTGTGACTTAATTTTCAGTAAATGTGCTGATGTTTACGTCGTGCACACTCATTTTGAGTGAGAGGATGAATCGCCTTTATTTGGGATGTTTCAGTGAGCACATCCTGCGTAATGATAAATATGCACTAAGCCATCAGCTACAGTACTGCATGATGTTATTTGGGGCACAACCAAAAGCTCAGTCGCTGCTTTCCCTAAGATCCTTTCGTTTCATAACCACGAACTGCATTTTGCCTCCTGGTCACTCCTCTCACGAAATGCAAAACATTGCAACTCGTAAGTCAGCTTTAGAAAGTGCCAGGGAGCTTTTAAAGCAGTGGTTCTCAACCTGTGGGTCGCGACCCCTTTGGCGGTCGAATGACCCTTTCACAGGGGTCGCCTGAGACCATCCTGCATATCAGATATTTACATTATGATTCATAACAGTAGCAATATTACAGTTATGAAGTAGCAACGAAAATAATTTTATGGTTGGGTCACAACATGAGGAACTGTATTTAAAGGGCCAGAAGGTAGAGAACCACTGTTTTAAAGGGTCGATGTGCTAATTAGCAGTCAGTATACTTGTTAAGCATGGGTAATGTGAAAGGAAGTGTTGGGGAACATTGGGCCTATTTAGCTTTTTAGTAAAGCCAGTTTTTCTTTGTGTATAAATACAAGAAATTATACTTAACCTTTCAAGGCCCCTACTCTGATAAAACAAATTGTGTGTGTGTGTGTTTGTGTGTGTGTGTGTGTGTTTCTTGGCTTGGATTATTGCACAGAAACATCTACTGAAAGGAGGAATTGGTTCCATTTTAATTTTATATGACACAATAGTTTGGAAGCTCTGTGTTTCCTAAATTTGTCAAGAATTCATTATCTCATTCCTGTCAACCAAAGTGTCCATGTGCCATCTGCCTCCTGTTCTGAAAGCTGTGCTCATGGGAAGGTTCCTGTGCCTTAATTTTGGAAGAGGTAGTAGTTCCATTTTGTTTATTATCCTAGAAAAATGATGAAGAGAGGCGAGCAGAACAGAGGAAGTATGGAGTGTTCTTCGATGACGACTATGACTACCTACAGCATCTGAAGGAACCGTCCGGGCCCTCAGAGCTGATTCCCACAAGTACAGTCAGTGCACCCAATAGGAGAAATGAAAACGAAGAAACTTCAATAATTTCAGTAAGACTTTTCAACAATTTGTGTGAGAAAGAGTGTGTGGGGGTGAGTGAAAAAAAAACCACAATTTTATATCAGTATAACTTTGGGCAAGAAATGGGGCAGGCCATGTTCTCACTGAAAATGGTGTGTGTATGCAGGTGAGAGTAGGCCGCCTGTTCTTTGGTGGCAGTTATTAAAAGTGACAGTCTTTGACAGGGTTAGAACTTTTGATAGATGTGGTCATGTTAGATAGCACTTTAATACTTCATTGTTTAAGTGCAAGTGAGAGCACATATTTATATGAAACTAGAGGCCCGGCGCACGAAATTCGTGTGTGGGTAGGGTCCCTAGGCCTGGTCTGTGATCAGGGCCATCTTCCCCGGCTGCCAGCAGCCGGTCCCGCCCCCCCCCACCCCCGTTCCCCGTTCCTCAAGCCTGCCGGCTGGGGTGGGGTTGCGGGGGGCGGGGGGGGGGGGAGGCTAAGAAGTCGGCCTTTCCCACCCATTAGCTGGCCCCGCCCCTACCGTGGGTCGCCCTCTGTGTGTGGGGCGACCAGCGGGGCGGGAGCCTTGGCCTGGCGCCGCCCGCATCCCCTGCCACTCACCCCTGGTTCCCCGTTTGCCATTAGGGAATGGGAGCCTGCTGGCCGAGAGGTGATCAGTGCACCTCATAGTGACTGGTTGAGCAGTTGTTCTGGTCATTCTGCCATTAGTGTCCATTTGCATATTACCCTTTAATTATATAGGATTAGTGCTACCAGTTTAAGTTCCTTTTTCTGCATCATGCACCCATCTCCCCAAGCAAAGTCTATCCCCATCCCCTTTGCCCATCTCCACCTAGTTACCACCCTCCTTTCCCTCTTGCTGATATCACACTGTTGTCTGTGTCTCTGTGTCATGTGTATATGTTTTTTGGCTGATCCTTTCACCTTTCATTCAGTCCCCCTTCCCCTGACATCTGTCGGTCTGTTACATGTATCCATGCCTCAGTTTCTGTTTTGTTCGTCAGTTTATTTTGTTCATTAGCTTCCACATATAGGTGAGATTATACAGTATTTGTCTTTCTCTGACTGGTTTATTTCACTTTTAACAGAATAAGGCCCTTAAATGGACACTTCAATGATGTTTATAAAGATGTATGCATTATCTTTAAAGACAAAATTGCCATTGGCTTTCTGTAGCACAGTGCAAAAATGTACATGAGTCCCATGAGCTTTTTTAACCTTAAAGTAATTTGTAACAAACCACCAAAATTAAATAAACCAGAAATCTTGAATAAACCCTAAAAAAAAACAAAAAAAAAAAACCCAGAAAATAAGGCAGTACAAAAATTAGTACTGCTTAAGTAGCCCCTGATTTTCACGTGGAGGAAAGCAGGTGCTGCCGTGGTAGAAAGCAGGGTGGACAAAAATAGGTTTACAGTTCTGAGTACTCCAAAGAGTTTATTTTTGTGGTATTACTTATTTTGTGTTATTATCATTTTGTATCCTTACCTATGATTTATCTTTAAGTAACGTTGGTTGGTAATTTAACCTACTTTTGCCCACCCCTGTATTTAGGAGCTACTACAACCAATAAAAAGAATCCCATTCCTCTTTTTAATCACTATCTAAACTCTAATTGTGTATACTCTTTGACTGTTTCTCAATATTTAGAAACATCTCCAAAGGTAAATTCACTAAAAACAAGGTGATCCTCCCTTCTAAACGGCTAAATTCCAAGGATTAATAATTGCAAAGTATCTTTTTTAAAGACCACATATATGTTTTACCACAATTTTACAAAATAATAATGTAATATACAAAAAAATCATTGCATTGTACATTTTAAGTGGGTGAATTGTATAGTATGTGAATTATATCTAGTAAGTCTGTTTTCTAAAAAAAGGACTCTATAGCCCTGACAGGTAGATCAGTTGGTTAGACACGTCCTGATACACCAAGATTGCAGGTTTGATCTCCAGTCAGGGCATGTACAAGAAGCAACCAACGAATGCATAAATACATGGAACGACAAATAGATGTTTCTTTCTCTCTCTTCCTCTCTCTGAAATCAGTAGAAAAACTAAATACATTAAAAGGACTCGATAGTAGACTACCAGGTATTTGCCCAAGTTTATGCTATAGAGTAACTCACTTTGGAAGCCATAACAGCTTGCTGGGTATGCACTACTGTATGTGGCCTTTGCTCATGCTCTTCTGAGGCTTTCAGTGCAGCATGCTGCCTGTGAGCCAGTGAGAACGTACATCTCAGCTTCATGCCTGCTGCTCAGCTGAGGACAGAGTGGGTGGTGAGGTACATGGACCGATAACATGTGCTGGTGACCCTCACATTATTAACTGTTTGGTTGAAAAGGTGAAACTAAAGCATAGTCCTAGTCAGAAAATATGTGCCAGTACACATTGAAGTAGATTGTATGGTGTATGAAGAGAGGGGAGTCCACAGCAGTGGGAAGTTCTAGGACAGTAATCAAGAAGGGCTTCGTGGAGGGAGGAGGAACTGAGCTAGCCACTAATGGATGGGTTCCATTGAAGAGGAAGGAAAATTCCAATCAGAGGAAGGGACGTGAGGTAATATTGTGGATCCCAGAACCTCACTAAAACATGCTGATTCCTCAAGGGGTTGTGAGGATTAAATGGAATAGTATACTGGAGAAAGCTTTGTGAAGTATTGCAGGGAAGTTGCTTTGAAGCTGATGGTGGAATATACATGTTTAAAATGTATAACTGGAGCACAAGTGAGAGAATTCAGAATGTGATTGTATTAGTTTCCTAGGACCATTGTCACAAATTACCACTGGGTGGCTTAAAATGGCAGAAATTTATTCTATCACAATTGTAGAGGCCAGAAGTGAAATCAAGCTTTCCGAAGGGTAGGTTCCTTCTTGGGGGCTCGGAAAGAATCTGTTCCCTGACTGTCTCCTCACTTCTGGTGGTTTCTGGCAATCTTTAGTGTTCCTTGGCTTGTGGATGCGTCACTCCAGCATCCTCCCCTGTGTGTCTTCCTGTGTTCACATGGCCTTCTTGGAAGGACATACCAGTCATTGGACTAGGGTCCACCATACTCCATTATCCTCCTCTTAACTGATTACATTTGCAAGGATCCTGTTTCTAAGTAAGGTCACATTCTAAGCTTCTGGGTGACCATGAATTTGGGGAGAATACTTTTCAGCCCAGTAAAGTAGTTCCAGAAGTATTGTTGAATAAACTAACCATTGTGTAATTCTTTTTTTCAAGACCACTGGAATTAAGTTGCCTTCATCAGTGTTTGCATCAGAGTTTGAGGAAGATGTTGGATTGTTAAATAAAGCAGCTCCTGTTTCAGGTGTGTTTAATTTCTTTGCCCTTTCAGTGGAGCTGTGTTTTACAAAAAGAAACTTTGTATAGTAATAATTCAGAGTTTTGTTCCTGATAAAGTGTTGAAACAATTGAGATGTGTCTCAATTCAGATGAGAGATGGTTAGGAAGGGATGAGTGTGATTAGCATTCTTTTCTTTTATTGTCATCAAATTCTTAGTCTTTGAAGTTCCTATTTAGAGAGGAAAGTAGGAAAGATTATTTTTCATGATATAGTGGGGGACTTGTAACCTTGACCTAACCTCTTACGAAGGAAACAATAATATTCAATTAGCCTTACATACATATAGTGTGATCTTGGATATACTTCATGTTAGCTTTTAAAAGTTCTCCCAGGCCTTGACCGGGTGTGGCTCGGTTGGAGTGTCATCCTGTACATCAAAAAAGGTTGTGGGTTTGATTCCTGGTCAAGGTACATACTTAGGTTTTGGGTTCAATCCCTGGTCAGGGTGCATATGGGAGGCAACAGTTTGATTTTTCTTTCTCTCTACCTCTCTCTCTAAAATCAATAAACATATCCTCGGGTGTGGATTTAAAACCAAACAACAACAAAAACAAAAACATGTCCTGAGGTGAGGATTAAAAGAAAAAACGTTTTCCCAAGAGTATGGAAGTATCTTCTATACACACACACACACACACACACACACAAGTCTAATATGCAAACTGTCCCTTCGGGAGTTTGATCGCTCGCTATGACGTGCACTGACCACCAGGGGCCAGCGCGGAACGAAGGGAGGCCCCGGCCAGCAACCAGAAGGCCCCATTGGCCCAGATCGCCAGGCAGGCATAGGGACCCTACCCATGCACGAATTTCATGCACTGGGCCTCCAGTTTTATGTAGACGTCCCATTTATCCATTTCACATACACTGAAAAATTATGTTTATGTTCGTTGGGTTTTTTTTGCAGTACCAACGTATTTTAGAACAAACACAGAAGTAGTGTTCATTTTGTTTTCTTAAATAGCTTTAATTTTTTCCCAATGGTTAATATATTTTACTAGAGGCCCGGTGTACAAAATTTGTGCATGGGTAGGGTCCCTAGGCCTGGCCAGCAATTGGCTGATCAGGGCCTTCCCGCTGCCAGCCAGGGCCTTCTTTCGTTCCGCGCCGCCCCCCTGGTGGTCAGCACATGTCATAGCAAGCGATCGGTCTCCAGGTGCACTCCTTTGGGGACAATTTGCATATTAGGCTTATATATATATAGAGAGAGAGACAGAGACAGACTAGAGGCCCGATGTACGAAATTTGTGCAAGGGGCTCGGCCCTTGCAGCTCCAGCTTCATCCAGAAGGACGTCCAGAAGGTTGTTTGGCTGTCCAATCTAATTAGCATATTACGCTTTCATTATTATAGATGGAGATATAATTGACATATTACATTAGTTTCAGATATACAGATAATTTGATTTATATATTATGAAATGATTATCACAATAAGACTACATTGTTAACATGTAGTTACAAAATTTTTTTGTGATGAGAACAATTTTTTTTTTTTTTTACTTTAACTTTTTATTTTCCAAGTACAGTTGACATGCAATATGATACTAGTTTCAGGTGTATAACTCAATGATTGGGCATTAAATAACTTAGTGATCACCTTGAAAAATCTAGTACCCATCTGATACCATACATAGATATTACAGTATTATTTACTGTATTCTCTATGCTGTACTTTACATCCCCATGACTATTCTTTAGCTACCAATTTGTACTTCTTAATCTTCTCACTTTTTCACCCAGTCCCTCAACCCTTATTGAGTAAACTTGCCATTGAGCATTCATTTATTAATTCATTCTACAGGTTTTTGAGTTGCCACTATTTGACAGGGTTTTGGGTTAAACCAGAATAGCATAGTCCCTGACCAGAGGGAATTTACCCTAAGTTGGGAAAGATAGACAATAAATGGGTAATTACCACTACAGTACAAATGGGTAAATGATGAAGCACCAACCAAGCCTGGGGGAGTTTTCCTAGGGAAAGCATGTCCAAGTTGATTTCTTAGGGCTAAGTTAAGCAGGTAGATGAAGGAGAGTGGGATGGGAAAGAGGGTATTCTGTGCAGACAACTGTGCAAAAGCAGGACAGCATGAATAGAGGAAACTGCACACACTGGACATGCCTGGAGTGAAGGGTCAGGATTACTAGGAGCTGAGGCTGGAGAGCCAAGCAGGAGCCATGATGGGAGGGTGTTGGAAGCCATGTCAGTTTACAGGTTTGGACATGAAACTTCTCCTTGAACTCTGTAGTGGTTTTACTTATAGAAGAACCTAGCTGAAGAAACGGGTTGGGATTTACTAAAATCTCAGTCTGAGAAGACAAGGTATAATATAATAGGCTACAGATATTTAATTTGAGGGACTTCTAACTGGTGAGAGTTATTTCTGAGAGGTGAGTTTAAAGTCCAGTTTTTTCCTACAGGTCAAAGCTTTGAATTTTGCTTACTAGACAGTTTAACATTGTAGATCTGTAATGGAAGGGTTTTTCCCCTTCAAACCCCTCCCCTTTTTCTTTTTTTTTCTTTTTTTTATATAGTTCTTTTTTTATTGATTTCAGAGAGGAAGGGAGAAGGAGAGAGAGAGAGAAACATCAATGATGAGAGAGAATCATTGATCGGCTGCCTCCTGCACACCCCCCACTGGGGATCGAGCCCACAACCCGGGCATGTGCCCTTGGCCGGAATCAAACCTGGGACCCTTCAGTCTGCAGGCCGGCACTCTATCCACTGAGCCAAACCGGCTAGGGCCCCCCTTTTTCTTTTATTTGCAGTCATCCATCTCTTTCCCTCACTTGACTGACTTAGAGTTCTTAATTATTCTTTTATACTCTGGCATATAATAGGTACTCAGATTATGTTAGTTAAATGAAGGAATGATGCTTTCTTGGGGAGTTATTACTTAATTTTTATTTTTCATCTAGGGCCTCGGCTGGATTTTGATCCTGACATTGTCGCAGCCCTTGATGATGATTTTGACTTTGATGATCCAGCTAATCTGCTTGAAGATGATTTTATTCTTCAGGCCAATAAGCCAACAGAAGAGGAAGAGGGAATGGATGTGCGGTATGTTTGGTTTGTTTCAAAGCAGGATGACCTGACTGCTGCTTCTTTAATAGGGTATCAACCATAGAACGCTACAGCTGAAAGAGACCTTCAGGACTTGAGTCTGAGAATTCTGTGTTTCAGCCGACAATGTGAGATACAAGCCATCAGTAGGTGGGGCTAAAGTCCAAGTTGCCTGATTGCTAGTTCATCACTTTTCCAACTGTGCCAGACCAGACTAGTCAAGCAGCACAGCTGTTTTCCCTAAACAATAATCCTCCCTGAAACACCCTCAGGTTTTACTGTTTAAAGGCATTGGGTTCTGTTGTTTCTCAAGTTGTTTTGACAGTTAATTTATGACTCTGACTTTAGGAAATCAGAGGCGGAAGATGGCAGTGAGTGGGCAGATGTGGACGATGAGAAGGAAGAAGGCAGTGATGACAATGACTATGACTCTGCAGGCTCATTCTCAGATGAGGATGTGTCTACCCCTGGGAAAACTCCGGGGGCTCTAGAAAATCACTTGTTCTGGGAAGAGGAAACGAAAAGTCGCTTTACTGAGTATTCTATGACATCCTCAGTTATGAGGAGAAATGAACAGCTGACCTTACATGATGAAAGGTTTGAGAAGGTAAGGTCCCAATCAAGGGCCTTTTAATATTAGTTTTTAGTAAATTATATATGACATTGGAACCTAACGCTAGAACTTTCAGCATGAGAAACAGCCAACAACTTTTATTGAAACAGACCATAAAACCACCTTAATTTTAATTCTGGAAGTAATGCAGATAGGTCAAAAGATGGCTTATCAAACCTCCCATTTTGCTCTTAGACTGATAATATTTTGATTCCAAACCTCTTCAGTCACAGTTCCTGAGATTAAGCATTGGACTAAGCATAAAGGAAATGCCATTTTTCCCCATTTTTGTGTGTATGTTTTTGCTCATTGATACATCCCAAGGCCTAAAGTGGTATCTGGCATGTGGTAGGAGTTTAAACTTTGAACTGTTCAGTAAATGATGGATGGATGGATGGATGGATGGATGGATGGATGGCTTCCTATGATAAAGGTTCTAACTTTACATTTCACTAAGTACTAGTTTCCCTCTTCTCAGAGAAATAAGCAAACTGTTACCATGAATAACCTCATTTCATGAGTTACATCACCCTGCTTACTCTCTTACAAAGCCTGGTGGTGTGAACATCATTGAATAATACAGTAAACATCATCTAAAAAAAGAAGTGAACTTTGTACATTAGTTTGCAAAATTAATGAATTTGAAAGTATCTGTAAAATATTCTGAGTAAAGATTTCTGCCTAGCATTTTGCTCTCCAAGCTGAATGGAGTAACTGTCTTCATTGTCATGTTAAATGGCAACCTACTTACAATCTTAAAAGTGATAGGTAGAACCTCTTCCACATCATATTGTTATGGTATTGAATCCTGATAATATTTTCATTGTAGTTGTGATCATGGTGGTGCCTATGTTGTGTAGGATAACCTTTAAGTGCTGTATTCTTACTGAATACATTTATTTTCATGGTATCTTCTCTCTTTATATTCAAGTTTTATGAGCAGTATGATGATGATGAAATTGGAGCTCTGGATAATGCTGAATTGGAAGGTTCCATTCAAGTAGACAGCAGTCGCTTAGAGGAAGTTTTGAATGACTACTATAAAGATAAGGCAGAGAAGTATGGTGACTTTTCCTTGTTTACCTGCTTTTTTCATTTTCAAATAAAGTAATTGTGCACGTGAATTGAAAATCACCTAGTCAGAATCCAAATTAAGAAGATGGCACATTTTCCATAACCTTTGGCTTCCATTTTCATATTAAGAGTTCTGAAACCGAACATAACATTGGATGGGAACATACTGAGAACCACTTTCTCTGGAACTTGTCCAAGAGTAATGATCAATAACTGAGGGTGAGAGTGGGAAGTGTACAAGGTCACGTTCCACTTGAGAATGAGAATGAGATGGTGCCTCTAGCCTCTTTGGCTAAAGAATTATTTGACTTTGTATATACATTCTTTATCTTCCTGAGATGCCAGGCATCTGAGGAGTAGGTATTTATGGCTTAAAGAAAGACAAGAGCGTATCTCTCCAGCCGGATTAGTAGAACTTTCCAGCCAAATGTTTGGTGAATCAGCACCCACATTAAATGATTCCTCTGAGAAACTAATGAGGTGTTTACATCTGCTAGAGAGGTCTGATGTTTGATGATCACTATCACGCAGATCCTGCAGCGGGGTAAGAGCTGCATACTTGGAGTGAATTATTTGAATCCTTCGGAGGGACAGATGGGCTAATGCTTTTTGAGGCTTTAAAAAAGATTATGTTTTAGAAAAGTGCCTTTATGTGTAATGTGTTATATCCTTGCAAAAACGCAGATAGGTTTTTCCTTCCTGTCAGCAGAATGAACAGCCAGAACCTACTGGAAGCAAAAGGCAGGGAAACAAAGCTAATTGTGACAGGAAATGAGAAGCAGGACACCTGAGTGTGTGGGTTTTTAAAAATTGCTGTTGTTTCCATAACTCTTTAAGTGCAGGTTGAGTAACATCCAGTAACATGGGTGGTGTTCTTTTTCTCCTATTTTCATTTTTGAAAACTTAACCACAAGTTGTGTAAAACTGAGTACTCTAGAACCCTTTGAGGATCAAGACTTGCCTGTGAATGAACTTGATGGGTCTGAGGAGGAGGAGATTGTCACTGTCGTTCTTGAAGAAGTCAAGGAGAAGTGGGATTGTGAATCCATTTGTAGTAAGTATCTTAGTATATATTTTGTGAAAATAATGGGGAAATAAATATTTCTGTTATAAACAATATGAAAATATTTATAAGAAAGACTCCATTGTTAGTTTAAACTATGAAAACACTAAAGCTGGGAATATAGTAGGAACTCAGTAGTGTTTTGCTGAACTGAAAGTCTACTTATTAATATGTGACTTTTTTTTTTAGGTACATACTCAAATTTATATAACCATCCACAGCTTATTAAGTATGAACCAAAGGTAAGTGCTAATGTCCTGAGCTGTTTGAAATACTCAATGCAGGAAAGGAAGTGTACAAATTATTTTCTCACATCAGCTTTATCTCTAGTGGCTCCCAACACCATTAGGAAAAGCAACAACAATGTTGTAAGTGAGCTATTTTTTAATAGGAATGGGAAATAACCCTAAGCCATTTTGTCTTTATTTCAGCCCAAACAAATCCGAATATCTTCTAAGACAGGAATACCTCTCAATGTCTTACCTCAGAAAGGATTCACAGCAAAGCAAATTGAACGAATGCAGATGATTAATGACAGTGATCTGCCCAAGGTGTCAACCCAGCCACGCTCTAAAAATGAAAGCAAAGAAGATAAAAGAGCAAGAAAGCAAGCTATAAAGGAAGAGCGCAAGGTAAAGGACTTTTCTCAGATGTGAGATTTACAGAGAGCTGGTGGCAGGGAGGTCATGCGAATTTTCTTTTGTAAAGTTAGTCTGAATCAGTTTGAAGATTTGAATAACGTGAATGTATTCTTGTACAGGAACGGAGAGTAGAGAAGAAAGCTAACAAATTAGCCTTCAAACTGGAGAAAAGAAGGCAGGAAAAGGAGCTACTGAACCTGAAGAAGAATGTTGAGGGTCTAAAGCTGTGAGGGTGGAACATTTAGGGTGAGGTGCATTCCCCTTAGGGCTCCTCATTGTGTTCAAGAAGGAATGAGGATCTTCAAAGAGATAAGACTGATCTGCCTTTTTTACTGGCAGGTATTGAAAAGAAAACAGCACAATATTTGTATTTATATCAGCAAGTTTGTAAATACTGTAATGTTTTTAAATTTAATATGATGAGCTTAGATTTGCTCTGAAATAAATGACTTCATAAATGTAAAATGTTTAGATAAATTAAAGAAAATGCCTTCATAATTTAAATGGAATTGTGTGTTCTTATTTATTTGTATGGTTGTCCCAGTTGCCTTTTGCAGATGTTCTCAACTATTTCTTTGAAACCGTTCCACTCCTTTTCAGTAAGTTAAGTGGTTTAATTTGCTGTCTGTAGAAAAGTGGCCCATTTAAACTAATTTTGAAATGCTGAGTGGTAAGAAGAGTTTTTCTGAGAAGGTTCCACTGGTAGGAAGCTGGTGTAAAAGTTACTTCAAAAGGATGGTAAAACTGAATATTAATGTGGCTGGGAATCAATTACTGGATGACTTGCTTTTGGAATTCAGGAACAGTGAAGACAGGAAACAGAAGAAGGAATAATCAAGAAAACTTCCTTGGCTTCAGTGAGTGCCTGGCTCAAAATCAGAAATAGTCAGTTAAACCAGAAAGTTTGTCTTTTAAACATTATTTAATGCTTGGAACCATTTATACTTGATTAAAATACATAGTTGAAAAACTCCCTGCTTTTTTGATGAATTGGGTTGTGTGTTTTTTTGTTTTGTTTTTCTTTTTTTAATTTCTTTAAACATTTTCAAGGCTAAGGCAATGACTCCATCACAATTGTTAATTGTTTGGTAAACTGTGACTTCCTTGCAATAGACAAGTTGTTAGTAACCCTTGTTCATGTGTCCATGACTAATGTGTTATCTGGACTGTTCTGGAAAAGAAATCTGAACACTTGATCTGAGTTGGGAACAGAATGGCTGGTGTAGAACCATTTTTAGCAGGTGAGCTGCATTTGATATCTAAGTTAATTAGAAAGTGTCTTTGTCTAATTCATTATTTTATGGCTCTTCCAAAGTTGGTGTTATCTTGTTCACTGTTATAAATTTTAAATCAAAGTCATTGTTACAGGAGTTTTAAAGGAGTTGTGAAAAACAACAGCATTAGGTACTCTGCCAATCTATATATATATATATAAGGCTAATATGCAGAGTGTCCCCTCAGGAGTTCGACCGCTCACTATGACGTGTGCTGACCACCAGGGGGCAGCGCGGAACATGGCGGGTGACCAGCAGCAGGACGCTGAGGGAGTGAGGGAAGGAGGAGGCGAGGAACCTGATCAGCCCTGATCGCTGGCCAGGCCTAGAGACCCTACCTGTGTTTGAATTTTTTGCACTGGGCCTCTAGTATTGATATAAAAAACTTGGCTGAAGGTCTTGTCATTACAAAAGTAGGATGCTGGGGAGTATGTATTTAAATGACAACCTGAAGAAGCAAAGGGTCAGATGATGGTTTGTGATAGTGTTGGGAATGTATTAAATCCTAAAAGAATTGACCCTTTATTTTGGTAGGTATCTTGATTGAAGGTTCACAAAACCAGCAAGAATCTTAGAGACGTGGAATATTACTTTGGCTTGGTGCTATCCAAATTTCCATCTTATGAGCTAGTTTCACTGTACTTCACCCAAAGGGTTTAAATCAGCACATCACATATTTTGCAGTTTAGAGAATGTGACTATAAGCCACAAGTCTTGGAGAAACTTAATTGTGATTTATGTGGGTTATCCTCCAAACTTAAAGATCTTAATTTTATTCTGGGGAATAAATTCTTATACAGTATTTTGAATTATTTCATAACATTTTGGAATATTTATGATTTGAGTCATCTGTAAGCAATGCTTGGGAACTTAACATAAGCTCCATGCTAAATGTTGGGAGTCCAAAGTGATAAAGGGGGATTTGCCTTCAAGGACTGCATCATCTGAGGAGGCAGGGTGTGTGCAGCAAAATAGGACTAGCAGTGCCAAATCCCTGATAAAGTACCACTTGACGTGAGGATCTGGAAACGTGCTGTTCCCCCTGAAGTGCTCTTATTGCAAATAAACATTTTTCAAGGCTGTGCTCAATTATCACCTTCCCATAAACTTTTCCCTGACCATGTATTAAAAAATGGCACACATATCCTTCTCCTGTGTCCTTTTTTTTGTTAATCCTCACCCGAGGTTATGTTTATTGGTTTTTAGAGAGAAAGGAAGGGGGAGAGTGAGAAACTGACATGAGAGAAAACATCGATGGTTGCTTCCTGTATGTGCCAAACGAACCCGCAACCCTTTTGGTGTACTGGCAACACTCCAGCTGATCTATTCAGCTGTGCCCTCCCCTGTATTTATGCTCCTTCCCTGCCTTATATTCTTCATAGCATCTATTGGCATCAGATATATTTCACTCTCCTCTCACTCAAACTGCAGGCAGGGAATTTGTTTACCGCTTTATCCCCAAGGTCTAGAACAGTGCCTGGCTTTGGGTAAATGGTCACTAAGTAGTGTGTAAATGAATGGATAGTTGGGAAAGGCCTTTCAGAAAAAAGTTGTTTAAACTTAAAAGGAGCAATGGGAAACAGGATTAATACCAGCAAGAAGAAAGAAGGCCTAAAGCGTCCCAGGTAGGGGGCAAAATCATAAAGAATTTGCCTGCTTTATCTTGAGGACTTACATTGTTTAAATACTGCCCATGAGTGGTATAAAGTCACTTTTTCAGATATTTTAGGACTGTTACAAGTCAAACTACCAAGAGCAATTACATTTGTGTATATGACCTGTGGTATCTAGTATCCAAACCTCAATTATGATGTCATCAAATCACCTCAAGTGAAGGACAGAACTCTAGAGTCTGTCATTATCAATACCTTTATGTTGCTTCTTCCTGTGTGCTGATAGTATGTTTTGTCCAGCTTGTTCCAGATAATGCAAGGAGAAGGTAAAAATTCTAATGG
Source organism: Myotis lucifugus (assembly GCF_000147115.1). NCBI lineage: Eukaryota > Metazoa > Chordata > Mammalia > Chiroptera > Vespertilionidae > Myotis > Myotis lucifugus. The sequence goes on along the minus strand of NW_005871059.1, from coordinate 7,207,739 downwards.
CCTCACATTTTAATTGAGAAACTTACAGGAGAATTTTTAATAAACACATACTCACTATTCAAGTTAAGAAATAGAACATACAGGCCACCTGTGGGTCCATCTTCCATTTCATTCCATTCTCCTCATGTACTATACAGACTTCATTACCTGTATGGTATCCCTAAACACAGTATTTTGTTTAGATTTGAACAACTGAGAAGTGTAAATCTAGCTCTATGAAGGCAGTATTTGCCACCATTTGAGAAGATGGGCTGAATAATCTGAGTCTGATTTCAGCTTCTAGAGTTTACAAGAGCCCTATGTGGAGATGTCAGTGAGCAAGGTAATGAGTGAGCCCCTGGGGGGACATACGTCACTGCAGTTGGAGCATCCTGGATCTCTTGTAGAAATATCTTTAAATATGCTTGTTTTATATTTTTTGCTTCTAAGCTCACCTACCCCCATCTCAAGAGAAGATCAATGCAGAACCTTCCCATGGAGTAAAATGAGTATCCTCAGCTAATCTAGACGTCAGACTATAAAGGGGAGAGCAGGCATCTCATTGGGACATACTCAAACAAGCCAACTAGGGCACAGTGGGAGCCAGATATACTAGCATAACTGTTCTCTGGTTACAAAGGCAGCGAATCTCTCAGTCATGACAGTCTTCAACATGTCAGTGTTTTGAATCTCACACCCCTACCCTGGACTGGTAGCCCTTTGGTGTGGGTGCCTAGATGTTTTCTTGGGATTTTTTTCTCTCTCTCCCGTGTTGAATTGCCTATTTGCTCACCTTGTTGTGGAGCATATCCTCCAGCAATTCTTGAGTCAGGGTACACGGGGTATAGACTTTGAAACCTTGAATGTCTGGAAATGTATTTATTCTACCTGCATATTTGATTGATGGGTATACATTTTTGGTTGTAGATTATTTTCCCTCAGAAATTTAAAGGATTTGTCCCATTTATTTCTATTTTTACTGTTTGGAATCTGAAGTCATTCTAATCCATGACACTTTGTATGTTACTGGTTTTATTTCTCTGAGTTGATAGACTTTCTAGTCTCCAATGTTCTAAAATTTGACAATGATGTTTACTGGTAAAGATCTATTTTCATCCTTTCAACTAGGGGGCGGGTGTCCTTTCACTTCTGGAAATGGTTAATAATTGTTTTTATTTCCTTCCTTGTGTTTTCTCATTTTCTCTCTTAAATCCCTATTGTTTGGAGTAGGCCAGTAGGGCCTTCTGGACAGGTACTGGCTTATGTTTCTCTCCCTTTCTATGTCATTTTACTTTCTAGGAAATTTCCCTAGTTTTATCTCCCAACCTTCTATTGAGTTTTTAATGTCTTCAATAAGTCTTTTAATTTCCAAGAGGTTTAATTTTCCTTTAAATTGCTTTGTTTTGGTCTTTTGCGCTAGAGACTTTCCTCATGTCTTTGGAAAGTTGTGTCCATGGTTAAGATTGGAGGAAGAGAACACTGGAAGCTTTTAAGTGGATGAATAGTGTTTGATGGTTTTGAGCTTTATTGTAGGGTAACCTGGTTGAGCTGATTGATTTTTTACAGAGAGGAAGAGAGAGAGAGATAGAGAGTTAGAAACATCGATGAGAGAGAAACATCGATCAGCTGCCTCCTGCACATCTCCTACTGGGGATGTGCACGCAACCCAGGTACATGCCCTTGACCGGAATCGAACCTGGGACCTTTCAGTCCACAGACCGACGCTCTATCCACTGAGCCAAACCGGTTTCGGCATGTTTGATGGTTTTGAGCTTTATTGTAGGGTAACCTGGTTGAGCTGTTTGGTACTCTCCCCAAGGTCAGCATCTTCCCTCTTTCCTCAGAGAATAGTTATATTCCCAGGGAAGTTTTTGTGTCTTGGGAGTAAAGGACTCGCAAGCAGAGTTCTGTGAGCCAAGTAGAGGAAGGTATGTATGGGGTGTTCTCTGCTCTCAGCATTGCTATTCATGAGGTTAATCACTAGATTATATACATACATACAGGGGTTGTCCCCAGAAAATGTACACACTTACATTTTCTGATAACTCAATTGATGTTTCTTTCTTTTCAGATTTGACCCATTGGAATTAATAATTATTAAAAGCGTGTATACATTTTTGGGGGACACCCTGGTGTGTGTATACATGTGCACATACAAATGCATATACAGTTAATTCTCATCAATGGAGTCCCTATTTGCAAATTTGCCTACTCCCTAAAGTTTGTAACCCTAAAATCAATACTCATGGCACTTTCATGGTCATTCACAGACATGCATGCAGCAGTTATAAAGTTGAGTCACCTGACATGCATGTTCCCAGCTGAGGTAGAACAAGCCCTCTAGTTTCAGCTCATGCTGTAAACAAGTGTCCTTTTCACGGTACATTGGGTGTCACATTTTTCATGTCTGTGCACTTCCTCTTGGTGATTTCGCTGTTTAAAATGGCTCCTCAGTGCAGTGTTGAAGTGTTATCTCATGTTTCTAAGCACAGGAAGGCTCCAGTGTGCCTTACGGAGAAAATATGTCTGTTAGGTAAACTTCATCCGAGCATGAGTTATAGTGTTGGCCCAGAGTTCAGTGATATTGAATCAAATATATTTATTTAAATAAGGTCTCTTTAAACAGAAATACATAAAACAAGGTATGTATTGATAGATTGATAACAATTTCTGACCAGCGGCTCACAGGAATCTAACCTTGTATTTCCCCCCAGAATAGTAAATCCAGTGTTTGCTCACTTAGTGTTCACAGAGACTTTATGGAATGTAACTACCACAAATACTGGGAATCAGCCATATGTGTGTGTGTGTATCTACATCTACCGACACACACCTTCAGCTGTGCTTCGTGTTGATGCTTGCACTGACCTCCTCTTTCACCCTTTCTGGAGAGTAGACCTATGCTGCCGCTGGGGAAGGGCAATCACCCAGGGGGTGTGGAGTAAGGGAAGTGTCTAGGAACCTTAACTTCTTAGGAAACTTGCACCCCAACCCCCCATATTTTAGCAGTCTCTTCCTCCTCATTTACCCTGTCTCAGTTCCAGAGGTGTGTGCTGCTCCAGGGGCTCCTGTGACTTTGAAAGGTTCTGCTGTGCAAATCTGGATGGTTCTCCGTTCTCCCTCCTGTCTGCTTGGGAAGTGGATTTTGATGTAGCTTTAAGTCCTCCAAGTTGGTTACCATGTTCATCAGCTTTCCAGATTTCCAATTTTTTTGTTGTTGTTGTCTTTTGTCCCTGTCCTTGTGTTTTTCTGGCTCTCTATGTCCTTTTGTCTGTTTACAGTACTCTAGTATTTTGGGGCTTAGGGAGAGAACAAATGTTGATGGGCTGTTTTCTCTCACATCCTAACTCATTTCTTTTCTAGTTTCACAAGTCATGTTCCTGAGATAAGTTAATAAGTTGAGGTCATATCAGCTTTGCCATATGGCCTTGGAAGATGTCGAAATTGCTAATGTTTACATGTTCTGGATTGTAAAGGATTTAAGAGTGCTTTGACTGGCTAGCAAGGGAATGAGAAAACATCTCCCTTTTTATTTCTTTATCATGCCTTTATAAGGAAATGTGAATTAGTAGGTGTTTTTACAAAGCATTCTTCCAACTCAGAAAGAGAATGTCTAGTCAGAAGTAGAATTTTTCCCCAAATTTCGTTACAACCATAATCCTCTCCAAGCTTCTTATAAATTTTTTGAACTGAGATCTTTGTAATGCTTATTTTTCACTGTCAACATGCTACACAAAACTGTTGATCACTTCCAGATCACTTTCCTTTCCTCATTTAAAAAATTGTCTAAGATTATAAACCAATGTATAAAAGTAATAGCTACTTTAATAATCTACTAAGTAAGACTCTAGCCAGGGTAAAGATAGGAATAGCTAAATTGATATTCATTATTTTAGAATCTTTTCTATCCAAAGGGTTGTGTGTTAAGAGTTCAGCATGTTATTAAATGTGTTACAAAAGAGGTTTAATCTAAAAGACCAAAGGCCATGTCATCATCAGACTCCTCAGATTCTTCCTTCTTTGCTGGTGCAGCCATGGTGGAGGGGGCAGGTCCACCAGCTCCTCCATTGCAGATGAGGCTTCCGATGTTGACACTGGCCAGAGCCTTTGCAAACAGGCCTGGACGGAAAGGTTCAGGATTTACACCAGCTGCTTTAATGAGGGCATTGAACTTAGCCTCCATCACGGTCACCTCATCGTGGTCACCTCATTGTCGTGTGGGATAAGGACCTAGTAGATGCAGGTGAACTTCCAGACAGGGGCCATGCAGTGGGCACATCCTTAGCGAGCACTGCCAGGCATGGTGCTCGTGGCTGGGTGAAGTGAGGCCCCCCTCCTCCCCACCACAGCCTTGGCTTCCTTGGAAGGGCCGAGCACCTTACCGGCAGCTGGAGAAAGAGGTTCAAATAGGTTTTTTAAATCTTTTATTCTGATTTTTTAAATCTTTATAGAAAAATTGAAAATGTAGGAAAAAGAAATAAGCACTTTTATTCTTATCACTCAGAGTTAATTACTGCATGTATATATAGAGAGACCTGTATAGTTAATATATCATTAACATTTTCCATGTTATTCTCCCAAAATAATTTCTAATGACTACATTCTCATTTGCTGGGTGGCGATCTTTTTCTGTAAAGACCACGTATAATTTTTGGCTTTGCAAATCATATGGTCTCTGTTACAACTACTCTGCTGTTGTCGTGTGAAAGCAGCAATATATATTATATAAACAAACGAATGGGCATGACTGTTTACCAAGACAAATTTATTTACAAAAACATGCAGCTCCAGATTTGGCCCATGGGCCACAATTTGCCAACTCCTAGATATTTTTAAAAACTTTTAATTTTGACATAATTACAGTTCACAAAGTTTCAAAATAGTATGAGAGCCCATGTACACTTGACCTAGTTTTCCCCAAGTTACATCTTAAATAACTACAGTACAATAGCCAAACCAAGAAATATATAGTTCTGTACCATATTATACATGTGTAACCACTACAATATACAGGACCATTCCATCACCTAAACATCTTCTTCACTCTACTCCTATATAATACAACAACCTCCCTCCCCGACCATCCCTACCTCTTGGAGGTCACTCATTTGATTTCCATCGTTATAATTTTGTCACTTTGAGAACGTTATACAAATGGAATCATACAGTATGTGACTTTTGAGATTGACTGCTTTCACTCAGCATTGAGATCCATCCAGGTTGTACATGTATCAATAGTTTCCTTTCTACTGATGTGTAGTATTCCAGGTATGAATGTCACAGTTTATTTAACGATTCACCTCGAAGGGTGTTTTGGTTATTTCAAAGAATTCTTTTAAGGTTCTAGTGATCATATAGTCCATGTGATTCAGCATTCTGGAACAAACTCTGTAGACCTCATTAGTCTCCATGTTTGGTTCAATTGACTTAGTCAAGCTTCTTTCTTTCTTAGTCAAGTTTCCAAGCTGAATGTCATTCAGAATGTGATGGTCTATGTATTTCAATTGAATCATATTGTATCTGTCATTATTTTTTAATTCACTGAACTCTTTAACACTCACTGATTTATAAACCAGAAGGTGTTGTTTCTCTAGGGACTTCCATTTGCTTTGCAGGTGAGTACTGACATAATATGGCTATATTTATGGTAACAGTTGAATAAATAGTCTTGATTCTCGTATCAGGTTCAAGTGTCAGTGTTACCACTTATCTGTGGTCTTAGAGAAGTCACCTAACCTTGAACCTCCATTTTCTTATCTGTAAATAAGAATACCAACCCTGTCTCACAGTATTACTGTGAGGAGCAAATGAGATTACACAGGAAAAGTGTTTGGGGAACAGGAAAACACTATACAAATATTAAAGTAATATTTATACAAATAAACCTTCACTAGTGTTTTAGAAAAAGCAGTTTTATAATTAGGATGAGTAGTTTTTATTAACAAGTATGTGGAGGGGTGGGATATCTTTGCTGGGAAAAAAAAATTAAGACCGTATTTTACAGAAAAGGCCAAAAGCACAGAGAGGATGAGTGGTGTTGCTGTATGCTGTAATGGATGACCTGTGTTGCAAATACAATACCATCTGGCAGATGTGAGAAGAAATCATTTAAATCAACAATGTGTGTAATGAGCTACCATCTGATTCCTGTTAATCAAGCCTTCCTTTTTTGAACTGTCTTCCCTTGGTTTCCATGACCCTGTTCTCTCCTGCTTCTCTTTCTGGCTTATCATCATCATCTCTTTGGCCCTCAAATATGGAGTTCCCTCGGGATCATCCCTGTGCTTCTCTTTCCATGACCTCTTCCCTGGCAGTATCATGCCTTTACATCACTCTCCAAACAAAGCCTGCATCTGTGTCTCTAGCCCTGACCTCCCTCATTTCCATCCTGCTGGCTGGCTGACTCGCTTTCAAACTCAGTATTTCCAAAGCTGAGGTCATTTTTCTCACTAAGATGGCCCTATTTTTCAAATGCTCCATTTCTATCCACAGCCCTACCATCTTCTCCGTCCTCAGGCATCCTTCTCTCACTGCCATCACCCATCTCCCCCAGATCTAGTCATGCTGTCAATTCTTTGACCATAGTGTCTTCCATTTTCTCTTTCCTTTCTATTTCAGGCCTGCAACTTCAGCTTTTTAAATAAAATTCTCTTTTTCCTCCTTTCTGTCACATCAGTCTTCCACAGTTCAGATTCTTCCTCATCAGTGTTCTTGATTGCTCCCCCTGTTTGGAGAAAAAAGTCCAGATTTTTATTCTAATATAAAATCTTCCCCATGATCAAACTGCTTTTTAAATCTGTATATACTCAACTCCAGATGAACAGAGAGGAAGTAATATGAAGTGCAACTCTTTTTTTATTTTTTTTCAGAATTCCATAATGTTTTCCTTTTCTCGTGACACTTTGCTAACTTCACTTAATTTATGTACATACTTTCCTCCTTTTCTGGGCTGGACCCACGTATGGTTTCTCTCAATATTCCCACAGAGTTGCATGTAGCAGATATTTATTGAATGAATGATTGGTCCTGTGGTGGAAACGCAATTCTTGTTTGGCCCATGCATTCAATAAGTATTTATTGAGCACTTTACTATGGGTCAGGTACTTTGAGGCATTGGGACATAGTAGGCCCAGTTTCAGCTTTTTTTTTTCTTTTATATTTGAGTTTATTCTTTTTTTTTTTTAACCCTTACTCGAGGATATGTTTCTATTGGTTTTAAAGAGAGGAGAAAAGCAAGAGAGAGAAAGAGAAACATCAGTGTGAAAGAGAAACATCAATCAGTTGCCTCCCATCCTCACCCTAACCCGAAACCTGGGTATGTGTCCTGACCAGGAATCGAATCTGCAACTTTCTGGTTGATGGCTCCAGCCAATGGAGCCACCTGGCCAGGGCGAGTTTATTCTTCATTTAACTTTTAAAATACCGCTATGGTTAAGTATTAAAATAAAAAATAGCAAGTACTGAACATACTGTGATTATAATCCTTCACTCATTCACCACTGCATATAAAATGCCAGCAGTATCATTCACTAGCCCCATCAGGAGGTCTGACCCTGAACACAACCTCTAGGGCAGTGATGGCGAACCTTTTGAGCTCGGCGTGTCAGCATTTTGAAAAACCTAAACTTAACTCTGGTGCCGTGTCACATAAAGAAATTTTTTGATATTTGCAATCATAGTAAAACAAAGATTTATATTTTTGATATTTATTTTATATATTTAAATGCCATTTAACAAAGAAAAATCAACCAAAAAAATGAGTTCGCGTGTCACCTCTGACATGCGTGTCATAGGTTCGCCATCACTGCTAGGGTGATGTTCCTCATTTTCATAGGCTTCATTGTAATCACACCTCTTTCCTGATTTCAATCAAAGTAGACCAGTTCTACTTGGTCCATTTCATCAGTCTCTTCTACTTCCTCCTTCATTGTTTGGAGTTATTCTCCAGCAAAGATTGTTTATGGGAAGAGAGGAAGCCATTCTCAGGAATGTTTACTTTAAATTCAATGACGAGGCAACTTTTTTGTCATGGTCTCTGATAAATTGGCATGCCTTCATTGAGCACACCTATAGACCTTCCATTCTAGTAGTAACCCTCAAGACATTCCCATTGGATTATTTATGGCTTCATACTAAGGTCTTAACTTTGTACTTAAGTCTAAAGCAAAGCTATCAGGCACTTTGTTCAAGAATATATTTATTAAATAATTATAATTATATACTGGTGGCCTGAAGGATATATAATTTACCTGTTTAATGGCATGAGAAGAAAACACAGGTGAGTTTACAGAGGATCTTTCTAGAAGAAGTAGTTGGTGGGAAAGAAAAAAAGAGTGAAGATATCGAGCTATTGAGGTCTCCAGTTAGTCATTTCTTCTCAGGCAGGCAATTCCTTGAAACTAACATAATGTGCTCTTGGATCCTATACAGATGGCAATCAGAACTTATTTCCCTGTGAAGTCTGTGGAAGACGCTTTGCAGCAGATGTTCTGGTAAACATACAGACATTTTGTAGATGTGTTTCATTGGAGTTAAATGAACTGTCAAGTTAGTGAGGAGGCCGCAGTGGCAAAGATTAAAGACAGATGTGGAGGGAAAGCACGGGAAGAGGAGTACACAACCTACGGTTGGCAGGCTCGGAGGACACGGAAGCTGTCCGATGCTGCCCACATTCAAAAGGGAACTTATTAAACCTGGTTCTCTAACTGAAAGGATGCCAGAAGAAAGTATCTTGGCACAGCTGATTGTCTCTTGAGAGGTTTTGGCTCTTTCTCCTTTTCTATAAGCATCAGAAATCCAAATTTTAAGGCCAAAGCACCAGGGAAATTAGCTAGTCGAGAGGAATGAACATTGAATTTGGAGCATCTGGAAACTTGGCTTTTAGCCTCAAATTTGTCACTAATTCTGACAAGCCCTTTAACCTCCCTCTGTTTCCTGCTTTGCCACGTACAAAGACAGAATCCTCCAATTTCAGGCTTTTAATGTAATTTGAACAAAATGAACATAAAGCCTTTTCCAAGATTTAATTGTTAAGCCAATTTCAAGCTACACATCTCGTTTCCTGATTGATGCCTGTAAGGTGGAATAAAGCTTGATTTATTTCAAAGTTAGAGGATCAAACAGGTATTAGACCCCAACATTAGAAAAAGATTCCCAAGAAAAAAATGATTTAAAAAATTAGGTTTATAATGCAGTTGTTAGTTGGGACATTTAGATCAGGGAGACTTACATGGAACTACAAGCATTTGGACTCAAGCCTGACTACGTTTGAGGCAAAAGACTGCAAAATGAGGTTTGTAGGTTTTATTTCTCTGGTGAATTAAAAAAAAAGAAATGTCCCTAGCTGGTTTTGCTCAGTGGATAGAGCAGCGGTTCTCAACCTGTGGGTCGCGACCCCTTTGGGGGTCGAACGACCCTTTCACAGGGGTTGCCTAAGACCATCGGAAAACACATATATAATTACATATTGTTTTTGTGATTAATCACTATGCTTTAATTATGTTCAATTTGTAACAATGAAATTGGGGGGTCACCACAACATGAGGAACTGTATTAAAGGGTCGCAGCATTAGGAAGGTTGGGAACCACTGGGATAGAGCATCGGCCTTTGGACCAAAGGGTCCTAGGTTCGATTCCGGTCAAGGGCACCTACCTTGGTTGCAGGCTCCTCTCCCTCCTGGGCCCTAATCAGGGCTCCTGCAGGAGGCAACCAATCGATGTGTTTCTCTCACATCTGTCTTTCCCTCTCTCTTCCACTCTTCCTAAAAGTAAGTGGAAAATATCCTAGGGTGAGGATTAACAAAAACAAACAAACAAATGAAGTATCTGTCCTTTTAATTAAGTGCAGGTAGAGTTTCCTGAATCTAGAAGGAGAGCTCCAGGGCCTCTTGTGGCCTGGCACCCACTGGAGTGCTGCCTTTGCCTTCTCCAGCCTGGGCCGCGCCCCTTGGGAGGAAGGGGTTTGAGACCCAGGAGGTGCCCTTTGAAGAGGGGTCACTAAATGTCAAGTGCACCCCAGGTCCTCTTGAGTTTTATTTCCTATGCCTATCTCTAGGCTACAGAGAGCATCTGATCAACTGATCTGATCTCTCTCCTTTAGTTTCAAATGGTATGGCTTGTTTATAGACAGGTGCAGTGATTTTTATAGAGCATGTGTTTTGTTGGGTCTGAACAAAGCAACTATGTAAGTGATAGCTCTTAGGAGTTACATATCCACCAACAAAGAGGATTTAGAGTAGAAAGCAAAAATGTTAGTATAATATCTTAGTGGTGCAATAACAGACTCTATAAAGTCAGTGCATGGGCAGAGCTCAATGTGTTAGTACCCAGGTTTTTGTAACAGAAATACAGAGGACTACTGGCTAGATTTTTAAAAATGTTTTCCCTGCTAAGCATATTGCAAATATTGTAATATTTATTGTAATAAATGACTTGACTAATCATGTGAGATGTTTGGGTACAATTCAAGGAAAATGTGTTTATAACTTAAACAGAATTGGTATGTTCTTCATGCATTTGTGTGGTTGTTCCAGTTGTCTTTTGCAGATGTTCTCAACTATTTCTTTGAAACCTCTCCACTCCTATTCAGGAGTTAAGTGGTTCTGTGGAAAAGTGGCCCATTTAAACTCAATTTTGAAATGCTGAGTGGGAAGAGGTGTTTTTCTGAAAAGATTCTATTGGTAGGAAGCTACGAAAGTTTCCCCTTGCTATATGCACAGAGCTATTTCAAAAGGATGGTAAAACTGAATATTAAGGTTGTTGGAACTCGAATTTCCTGTTATATTACTGGATGACTTGCTTTTGAAATTTAGGAACAGTAAAGGCAGGAAACTGAATAAGAAGTAATCAATAAAACTTCATTAGTTAAAATGGCTAAATGGTCAGAAATATTTATTTCAGTTTCAACTACAAAGTTTGTCTTTTCAACATTATTTAATGCTCAGAACCATTCATACCGCCCAAGTGGTAGAGTTAAATGTGTAAAACCAAATTTGAAGTAAGTCTCTCTAGCTGTAGAGACCTTTTATTGACCTTGACCGTTCGAACATAATATCTAGTTATGTGTAACATGGGCGAGGGGAGCCAGATGGATTTGCTCTGCTGTGACTTGAGAGTTGGAGAATGTACTTGGCTCTGAAGGTACAACTCAGTCCCTGTAGTGAGTGAGGGCTGCCTGAGTACACTGCAGCATTACAAACTTGGTGATTTGTACATTTTTAAAAAAAATTAATCCCCACTCTTTCTTTTCTAGGAAAGGCATGGACCAATATGTAAAAAACTCTTCAACAAAAAGCGTAAGCCTTTCAGTTCCATAAAACAAAGATTACAGGGCACTTACTTTCCCACTGTGAGCCTGGCTCCTCAATCCAAGGTATTATCAGTATCTTCCTTATTGTTCATGATTACATCCTTAAGTACATTAAAGCCTCTTTCTGGCTCTCTGGTTTCATTCTTGCTTGATAGAGCAATGTAAAGTCATGTAAGTATAATCCACCTTTACTGTTTTCTTTTTAATCATGCTCACTGAGATTTCCAAATGTATTTCAGATACTTTCCAGATGTGACAAAAAAGAATCTTGTTTATACTTTCATTAGAGTAGCATTAAATCTAGCAGTTAACATGGAAGAAAGTCACTTTTAACCTTACATTTAAGTCTTCCTTTAAGGTTTTATAGTTATGTTGTTTTTCTGATTATTTTGTGTTTTCCTTCACTACTGTGATTTGTGAATTTTATTACTGTATTTTCCAAACCCGTTTTAGTACTTTTGAAACACAAATTCTGCTTCCCTCTCCAAATCTCACAGTCCTGTTTCCTGTAAATTCAAATCCCAGCTGCAAAAGAAAAAAAAATTATAATGGAGACATATAAAGTCTAGGCTAGTATATGTTTTTTGTTTTGTTTTGTTTTGTTTTTGTAGCCTCAACCAGTGAGGAAAGCTAACTGGAGACAACAACATGAAGACTTTATTATTGCAATTCAATCAGCAAAGCAGTGCAGCCTAGCCATGAAAGAAGGCCGCCCTCTCCCACCACCTCCCCCCGCGTCCATCAACCCAGGTGTGTGGCCAGTTTGGTTTGTTTCTGACATTAACTCTTAACCAGTTGAGGCTATGCTCAAGTTTTGGCCAAATTATCATGCCTTGCTTCCTTCTATTTATTCTAAGATTAACAATAGGAATTAAGTTGTATAAAAGTAATTTTATCATATAATTTATCTTTTCCTTTTTTCCCCCCTCAATTCTGTCTAAAGAGTCTGTGTTTCCTTCTAACTCCATCTCAACATAAGAACACCACTGTAGCCAGTGTCATGGCATTACATAACTCCAGGGGATGCTGTTCACATCGTGGTTTATGAGAATGGAACTGTGCAGAGCAATTTAAGATACATTAGCTCCCCAATGTCAGATACTTACAGCTCTTTTTTACTTTTTTGAGATAAAATTTCCATAATATAAACATCATCATTTTAACCATTTTAAGTTGTATAGTTTAGTGGCCCACAGCGTTTTTACCCTAAACTTTTTATTTTGAAAAACTTCAAATCTACAGAAAAGAGGAAGGAATAGTACAGTGATCACTTATATACCTTCCACTGAAATTTGACAGTTCTTGACATTGTTGTAATATTTTCTATCACTCATTTTATTTTTATGGCAGAACTATTTAATAGTAAATTTCAGAATTTATAACACTTTAACTATTCCATTATGCATTTGTTAAGTATATTTTCGTGCATGACCACAATACTATTCTTGCACTTAACATAGACTCATGTTTTCCCAATTTTCTTAAGAATGTCTTTTAATGCTTTCTCCTCATCCCCCAGCCACAATCCAAGATTTACACATTGTCTTATGTTGTCTGTTTAGTTTCTCTTAACCCTGTACAACGTCCCTACCAGGCCAGTTATCTTTAGAATTTCTCATGTTCTGGATTTGTCTGTGGGTTTGTTGTTGTTTTTCTAAGTCATATTAGTGTTTAACCTGTCCTTCTATTCCCCCGTCTTTCTATAAATTGGAATTTAGGCTTAGAGGCTAGATTAGATTAATATTCATATTAATCCCTTATCAGATATAGGATTTTCAAATATTTTCTCCCATTTGGTTAACTGTCTCTTGATGGTATATTTTGATGCAAAAATGTTTTTAATTTTGATAAAGTCCAACTTTCCTTTCTTGTTGTTGTTGCCCAGCCATAGATGTCAAACTCCCTCAAAATCATTGCAAAATCCAATGTCATAAAGCCTTTTCCTCATGTTTTCTTCTAACAGTTTTATAGTTTTAGCTCTTACACTTAGGTCTTTTATCCAGGTTGAGTTAATTTTTGTATGTGGTGTAAAATAAGATACCAAGTTCATTGGAGGTTGGATATCTAGTTTTACATGTGGTTATCTAGATTTCTCACTGTTTTGATTAGCATAACTTTGTAGTAAGTTTTTAAAGCAGGAAGTGTGAGTTCCCCAAGATTGTTTTGGCTATTTGGGGAACTTTGAGATTTTATATAATTTTTTTTCTCTGAAAATGCCATTGGAGTTTTCAGAGGGATTGCATTGAATCTGTACATCATTTAGATATTATTGTCATCTAACAATATTGTCTTCCAATCCATGAACATGAAATGTCTTTCCATTTATTTGTCTTCTTTAATTTCCATTAGCAATGTTTTATAATTTTCAGTGTATGAGTCTTTCATATCCTTGATTAAATTTATTTCTAAATATTTTATTCTTTTTGATGTTATTGTAAATGGAAGTGTTAACTTTATTTTCAGATTGTTCCTTGTTAGTGTATAGAAATACAACTGACTTTTGTGTGTTGATTTTGTAAATTGCAACTTAGCTGAATTTTATTTATTAGTTCTACAGTTGTTTTTCAGTGTGGAATCATTAGGGTTTTCTACATGTAAGATTATGTAATTTGCAAACAGAGATAATTTTGCTTCATCTTCTCCAATTTGTATGCCTTTTATTTGTTGTATCTAAATCTTCTAGCTAGAACTTCCAAAAGTATGTTGAATAACACTGGCAAAAGTAGACATCCTTGTCTTGTTTGTCATTGAGTATAATGTTAGCTTAGGGTTATAATTGACTATTTAAACATAAATAATAGCATATTATGGGGATTTCAACACATGAAAATGAAATGTATGAAACCAATAGGATGAGATTAAGGAAAATGGACGTATATTGTTGAAAGGTTCACATTATACATGAATAGGTATAGTATTATTTGAAGGTAGAATATTATATTATAAAGATGCCTATTCTAAACCCTAGAGTAAACACCCCAAAATATTGACATATAGCTAATAAGACAATATATGGAGTGGAGATGAAAAAATGTATTCCAGGGGGAGAAACCAAGATGGCGGCATAGGTAAACACCGGAAATTGCTGCCTCCCACAACAACTTCAAAAATACAACGAAAAGACAAAATGGACATCATCCAGAACTACAGGAAGGTTGGCTGAGTGGAAATTCTACAACTAGAAGGAAAGAGAAAAGCACACTGAGACTCAGAGGAGCTGCAGAAGTAAAGTGCAGAGGTACAGAGGCTGGAGCGCGCGCCCGCGGAGAGGGGCTGGTACCTGAGGACACGGCTGTCTTTTTGAATCGGGAGGGAGTCACAAGCTCCCGACTGCTCTGAACTCCGGTTCCAGGAAGTCTCTGGGGACCCAGGGCTCATACGGGGAGAAAGTGGACTGTCTGGCAGCAGGCAGAACTCAGAACTTGAGGGCGGCTTTCCCTCAGAGGTGCTTGAAGCAATTACTGGGACACTGAGACTCGTGGCCCTTTAGGGCAGGGCTGAGGATCAACCATAGCTGCTTGCTCCGCCCTGTTGATTCCTAGACCCCGCCCCACCCAGGCTGCGGCAGAGGCTTTTGCATATGAATGCCCTGGCCTTTTGCAACCTGAAAATTACCTAACAAATTGCAGCTGGGCCAGACAGACCCAGAACTTCCAAGAGAAGGCCCAAGGCCCCACAGCAGCTTGCATTGCTTCACAGCTGGGCCTCATCTGGGCACCTCCAAACCCCAAAAAAGGAAGGGGAATCTGCAGATCTCTTCGTAGCTCCTGCTGGGTAACCTCAGGCAGAGGCTAAATTAGCACCTCCTTAGATCCAAGAGCCAGTGTACCCAGTGGTCAGAGTGGGACCATCCAGATTACAACTCCTCAGATCCATAAGGGACACACTCAGGGGGCAGACTCAGTGAGCACCAAAGCCCCACTGAAGCAAGTTTTGCCCCAGAAGGGTGTCTTCAGCACAGTTCTCCCACTGCAGACACAGCTGATTCTCACTGCCAATTGGCCTGGAGGTCAATTCCTCCCAGTGATACCTACAACAATCAAGGCATAACTACAACAAGACTGTGCACAAAGCCCACAAGGGGGTGCACCAAGAGTGTACACCTCAGGTAACTGGGGAGGCTGAGCCACTGGGCCCTATAGGACACCTAGCACACAAAACCACTCTACCAACACAGGGAAGCATAAAAAATGCGGAGACAAAGAGACAGGTCACAAATGACAGAAATGGAGGAAAGAAAATGACTGGATATAGAGTTCAAAACCACATTTATAAGGTTTTTCAAGAGTTTTCTGGAAACCGCCGATAAATTTAGTGAGACCCTGGAGGATATGAAAAAAGACCAACTAGAAATTAAGCGTATACTGACTGAAATAAAGAATAATATACAGAGATCCAACAGCAGACAAGAGGATCCCAAGAATCAAGTCAAAGATTTGAAATACGAAGAAACAAAAAATACCCAACCGAAAAAGCAAAAAGCAAAAAGAATCCAAAAATATGAAGATAGTGTAAGGAGCCTCTGGGACAACTTCAAGCGTACCAACATCAGAATTATAGGGGTGCCAGAAGATGAGAGAGAGCAAGGTATTGAAAACCTATTTGAAGAAATAATGACAGAAAACTTCCCCCACCTGGTGAAAGAAATAGACTTACAGGTCCAGGAAGCGCAGAGAACCCCAAACAAAAGGAATCCAAAGAGGACCACACCAAGACACATCATAATTAAAATGCCAAGAGCAAAAGACAAAGAGAGAATCTTAAAAGCAGCAAGAGAAAGAAACTCAGTTACCTACAAGGGAATACCCATACGACTGTCAGCTGATTTCTCAACAGAAACCATGCAGGCCAGAAGGGAGTGGCAAGAAATATTCAAAGTGATGAATAGCAAGAACCTACAACCAAGATTACTTTATCCAGCAAAGCTATCATTCAGAATTGAAGGTCAGATAAAGAGCTTCACAGATAAGCAAAAGCTAAAGGAGTTCATCACCACCAAGCCAGCATTATAAGAAATGCTGAAAGGTATTCTTTAAGAAGAGGAAGAAGAAAAAGGAACTCTTACCATTTGCCACGACATGGATGGAACTAGAGAGCATTATGCTAAGTGAAATAAGCCAGTCAGAGAAGGATAAATACCACATGATCTCACTCATTTGTGGAATATAATGAACAACATAAACTGATGAACAAGGACTGATCCAGAGACGGAGAGGCATTGATTGGACTGTAGGGCCTTGGAGGGAAGGTAGGGAGGGTGGGGGTAAGGGGGAAAGATCAACCAAAGGACTTACATGCAAGCATATAGGTCTAACCAATGGACACGGACAACGGGGCGGGTTGGGACCCTCGGTGGGGGGGGGGTGGTAGGGGGTAACATGGGGATAAGGACACATATGTAATATCTTAATCAGTAAAAAATATATTAAAAAAGTGTATTCCAAAAGAAGACAAGAAAAGAGAAAAAAAGGAACAAAGAACAGATGGGATAAAGAAAAATAGCAAGATGCTCGACTTCAACCTAATTCTATGGACAATTGCATAGAAATGACCTAAAACTTCAGATAAAAGGCAGAGATTATCAAACTGAATGATAAAGCAAGGTCCAGTTATATACTTTCTGTAACAAACACTCTTTAAATATAAAGATACAAATAATTGGGTCAGGCAGGTGAGAGAATGAATTGGTGGCTCCATGGGCCAGATCTAACTTCTCAAAGGATGGCAGCAACGCAGGTTTCCTGACCTGTAAATATCATAAATTCAATTTTTTAGAATCTTCATGTTTGAATATCAGGTTAGAAGTCAGATGGTGGTTTTCTTGGAGGGTTGGGGAGGACCAGAAGGGAACACATGGGAAGTCTCCTGTGTGTTCCCTTCTGGTGGGACATTGTGTCTTATCTGGGCTGTTTACAGGGGTGTGTGCAGTTTGTGGACATTTCATGGAGCCATACACTTATGATTTGTGCCTTTCCTCTTCGATAAAAAAGTAAAAAGAGAAATAAACAGCAGGAATGTCAAAATGACTGTTGACTGGCATGTTTAAAGCACAGAAAAATATACACATCAAATAATAATCATAAAACTGCAGTGGCTAATATTAATATTAGGCAAAGTAAACTTCAAGGCAAGTATTATTAGCAGAGATAATGATTAAAAAATATATTCATCAAGAAGACCTATCAGTCCTAAATGTTTATGTACCTAGTAACAGAGCTTCAAAGAACACAAAACAAAACTGACAAAACTGGACGGAGTAGACAAATTCACAATAATATGTGGAGATTTTATCATTCCTCTCTTAGTAACTGATGAAATAAGCAGCATGAAAATCATCAGAGATATAGAAAATTTGAACAACAATATCAACCAGTTTGACCTAATTGACACCTATGACTATAACGTGACACATGTCAAGAGCAGAATATAATTCTCCTCAAGTACATTCACCCACAGACCATGTGCAGGACCATAAAACAGATCTAAAAGGATTAAATCTAAAAGTATTAAAATCATACAGACTATGTTATTTGACCACATTAGAATTAAAGTAGGAATTATGATGAAATTAACAACTCCTTTCTAAATAACCCATGGATCTAAGGCAAAATTATAAAATATTTTGAATTGAATGGTAATAAAAGCACATCAAAATTTGTGGGGTTTGGTTAAAGCAGTGCCTTGAAGGAATTTTATAGCTTTAAATACTTATATTAGAAAAGGAGAAAGATTTAAATCAATTACCTTAAACTTCATCTTTGAAAAGTTAAAAATATAAGAACAAAATTACACCTGAATTAAGTAGTTTTAAGGAAGAACATAGTTTCTATTGTCAAATGAATCAGACAAGGGTGAATTTTATCCCTATTTGTTTAATTTGTACATAGAATATATCATCTGAAAAACTGGGCTAGGCTCAGGAAGGAGGAGTGAAAACTGGGAGAAGAAATATCAATAACAAGATATGTAGACGATACCATCTTTCTGGCAGAAAGTAGTAATGATTTGAAACAACTTCTGATGAAAGTGAAAGAAGAAAGTGCCAAAGCAGGACTCCATATAAACATCAAGAAGACAAAAATCATGACAATGAGAGAAATACATGTACCTTTAATGAAGACATTGAATTGATAATGAAATAAAGATTTTGCTTACCTTAGTTCAGTCATCAGTTCAAATGAAGACTACAGCCAAGAAATTTAGAGATAGCCAAGACTGAGAATGGCAACCATCAGAATTAGGAAAGATCACCAAGAACAAAGATGTTATTACAGACAAAGCTAAGATCTTCTACACTCTCATATTCCAATTACTGTGTATCACAGATGGGGGGAAAGGGTTTGCTTGAAATATGGTGTTGGAGGAAAGCTGCATGGATAGTCCATGAAAGAAGCCATGACAGAAGCTGAGCAGGGCTGCTGAGGACAAGGCATTGTAGACATCACTCAGAGGGTCACCAGGAGTCAGAGCTGACTCAACCGCATGCAACACACACACAAATTATAAATGCAATTCATCATATTAATTTTGTTAAAATATTTAAAAATATTTAATTCTTTATTGTTTAAAGTATTACATGAGTCTCCTTTTCCCCCCATTGATCTCTCCCCTGCCATCCCCTCCCCCAAGCACAAGCCCTCACCCCCCGCACTGTGTCCATTGGTTTTGCTCATATGCATGCATACAAGTCCTTTATCATCTCAATAGATATAGGCAGAGCCTGTAACAAAATGTAACACCCATACATGTTTTAGAAAGATACTTAGAAAAGTAGAAATGGAAGGGAACTTCCTTAATAAAGGTAATCTTTGAGAAAGTATAGCTAACATCACATTGAATGGTGAAAAACTGAACATTTTCCTACTGAGAAATGGAAAAAAAATAAGGGTGTCCTTTCTGACCACCTTTATTCAACACTGTACTAGAGGTAGTACCCAGCATAGTAAGGAAAAAAAATATAATTGATACGTATAGACATATAGATATATACAAATATATGTGTGTGCCATATATAAATGGTATATACCTATATCATTTAAAGATTGAAGAGGAAGAAGTAAAACTATATTCACAGACAACATGACCATGAATGGGTAAATGTAGAAAATCTTAGGTAACTACAAAAAAGCTACTGAAATTAAAGTGAATTAACAAGCTTTCGGGATATAAGGTCACTATACATAAGTGAATTGTATTTCCATAGACTATACTTACACAGTTGAAAATGAAATTAAAAATACCACTTACAATAATATAAAACATTGAATACTTAGGTATATATTTTTAAAAATATGTAGACCTATAAAATGAAAATCTTATAACTTAGAGAACGATAAAGAGGAATAAAATATATGGACAGATTTACCATTTTCATGGTTTGGAAGACTCAGCATTGTGTTATGATGTCAGTTCTCTCCAAGTTTATCTGTGGCCTCAAGGTATTTCCAATAAAAATTCTTGCAAGTTTTCTTTGCCAAGTAGGAATTGACCAGCTGACTCTAAACTTATATGGAAATTCAAAGGGTCTGGAATAGCCAAGATAGTTTTGAAAAAGAATATAATTGGAGGACATACACTCTCTTATGCCAACACTTACTATAATGTTACAATAATCATTACAATTTGGTGTTGGTGTATCAATTGAACAATGAAGAGAATCTAGATATAGACTCCCCCTCCCCCATCTATGGACAATAGGTTTTTGACAAAAGTAATTCAATATGGGGAAGGATAGTCTTATTAATAAATTACATGGGAAAAAATAAATTACATGGGAAAGCTTGATATCAATATGGGAGAATGACCCTTAATCATATACAAAAAGTAATTCAAAATGGATCATTGACCTAACATAAGTGCTCCAACTATAAAATTTCTAGAAAAATAATCTTTGATCTAAGGGTCAAGGTTTCTTAGGCATTAACAATTTTTAAAAGGAAAATTGATAAATTGGGCTTTACCAAAATTTAAAATCTCAGTTTTGAGAGACACCATTAAGAGAATGCAAAAGCAAGCCACAGGCTGGAGGTAAATATTCATAATACACACATCTGACAAAGGACTCATATCAAGAATATATAGATAACTCTTACAACTCAATATTAAGACAAAGTCCAAGAGGGAGAAGGCAAGAGATGTATTTGAACCTATGTATAAAAAAAAATGAACAATAACTATATGAACAGATATTCAATATTATTTTCATCAGGAAAATGCAAATTAAAACCACAATGAAATACCACTACATATCCACTTGAATAGCTAAGACTGACAATACTACAAGTAATGGCTAGATGTGAAATAACTGGAAGTCGCACACGCTGCTGATGGGAGTATGAAATAGTACAGCCACTTTGTACTGGTGTTTTCTTAAGCATGGATATAATTCTACAGCAACTCCAATCCTAGCTACTTATGCAAAAATCTGAAAACATGTCCTTAAAAAATACATGTTTATCGTATTCTTATATAGCATAAACTGGAAACAACTGAAAATATCCATCAACAAGGGAATAGCTAAATTGAGGAATATTTGCAAAATGTAACATAATTCAGCAGTAAGAAGAGATTGCCACTATACATGCAGCATCATGGATGCTCTATTATATGAAATTATAACATCTTCAGTGATGAACATAGATCTTTGGTTGCTTGAGACTGGACTTGGGGGAATATTGACTGAAAGGACATGAGGGAACTTTCTCATGTGATGAAATTGTTCTGTATTTAATTGGGGTAGTTATACAAGTGTATATATATTTGTCAGAACTCATTGAACTGTACATTTAAAATAAGTGCATTTTATTGCATGTAAATTATTTCTCAAAGTTTGTTTTTAAAAGTTAAAAACCCCACTGTGCATAGTGTGGTGAAGGCCTGGGGGTGGGGGTGGGCAAGAAGGGGTCAATGGTGGGGGGGACATATGTAATACTTTCAACAATAAAGATTAAAAAACAACACTGTGTAATTATGCTATAAAAATTATCTGAAAATGTCATCTGAACATCTTTACCAGATAATAATTTTAGTAAGTGCTTCACTCTTGCTGGGTATTAATGAAAATGTAGTTAGAATATTATGTGTCTAAGATGTTTGGTAGAAATAGCTATGGCTGTGATTTTGATAATACTTTGACCACAAGCTTTATATAACAAAACATCTTTTATGAGAAATACTTTTATTTTAATAGCAGAAGCTACAGGGTTAAACAACTACTTATGGTTCTTTAATTGAATAAGTGAACCATGTCAGATGAAACCATGTGAATTTTTGTAATTTTCAAATTGAATTTAAAACGTGGGGATTATTCGTTTTTTAAGTAATTCATTCCCTTTGTAAGGCCTAATCAAACATGCAGTTTATTTCTCTGCCCTTTACAGTTTCATGCTAAAATATAGTTATAACACGAAATTCTTTCTTGTGGCCTTATTATAATTACATGCACCAAACAAAATGATTATATACAATAGCACATTTTAATTATTCAATTATATTGATTGTTTGGGGATTTTATGTCAGCCCATATATTCTCAGGCTTAAATAGGAGAAAATATATAGAGCCATAACTAGAGTTGTATGTAGTACTAGAGGCCCAGTGCACAAAATTCATGCACTAGTAGGTTCCCTAGTGGCTGCTGGCCGGGGCCTCCCTTCCTTCCCCTGGCTGGCCCTGCCCCCTGGTCAATCTCCCAGACGAACTCTGAGTCGAGGGGACAATTTGCATACTATGCTTTTATTATATAGGATTGCCTGGCATGTATGAGTGTGCAATTAATTTTCTTTTTTCTAACATGATTCCATATTTCATGACTCAGTTTTTGTGACATGTATATATTTATTCTAATTCTTACTGAGTTAAGTAAGTCCAGCAATCATTCAACTTTCTGGGATGTCGTAAGAGTTTATGGGGACAATGATACTGAATATTTATAATTGGGATTTTCGGTGAGGCCTGGGACATTTGGTCACCATTGTTGCAGGGCTATATAGACATGGGTACTCGACAAAATGCTTGCTTTAAAAAAAAAATCTTTATTGTTGAAAGTATTACATATGTCCCCTTCCCCCCACCCCACAATGCTTGCATTTTTAAATGATGTGTGCTTTTCTACTTTCATTTCTTTTTAATGAGATCTGACCATCCTCCCCAGAGTCCTCATAAGAGTCCATTTGTAGTCAGACTTTTAAAACCATCACCCATGGAAAGAAACAGTCCATAGTGATTCTTATGTCATTGTGATCCATTGAGAAAGAGGTGACTCAGATTGAGAGGAGAGGAGAGCATCTAGCTCAGTCATGCTGTGTCCAGATTATTGTTACTGAAAAATACTTTCCCATTCTCAGAGTGGCTGAAGTTCCCTTTCTCTGCCCCCTAAGCCAGAGCTTCATGTTCCAGCTGTGGGCTCCTGGAGGACCTGGAGCCACCTCCGTCCACAGCTTACCGCACGGAATGGCAATGGTCCGCTCCTTTGCCTCTTCCTCTAGTCCTCTCTGAGGTTTTGTTGTCCAGGAAATACACAACTGTGTTGTCTCTGTGGTGGCATCTAGTGCCAAACACACACAAGGGCATCAATGAATGAATAAACAAGTGGGATTAAGGAAGCAATCGTCGTCATAATCATTGTCTTTGCCTGAACTCAGCCAGGGCTATGGTAGCAGCATTTCTGATAGAAGCTTTGGCTTTGTAGCTGCTAAAACAGAAGAAATTCCCACCCAGCCAAGAGCTGAGCTCCGGATGGTTCTCTACACCAGTGTGAGTTCTGCATGATAATGGCATTTTGTATTTTACTTTTTCTAAGCAGTTTCAGTCTTGTTGGGTAGTTGGAAACACAACCTTGCTGGGCCTGTTTATTTAGAGTAATAGTATGCTCTATCCCGCCCACTGTGCCGAGTCCTCCTGTTGATTATTTTAGTTTCCTTTCACAATGACCCGATGGGGGAGGTGATATGTAGGTCCTGGAGAAATCGAAGCTTAACGAGGTTGAGTAACTTGCTGAAGTTCACACACACACAGCAGGTGAAGAGCTGGGGCCCGGAACCTGCCGGGCAGGTGTCAGAGCCTTCAACATTTCCCAATGCTGCCCTATTTTATTTTTTTCAAGGAATTTATCACTGTGGGAAACTTTGTTTCTATATTGGAATGCCTAGTCCTTGATTACGGAGACACCGTATCACATGGCTCAGAATATGTATTCAATATGTATTGAATGAATCATTAAGGACTGACTCCCAGGGTGTGAAGTTAAAGGTTAGGATAAGTGCTAATCTTTTATTTCCTCCCATTTTCTTCTAGTTTTTACATTTTATGAGTATTCACTTTTGGAAATGATTTGTTAAAATAGCTTCCCAAAGTGCTTTAGAAGTTGCCTTCAAGGATTCTTAACTTTGAAGACATCACTGCCTTAAATATCTCTCCCCACATGTAGGAATTTTGACCCAAAACTCCATGTAGAGTTCAAGGTTGGTGCTGTCTCAGATCCTTCTGGGGGGCACGGGAGTTGGGGGGTGGGGGGTGGAGAAGCTCTTCTCTCATGTTGCTTATATCCACTTTGTCTTCCCTTAAGGAGGGGTACCTACAACAAAACCCCGCATCTCCCTCTGCTTGCTTTAGGGAGGGGTAGACTCCAATCTGGCTTTGCTATGAGCATCTCCACACTCTAAAGAAGACCTTGGGTCTTTCTCACTTCCTACTTCTCTCCTTGTCTAATATCTGCAAATGAGAGCCAGGTCCTGATGACTGGGTATCCCAGAGACCCACACAGAACCTAGTGCCCCAGAGCTTCCTGAGACTACCTCCTCCCCCTTCCTCCTCCTCTCTTCTCTTCCTCCTCCTTCTCCCTCTTCTTCTTCCTTCTTCTTCCTCTTCCTCCTCTTTTCTTATTGAATTATTGGGGGGTGGCATTGGTTAATAAAATTATGTAGGTTTCAGGTATACAATTCTATAATATATCATCTGTATATTATACTATGTGTTCACCATCCCAAATCAGTCTTCTTCCATCATTTATCCCTCCTCCTCCTCCCCGTACCCACCTGTCTGGGACAGTCTAACACTAGAAGCTGAAGCTGTTTCCAGAGCCACTTTCCAATCACCCCTCCTTTTTTCTTTTTTCTTTTATGAATCTCCTTTTTTCTTTTATCTTTTCTGAATCTTTTATCTTTTTTCATTTTACTACCTTTTCCTTGAATGTATCATTTGCTTCCTCACTTCGGAGTTCAGTGAAAACATCTCCCACTGCAGAGCAACGTCTTTCTGCCAGTGACACTGACTTCAAATCCCATCCCAAAGCCTGCATTCCTATCTCCCTCTGTGGCCCCATAAACTCGTGTATGTGTTTCTGTCACACCCAGTACCACAACCTGGGCTTTCATGCCCTTTCAAATCATCAATACTAACATCCTATGATTCCATGACTACTTTTTGACTGACGATCCTCTAAATAATTCCTTGAATTGGGAAGTTCCTAAGTATAGTTCATGTAAACATTTCAAGGGTACACTCTTCATTGAAGTCAGTGCACAAGCAGAATAGTCCCTCCACTGTCCTTCGTTTGAGCCTTTGCACACCTCCCCTGGAGTTGGCGATCTCTGCAGCAGGCTTTAAGATCTTTTTCTTTCATGATGGAGCAGGGTTCATATCCTATTTATTTCCCGTCCTATAGTCCATTTCAGGGTTGTTTTTGAAATGCTAATTGCCTTTTGTTGTTATCCTTACATTCAGATTATATTCAGTGCCCGTATTGTCTGAGGAGGTTTAATGAAAATGCAGCCAGTCGGCATATTAATTTCTGCAAGGATCAGTCTTCTCGCCGAGTCTTTGATGCAGCCAAACTGGAGTCCAGAGTGCAGGTAAGCCTCTCTCCCAGGTGCCCTTGCAGGCCTGGTGCCAGCAGGTGGTTTGGTGGGGAAACTGCTACCCATCCTGGGAAATGTGAGCGTCACCATAGCTGGTCACAGTCACCCATCCTCACGGGAGCAGGCTCCTTTTGAGTTCCCAGCTTACCACACCTCTGGGTGTTGTAGGAACAAAATATTTCTATAGCGTTTGCAGCTTCTTAGAATGAAGACTTGAATATATAAGTGGAATTTTTATAGTATTATGATAAGGCTCTGTGTCCAACGGTGGTTATCAGCCTTCACCACCCCGAAAAGAGTTGTGACCCTCAAATGAAACTGGCCTGCGTGGAGGAGGCCGCCACAAGGGATGGGTCCCAGGCCCTGCGATTTGCTCTGTAGAAGAAGGTGTTTTAAAAGCCACAAAATCAGCAAGTTAGAAAAATGGGAGCAACTGTTATAAAAAAAAAAAAAAAAAAAAGAAAAATGGGAGCAACTGTTATAAATAGATACAAATAAGTAAGATGACAACAGAAGACAATAGATGGATAAAAACAGACAGAACCAGAGCCAGCAGGAGCATCGCTTCCGTGGAGCATGAAAACTGTTCATTGTAAACATGGCTCGGAGTAGGAAATATGTTTAGAAAGATTTCCATGAAATGCAGTTCCTCATGGGGATGGGGCCCCCTCTAGCCACAGCTCATCTGTGAGCCCCGGCTCCATCTGCACATGCATTAGACCACGGGTCCTCAAACTACGGCCCGCGGGCCACATGCAAATAAAAATATTGTATTTGTTCCCGTTTTGTTTTTTTACTTCAAAATAAGATATGTGCAGTGTGCATAGGAATTTGTTCATAGTTTTTTTTTAAACTATAGTCCGGCCCTCCAACAGTCTGAGGGACAGTGAACTGGCCCCCTGTTTAAAAAGTTTGAGGACCCCTGCTTTAGACA
>NW_005871059.1:7118088-7181390 GCF_000147115.1 Myotis lucifugus | reverse complement strand
AAATAATTGATGGGACTGAGAAGATGGTTGGATATAGGGGGGGAAAGGGTCAGGGTGAACAAGAAGGTTTTTAGCTCCAGAGCCTAGGCAGATTATAATACTGCACATCTAGATAAAAGAATGCAGGAGGAGGAATGGGTGTGTTGGTGGAGCAGGCAGGGTGGTTATGATAAATACTAGAGGCCCAGTGCACAAATTCGTGCACAGAGGGAGGGAGGGGCCGCGGGTGGTTGGCTGGGTGGCCCCACCCCCAATTGGGATATTGGGGGCCAATTGAGGCCAGGATCAGACTGGTTGGCTGCTGCAGTGCATGGCATAGCCACTGGTCATTCTGGATGTTCCACCGTTCCAGTCACTGGGCTTTTATATATATACTAGAAACCTGTTGCACGAAAAGATTCGTGCAATAGGTCTTCCCTTCCCCTGGCTGCCGGCACCAGTTTTCCTCCGGCACCCGGCACTCAGGCCTTTGCTCCGGCCAGAGCCACCTTCAGCACCTTCGCTGCTCCACCGGAGCCACGTATGCAAATTAACCACCATCTTTGTTGGTGGTTAATTTGCATATCTTGCTGATTAGCCAATGGGAGGCATAGTGAAGGTACGGTCAATTACCCTGTTTGTCTATTATTAGATTAGACTAGAAGCCCGTTGCACGAAGATTCGCGCAATAGGCCTTCCTTCCCCTGGCTGCTGGCACTGGTCTTCCTCTGGCACCCGGGACCCAGGCCTTTGGTCTGGCCACAGTGGAGAAGCCAAGACTCTTCAGTCGTCAGTCTTCAGTCTTCACTCTGCGCCTGTGTATGCAAATTAACCACCATCTTTGTTGGGTTAATTTGCATAGTTGCTCTGATTGGCTGGTGGGCGTAGCAGAGTGACACCAATTTGCATGTTTCTCTTTTATTAGTGTAGATAGATAGTTGTAGAGATTCAGTCTTTACACCTGAAATAGTATGGGAGACAGTGCAATGAAGAAAGAGCCCAGATTCTACAATAACCAGCCAGGGTTTGAATCTCAGCCCTATCATTGACTATCTGCAGGCAAACTTGGTCAAGTTACTTAAATTCCCACTTTTATCAGTACCTTGCCGAGTTGTCGGGAGGATAATATATAATAAAGTAAAAGCGCCTTCGTGCAGGGGTCCCTGGCTTTCCTCTTTCCCCGTCACCCCTCCCCACCTACCCTTTCTGGGAGTCCTTTCCCGTGGGTGGAAAAGACACCCTGATTTTGAGGGGATGTAACTGCTCTGGGCTTGAATTCAACTTAGTTTTGGAAAGGTTTTCTCAGTATAACTCTACCTCCTCTTTCTCAAGCATAAAGGGTGGAGTACATTTCTTCGAATGGTTCTTCTGGCCAGTTCCCGAAGTGAGTCGGGGTTTAGTGGGGCCAAAGGGAGTGCTGGGAAGCCGCAGTGGAAGTGCTTTTTATTCCTGAAGGAGGCCAGCTGGCCGTCCCGCCTGGAACCAGGGACTTGGCCCTGGTCCTAGCCTTGTTTTCCAGAGCTAAGTGGTGATTGGGAACACAGAAGAAAAATTGCTTGCTTTCTGAGTCAACTCGCTGTGAGTGTGTCTGAACAGCAGGGCTTGTTTCCCCAGCCAGCTCCGCCACGCTGGGGCCTGCCTCGGAGGGAAGCACACTCAGAAGTGGGGCAGAAAGGGAGGGGCCCGCTCGGTTCTGAAGGGCTGTTGACAGCACAGCTGAAATGTGTTTCTATTTTAAATAAAATCAACTTTACAAAAGTGCTATGCCCTCTGAAAATAGCTCTGTTTGTTTGGATGGGGATGAACTGCCTGCTATCATCTCAGAGCTCGCCTTGTCCAAGTGAGAATTCTCACTGGAGAAACAGGTTATCTTTATGTTGTTTCCGTGGAGACATTGGGGGGATCGGTCAGGAGGTAGCAAGGCGCCACCGAGGAACCTTTTGGTCCTTATTCTGCATTCATGTACCTCTTCTGCTCCTGCAGCTCAGTGGGGAGGGCTGTGGTGCAGGGATGTTGGATTCCATGTTTAAAACATTCGCTGCCTGCCAATGTCTGTTTTTCTTCTCTGGTTGTGTATTTAAAAACAAACGCATCTTCAAGTGTAATGAAAAACTAAAATGTTCCATTACTATCCTTACTGACATGAAGTGATGTCCTCTGTCTCCATACAACTAATTTTACAGGATTAACTTCGAAATCCCCTCAAAGGCGCTATTATGGAATGGAAGCTCCTGCACCCCGACATGGCTCTGAGCACCAGCAGGGAGGTTAGGAACCAGGCCACCTCAGGCGCAGGGTGCGCGTGTCCCCGTCCCCGGGTGCAGCAGGTCCCCAGGGTGACTCTGGTCCGAAGTGGCTGAGTGGAAATCGTTCCTCTTGTGTGCTGCCTGAGTTATAGATCTGCCCCCTCTCTCTGTAGGGAAGGGCTCAGGCGAGTCCAAGAAAAGAACCGACGGTTACCAGTGCCGTGGGAACTCTGCTGCAGAACAGGGCCCTGGAGGCCACGAGAGCGGCCCCAGCCAGGCCAGGTAAGTCAGAGTGAGCGTCTCAACCACCGCATGCCAGCGTCATAGAGGCAACCACCGTGGGCTTTGGGATTCGTGGGCTGCTAGCCAAAGCTGTGATATCCAGTGTTGCTTTTGGATATAAAGACACATGTGTTTGTTTGAGGAAAAAGCTTATTTGCTGAGAGGGCACAATTCCTAATTTGTCAGGTTTAGATAACTCTGACAACATATAGAGTCAGATCCGATTACAGCAGCAGGGTCTAGAGCCATCATTCCCTGGCTATTAAAATTGAAAAGAGATGAAGAATGGGAGATAACAGTTTATCAGATGTGATGAAAAGAAGAGAAAACAATCTGAGAGAGAGATCTGTACTCCCATGTTCATTACAGATTTTTCAAATAGCCGAGATACAGAAACAACCTATTGAGGAATGAACAGATAAAGATAAGGTGCATAATATACACAACGAATACTATTCAGCCATAGAAAAGGAGGAGGTCCTGCCATCTGGGACAACATGGATGGGCAATGAGGACATTATGCTAAGTCAAACTCATAAACACAGAGAACCGCATGATGGTTGCCAGGGGTGGGGTGGGGAGGGAGAATGGGGAGATGTTGATCGAAGGATATAGTATTTCCAGTTATAAGATGAATATAGTGACCATGTACTAGAGTTAACAATACTGTGTCACTTACCTGAAAGTTGCCAAGAGAGCAAATCTTAAATGTTCTCACCACCACGCACATAGAAGTTAACTATGTGAGGTGATGGATGTTAACTAACTTCATTGTGGTAATCAATTCACAATATATTCATAATCAAATCATCACATTGTACACCATAAACTTATACAATATCATACTCAGTTACAGCTCACGAAAGCTGAAAAAAAAAGAAAAAGGGAAGAGTTTCCTTTCTAGAACAAAATAATGTCTTCAGAGTAACAGAACGGCATAACCACCATTGCAGTACTTACTTATATGCTAGACCCATTTCATTTAATCCTCACAATAGTCCTCCAAGTGTTTTCATTATGGAAAGGGAAACTGGAGCTGGGAGGACAGGTTACTTGTTTAAGCGCTCAACTGGTAAGCAGCTGAGCTGGGTTAAATCTCTCTCTCCTGCGGTCTCCCTCTTCTTTGAGCTGCATTAATAAATGTGGCATTCTTCTTTATTAATGATCAGCATGCACTATGAAGGCAAGATGAATTAATTCACGGCTATATGGCACCTCTGGCCAGGAGTCTAATTTTGCAGGTATTAATAAGAACCAGAGTCAGAATTGCCAGTCTCATGGTTCACAAACAGCACAGAAAAGTTTATTATTAGTTTTTAAATTCCTCATGAGTTGCTTACCATGGGCTAAAAATTGAATGAATATTTGAAAATTTCCCCATAGCCCTGTAAACCCAAGTCAGTAGTTTTTTCCTGATCTGTGAAAATTTAATAATGCGTTAGATTTTGGTATTCACACACACACACACACACACACACACACACACACTCACACACTCGCATACACATCAAATTATGTATGTATTCGTTGGTAAAACTTTCACTAGTAAGCTTTTTATTTAAAGTATAATGATTAATGTCCTTTAGAAAAGGCAGTTTCTTTATATTATGGATGATTTTCTTATTTTTTCCAAGAATATGTTATAATGTTCCCTTTCCAGTAAAAAGCACTCCTTTGAGTTTGAGGTCAAACCTTATTTGCCAAGAGGGAATATTTCTTAATTCATCAGGATTAGGGAACTCTGACAACATGCAAAGTCGAGTCCAAGTACAGCAACAGAGTCTCGGGCCTCTATTCCCTGGTCTAGTAAACTTGGAAAGAGATTTGGAAATGGGAGAGGACAGCATGTCAGGTGCAGTGTTGAAAATCAGAAAAGAGTTTCCTTGCTTGAACTAAGTAATTTTTAAAAAATCAGCAGAAGGCCTAAGTGAGAACTCAGAAGTCCTGTGTCTCAGTACAGTAAGAAGCACATTATAAAGACACCATTCTGCTACATTAGGAAATAGATTAGTAGGCCAGTAGATCTAAGCAAAATGGAATTATATTTGCTTTTGACTAGGTCAGCGGTTCTCAACCTGTGGGTCGCGACCCCTTTGGGGGTCAAACGACCCTTTCACAGGGGTCGCCTAAAACCATCGGAAAACACATATATAATTACATATTGTTTTTGTGATTAATCACTATGCTTTAATTATGTTCAATTTGTAACAATGAAAATACATCCTGCCTATCAGATATTTACATTACGATTCATAACAGTAGCAAAATTACAGTAATGAAGTAGCAACGAAAATAATTTTATGGTTGGGGGTCACCACAACATGAGGAACTGTATTAAAGGGTCGCGGCATTAGGAAGGTTGAGAACCACTGGACTAGGTAATGGTGGTTTATCACCACTGTGATGTTGCTAAGGAAAAGGTGAAGTTTTTAACGTGGCCCACACTGAGTTCTATACCACCACCTGCCCTCACCATCACTCTGTCCTGTGGACCCAGCCCCTGTGGCTTCTGTGGTGTTCCTTGAGCACCACAGGCCTGCACATTCCCGGTCCAGGCCTTTGCACTGGCCGCTCCCCCTGCTGAAAACTCAAACCCTCCCTCACTAATCTGCACTGCTCACCTCTCACCCCCTCCAGTGTTTTGCTGAGTGTCATCTCACATGAGGCCCCCCCAACCTCTACACTTAGAATTAATTTCTCCACAATTTCCTCTGTAGTTTTTTAAAACAGCATTTGTCACCATCCAATATTCAATGTATATGTGTTTGTCTCTTCCCACCCCCATCCCTCCAAAAAGGAATATAAGTTTTAAGAAGGCAGGGATCTGTCTATTTTTTATTGAACTGCTACATCTCTACCTGTTAGAATTGTTCATGGCATCTGTGGGGTGCTCAACAAATACTTTTTGAGTCAAATATATGGTAAAAAGTAGGTATCTTGATTCTGTAATGTCCCTCTTAAGTTATTGGCCTATGCATATAATTGTCATGTTAATTAGCTTTAAGAGAAAGCATTTTTATTTATTTCAGGCTTACAATGCATTTCTTACCCCCGCCCCAAGATTTTGACAATTTTTATTGAAAATAACCCTGAGGAATACATATGAGAATGATTGGATCAGGGCAAATTTGTTGATATGAGTGCACTGACCAGAGATTGTGTATTCAGTGTTTTAGCTTAAACAACTGGGAATGGCTTGAACAGTTTGCAATGATGGTTGATTTTTTTACCTGTGCCGAAGACAGGTGGACTTAAGACGCCTTTTCAATTTAAATTTTTTTTCCCCGTGGCCTCGCATGCATTCAGAGCTATGTTGGAAAGGAAGCAGAAGTATATTGATGGGTAGAGTGGGGTGGGGTGAATTTGCAAAAATGTTTAAGGCTTGGAGAAAAGCACTGGGTGCCTTTGCTGATGTCAACAGACCAGTGTGTGAATCTGCTACCCATTGTATTTGTTCTGGTCAGTATTAATCTATTTGTAATATGAGGATCTTTTAAAAATTGTTGTTGTTGCGCTTTGCTATATCTAGATTGCCAATCAGTCGTTTAGGCCACTTGTTGTCACTTGCCTTCCACATAAATCCTATTACTGTCTTTTCATTTAGCTGATAGTTAACCCCTTAAAACTTTGGTTTTCATTCTTCAACTCTCTTGAGTAAAATATGTATTTGGTATCTCCCATGTATAGCTTTTTGTTCTAAATTCGCAGTCAGGGGAGATACGTGTGTGGAAGTCATAATCCTTATCCATCCTAGAGTCTTATGAGAAGATAAGCATGTGCAGGAGAATCTAATACAAAGGAGCATGTGATGTTATATGAAGTTGGCACACATGCCGGGGATGTTTAAGAAGATTCATTCAACACATAATTAGTATGCATGGTTGTTTCTTGTGTCTGTGGGCTCTTAAAAGTCTAGGGGGGTAGCAGTCAATATTTAACAGTGGGGTGTAAACTAATATTTAGCAATGGGATCCAAAGCTCCTGAGGGAATACGAGAAGGAGATCAGCTTTGCAGGAGGCTTTATGGAGGAGGCTACCTCTGAGAGAGGAAGCCCGTGGAGGCGGAGGCCTTAAGATGAGCTTTCAGGGTGAGCTAGATTTTTACTAGTGGAGAAAAGTTGCAAAGAGATTGAACAAAGAGATGAAAATGAGAATGCAGACGACAAACTGTGGAAACAAGTGGTCCATCAAAGCATAGAGCGGAGTAGAGTGTGAATAGAAATTAAAGCTGGGGTGGGAGGCTGGCCCTAGAGCAGGGAAGGCCGTAATTGCCGGGGCAGGCGCCCAGGCTGTGTGTGACCCAGGCTGCCACTGTAAGTTAGGCAAGTCGGGTGACCTAGGAACTTTTCATTTCTAGCCACTTTAAGTAAGCCTGCAAAAATTTCTTTTGAGAAAGAGCATTTTCAAAAATTATCATGTCAGATATTAATGCTTACTGTAAAAAATATTAGGAAATGGAGAAAAAGTATAAAGAAAAAAAATCATCCAAAATTGCACACCCTGACGTGACTGACCATTGTTAACATTCATAAGTTTTTCAATTTTTTTTCTTTTTTTCCTGTTTTCCTTTTATCAAAATTAGGATCATAGTCCATGTATAAACATCCTGATTTTTTTTCTCACTAACACATTTTGAACATTTCCCTATGGCAAAAGAATTTCTTTTCTTTCTTTTTAAGATTTTAAAATTATTTGATTTGCATGTGACAGAGATTCAGCTAAACTTTGTTCATTTGGCTAGCAGTATGCTTTTTGTATCTGTAACACTTAGATTCTGATATACAAAATTGTAGTAACATATTGATAATTCAAACTTGAGAGCTAAATAGTACATTCTTTTTACCCTGTGCAGAATAATTCTACCTTTAAAAAATAGCATTTATGCCGAAACCGGTTTGGCTCAGTGGATAGAGCGTCGGCCTGCGGACTGAAGGGTCCCAGGTTCGATTCCGGTCAAGGGCATATACCTGGGGATGCGGGCACATCCCCAGTGGAGATGTGCAGGAGGCAGCTGGTCGATGTTTCTCTCTCATCGATGTTTCTAACTCTCTATCTCTCTCCTTTCCTCTCTGTAAAAAATCAATAAAATATATTTTAAAAAAATAGCATTTATAATATTAAAATTCATATTGTCCATATGGTTTTGTGATCAAGTTACTAAAATGTTTTGTCACTGTGAATCATTTGGGTTAGTACAAATATGACAGGATTGTTAAAGGCTGCCTATAAATACATAACACTAAGGCTGATTTTTAAAGTGTGGAAAAGGATTATATTAAAATAAGTTAATCTCTCATGTAGGAAATGAGCAAATTTTGTAAAATAAAACTGAAAACTTCTTGGTCACAACTGTTAACTACCAGCCTGAGACATATTTTATTCTTTTATACTTGTCTGAAACTTTTTGTATCACAAAAAATTAACAACTAATCTGAAGAAGATTTATAAAGCTGTAAATATTCCAATATAGCCTCTTCTATGTCAAACATTTAAAATGTCCAGAAGGGAACTATATATTAAACAGAACATAAATAAGACCTTAAATAAATAAATGAAGAAAAGACTGTCTTTAAAAACATAGTATCACATCACAATTATACTATGTAATTTATTTAGCTGTTTTCCTGGTGGTGAGCAGGTCAATTGTGTCTACTTTTTTGCTATACTAAATAACTCCCTTCTTCATGGACAATAGTCCACACTTAATTCTACCCTCTTCGAAGCACTTCATATATTTATCCTCATTTAATCCTCACAAGGGGATAAATGTACTTTTCATGTCCCTAGTTTATAGATGAGAGAGGTAAAGCAATTTGCACAAGTAATTTAATAGGAAATGATAGAGCCAACCAAATCTTTGTCGGCTTTGGGAAAACTAGGTCAAAAATATATAGACACGAAGGAGATAGTAAAATATATATATTATATATTGTATGTATATGATATGTATATTATGTAAATATATGTATAATTGTTTTAGAAAAAGGTCTGGCTCTCCCTTTATTCCCACAAAGAGTCTAAACTTCAGATGGGAAATGCGTTTATAGCCTAGTCAGCAAATATCGACTGGTGGCTGTTTTCTCAAGGGTTTTGGTATAAGAGCGACTGATTGGCTGGAAGGCATCTCTGAGGATCAGCTTCTCCAGCACCTTAATACAGAGAGTCTGAGACCACTATGAAGTGTAGTTCTGGGTCCCAGAGCTGTGCTGCTTCATTTTTTAGTGAACTGCATTTTATAATGTTGCTGGGTGGGCTCTGCTTTATTTCTGGAACCAGTGGGTTTGATGGAGTCAAGCATCTTCCCTGCACCAGCACCCCCTCCTTAAGTAGCTTCATTGTTTGGCAAATGCAGTGAGTATCAGAGGGTCCATGCAGATCCATTGGAAGGAATAAAACTTGCAGATCTTTGGGTAAAATGAACACTAAAGCTCTTTCTATTCCTACGTCTTCTGAGTCCTTTGGTAGCTTGATTCATAGTTTCCTTGGGTTGTTTGGTTACTCCCCCTTCATAAAACACTCCAGGCCTTTAGGACAGAGGGGACTTATTCCGTTTTACAAAAAATGATTTCTCTGAGAATCCTGCCCCATACCATGTGGTCTAAGACAGACTATGGTATGCCTGTAACCATAAACTCCTACCTCTCCATACCTAACAGCTGCTTGACGCAAAGGAAAAGAATCCTGTTTGTGAAGCAAGTCCATTGCTATGGAAAAAACCAGGGTTGGGGGAGGCACCTCATGCTTCCATAAGGCTAGCACGAGAGCAGGTAAAGAATTGTGAGGGTATGGACTGCTCAGGGCACATTCTGAGACTCGGAGCAGTGGTGTGGAGAGGTGTGGAGAGTCAGGGTGTATAAATGGGGAGCTCCCTGAGGTGGCAGTCCAAAGGGCCCGTCTATGGGTAAGTGGAGGGCCGGGGGAGAGAGAGAAGGCTCCTGGGACAGTCCCTGGTTTCCCTTATTATTTGGCCCAGGATAGAGACTATTTGTCTATAGCTACAGAACAAAACAGAACGGAATAGAGACTTTGATCCAACGGGAGGATTTCACAATCATTCCCTTTTTTTTTTTTTTCTTTCTTGCTGTTTGCTTTTACATAATAACAAATCTGTTTATGTCTGTAAAGGATTAGCCTCGGACCCTGCTTCTGGAGCAAAACTCAAACAAGGATTTACTAAATCTTCTAAAAAAGATTAACTCCTAGAGGCCAGGTAAGAAAAACAAACACACTCTAATCCAGGTGCTGGTGGTCATCTAATGTGCAAGGTACAGGGAATGAATGAGCCTTTAAGGGAAGAACCCTCTAGCAGGCAAACCCAAGAGAAATACGGGCTAGGCTAGGTTAATGAAATATGCTCTGGAACAGCGGTTCTCAACCTCTGGGTCGGGACCCCTTTGGGGGTTGAACGACCCTTTCACAGGGATCGCCTAAGACCATCGGAAAACACATATATAATTACATATTGTTTACAGTAGCAAAATTACAGTTATGAAGTAGCAACGAAAATAATTTTATGGTTGGAGGTCACCACAACATGAGGAACTGTATTAAAGGGTCGCGGCATTAGGAAGGTTGAGAACCACTGCTCTAGAAACTTTTTTGTTAAACCCTGAGTTGGAAAATGACACTCCATTTGCTTGTGGACTTAACAGGAAAGGGGAATGGGTTCTTTATTTTGACCTGGAAGGCTACTGCCCGGTCCCTCTTTCTAAACACATTGCCCCCCTAAAACACAGTTCCTGAGATTGACACGGAGTAGAATTGGTATGAAGTTGGGGACATTTTTTATCTTGTGAATTGTTTAAGACATTTAAACATGTAGAGAAGTTTATATTAAGTATTTAACATTCTCAGTGTGACAACAACCAAGTTCTAGTAAATCCTTTTCTTTCTGCTTTCAGACTGGCTCCCTACAGCTCATCAGCCTGGATGGCTGTGAGCCCAACAATGCCACCTGAAAGGAAGGAGCAGATGTCTGCTTCAGTGCCTGATTCCTCTCGAGACATCATGCAGGACATGTAAAACTAGCTTCAAATGTTCTTATTTCCTCCCTTCAAAATATTCAAAACCAAATCATTAAACAAGGCGTTCATCTGTACGATAATGCTTGATTTGGAGATTCACTTGAAGCATTTTTTTTAATGGGATATTTAATAGTCTTTTTCAAAAACGTTGCTTTGATATTAGAAATGTTTAGTAAAACAGTCTATGGAGTCTAGCATTACTTACTTACTAGGAAAAGCGTTTTTTACCCAGCTCATTCTACACAATAGTCGTGAAATCCCCTCTGTGATATTTTCTTCTGATAAGCATGAAATTATAAAAAGTAACAACTCCTGCTTTAAGTGTCCGTCTGTATACCACGTAGAACTGTCTCCAACACCAGTGCACACAGCTGGTTTTGGGGAAACACCGCAGTGGAACAGGTTACAATAACCTTCCCACCCAGTGGGAAGGATGCTCTATGCAGCCTCAAACCATTTATTTATCTCGGACAAATCAGGCACCAACTTTTCATCTCACCATTGGTTGATAAACTGTGGGGAGGTGGTCTTGCAACTCTTTTTCTTTGTCGCCTTAGGGGTTAACAAATTCTTTTTGTAGAGTCATTTATACTTAATTCATGCTTCTTAGTCTAATGATTTTTATGTTTTCTTCAACGCAGGGAATTGTAATTAGGAATTAAAAGCCATTTTCCCGTCTAAATTTAAGTAGAACCCCAAACTACTCCCTCTTGTAATGCAGCAAACACATCTGAAACGCGTTGGGTATGTATTTGGGGATCACATCCTAAGTTTTATGCTCAGGGAAGTCAGATGTATGTCCTGGAACTGACTGAAGACTACTCGGCCATGAGTCTGGGGAGCGTGTAGCCCAGGTAAGCCACTCCTCTCTCTCCTTTTTCTGGGAGATTGCTTTCCTCACAGAGATAAGAGGGGCTATGGGAGCTGACTCAGACATCCCAGAACGTGCATTCCCACTGATGAGGTAACCTCATCTCCGCCCCCAGATTAAGCTGTAGTTTAAGAATCTACCAAGTTGGATCCACAGCGACAGCCCCACCCCAGGCAGTTTCCTGAAATGCCTTGGCCCTTTGCTGTCATGGGCCCCACTGGTAAGGGCTAGGAGCCAAGGTTTCTCCCATTTGGTTGCCAGGCTTCTTTGATGGGCAAAGGAACTCGAGACGTCCCTTTCTCTGCCAACCCCACCCCCACCCCTTATTTAGAGGTAAAACAAACACAAATAAGCGTGTCAGATTTCCGAGTGGGGAATACTTTGTGAAGGAATCCCACTAAGGAATAAATTTCTAGTTCATGCTAGAAAGTAACGGCAAATGCCACTGTAAAACTGGCCCAGTAGACTGAACTTCAGTAGCTAGTATTCTGACCTATACCAGTATATCAGAAATAAGTTCTAAATATAGAAGGATCCAGAATTTTATATAGTAATTTTTAGAAATAAGTTTTTAGTGTTGTGAATTTAAGTGAAGCACACAAGCTTCTACCTTAAATCATAATTTTACTCAAAGTTGGTTTCTAGTAGATGCTAAATAGAGGTCAGACTACTAGTTTCTGTGGGGAAAGTAATGGCCAGGAGGGGGCATGAGGGAGCCAGCTACTGAGCTGTTCATGTTTTGTGCCTAGATCAGGATGGTTAGGCGGTGTAGCTGTAAGTAAAAATCAAACAAGCCATCGTCAGAATTTGCAGAGTTTATTATATGTAAGATATATTTTCATATAGAAAGCCTCTAAAGACAACAGACAAAGGAGTTTTAAAAAAAGATTAGGTTTCATATTCTTAAAACTCATTAGATACAAATTTGAGATTACAGTTACAGTTACATTGAAAAATGTTATTCTTTCTGAGTAAAACTAATATTGAATTACATGATAAAATTTAAAATGCATTTATTTATTGGTGATTAAAATATACTTAAGCAGAGTAGTACTTTAAGCCAGACAAAGCAAAGAAAAAAAATCTTGTTTAATATATATATATTTTAAATTCCAGTAATATTTCTTAAATTCCTGTTAAAATATAATCAATATTAAAGTCAGCAAAATACTATTTTTGACTGACACTTGGATTATTTTATCACTTAACCTGGTTACACAGTGATTTTTTTTTTCTGTCAGATGTAACTGACAACCAGTTTAGTCTTTAAGATAAATGAAGTGATAACTCACATTGTAGCATCTTGTGGAAAATATTCAAACTACATTTAAAATGCTTGTTTAAAATGGAAACATCTATTATTCCACAAGAAATTGTTTCTGGAAAACTACAGGTTGGCTATGCAATAGTAACTACACTACATCCAACTAAAGGTAGAAGAATCCTGGAGAAAAAAAATACAAAGTCTACTTATAATATGCAATATAAAGGTTACTTTTATAAAGGTATACTTAAAAAGAAAAAAAAATCTCCCATTTTGGAGAAATCCAAACCTTCCCATAGTTCCCTCCTTAGGCTGTGCTACATAAAGATGACAAACTCAGGTGATGTTATTTAGCTAACATCGTTATGATCATGGCTTACGATTAAACTCAATTTGACAACTATATATAGCAGCCCTCGTCTGGATGTCGGTTATGACAATAGATAGTTGCAGTTCCATTAAAGAATACTTGGTGATTACATTTGGTACAAAGCATGAACAAATCATCAACACTCAGGACAGATTGGCACGATGCATGCAGTTCTAGAACTCTTATCTCAAGCCAGTCGTAACTGAGTAAGCCATATCCCCAATCCCGCTTTCCAAATCTTTCCTTGTATTACAACTGACATTTAAAATGCTTCATAAAACTTTAAAATGCTCCTTAAAACCGTAAAATGCTCCTTAAAACCTCTTCCAGAATAAGAGAAGTATGCTTTATAAGCCACTTATCTGAATGCATGGTGGAAATGAGGCAGGATGGCAGTGCCGGTGCCTGCTGGGAAAACATGGGGGAGGGGAGGCAGGTGGAGCTGGCCCAGGCTCATGGCACTCATGGCCAGTGGGGGCTCTTGCTGCTGCTGCCCCAGACAGCTGAGCCTATGGGGGAGAGGCTCCCCTGGCCCCAGGGTGAGGGTGCCATTCCCAAAGGCATTTTGGGTAGGAGGAGGGGGCAGCTGCCAGAAGCCCAACAGGGGGGAAATTTCCAGAGAGGCAGGTATTGTGATGTTCACAGCATCTATGGGGAGCTCTCTGGGCAGGTTTACTTTACCAGGGCTACTCTTAGCCAGATCAAAACCTGGGTTGAGCCTGTGAGGTGACTGAGGCTCTTGCAGAGGCAATTCCTCGAGCAAATTGAAGTTGCAAAACCCTTTAGTATCTGTTTTGAGCGGCAGGTTTGCAAGTGGGGGGTATGAGGTAGCAGTGGTGTACTTGTGGTTCTGGAGGGGCTGAGGGGGAGAGCTGGGAGGTGCCATGGGCGGCAGGGGGATCAGGGGCTCTGGCAGCGGTGGTACCGGCTGGCAGGGTGGCTCTATGGGATTGAGGGTGTGCACCTCAGGTGGCAAGCCACTGGCGAGCCCATTCTGCACAGAGGCTCCTAGAGCGTAAGGAGCCAGAGTGGCAGCCTTCAGCTGAAACTGAGGAGAGAGAGAGTGGAAGGCATTCAGGAAATCTCCAGCCTGCAGACTCTCTTTCATCAGCTCCTGTAAGTGTGTCTTCTTGGTATGGCGTGTGAGGTGGTCTTTGCGCCCAAATCTCTGGGCACAAAACTGGCACAGGAAGTCCTTACAGCCTGTGTGGACCACCATGTGGCGCCGCACATCTTTCCGGGTGTAGAATAATCTCTCGCAGTGGTCGCACCGGTGCTTCTTCTGCTTGTTTCCGTGGGGCTTGTCGTCGGCGTGGGATTTGAGGTGGATCAGCAGCACCTCTGTGCTCCTGAGCACCAGGGCACACACCCCACAGGTGAGGTCGCCGCTGTTGGCCTTGTGGAGGGCCAGGTGCCTCTTGTAGCCCAGCATGGTGTGGTACTTCTTCCCACACTGCTCACACACAAAGGACACCTTGTTGGGGTCATGGGTTTGGAGGTGGTTCTTCAGGTGGTCTTTGCGGTTGAACGTCTTCTCACATTGAGCACACTGGTGAGACTTCTGGGGTGAGTGGGTAGCCATGTGTCTAGGAGCAGAAGGCAGAATTTCACAATTGACCCAGATTTTTAAGAGCCGAAGAAAGGTAGAGAAACAATATTAAAATGGTAACAGTAGTTTTCTCCAGGTGGTGGTTTAAGAAATCGTTTTCAGTTTTAAAGTCCTTTTCTATATTTTCCAGACTCTACACATAAATAAGACTTAATAATAAAAAAAACAGGTGCTGCTAAGGACAGAATGCAATTTTCACACCTGTAAGGAATATGATTGGAGTACATATTTTCCTAGTGTATACAAAGAGATTGCTAAATGCAGACAGGTATTTAAAAATATATGATCATGAAAACTATTTTTCAGGACTGGGTTAAATGGTTGTTCTATACACTGAACATTCCTGAATTTCCAAAAGTGACTCAATAGCCCCCCCAGTCCCCATTTTAGATGATTGTTTCTAATACAATTCCAGCTCATCTGTATTGATTGAGACAAGTTCAGGACATAAACTAAAAAGTCTATCCTTAACCTCAGAGACAGCATCTAACTGTACCCTGTAGCCAGAATGCCAGCCCTAGCAACTGGGCTCTGAACCCCGCTCCTCCCAATCGATCTTCATGCTTACATCTTCGTCTTCTCCATTTAATACTTTCCTACCAGCTACCCCCCCCCCCACTCCCCCGCCCTGCTGTGTGCGGCCCCTGTCTCCACTTCCTCAAGGTCCTGGGTAAAGCCCTTCAACCAAGTTCCTGAAGGTCACTGGTGATTTCACTGGCAACATTCATTCACAAGGGCTTTCTCTAGAAGATCATGGTGCTACTCCTAGCAGCAGTTACAAGTGTTTCTTTAACTGAGCTTCAGGGGAAGCCACAGTCATCCTGGTCAACCTGAAATTTCAAAACAGCTAGTTTATATTTGTATTTCTAAAGCACAAGTTAGGTTTGGAAAACCACAATTCCATTTCTATCATAGTTCCACTGAATTCCTAAAATCAGAAAAGTTAATGCTATAAGGCAGTGGTTCTCAACCTTCTGGCCCTTTAAATACAGTTCCTCATGTTGTGACCCAATCATAAAATTATTTTCGTTGCTACTTCATAACTGTAATGTTGCTACTGTTATGAATCGTAATGTAAATATCTGATATGCAGGATGGTCTTAGGCGACCCCTGTGAAAGGGTCGTTCGACCACCAAAGGGGTGGCGACCCACAGGTTGAGAACCACTGCTATAAGGGAACCCTGAGTTTGTCATCTTTAAAAAGGTTCATTTTAATAACTGTGTCATACAAAACAGCAAGTCCTGTATGTTAGTATTTCTTACAAGACAGCACCGTGAACAGCTGGTGGCTGCAAACACAGCCCAGGCTGCTTCAGCTCCCTTTGACAGTTAACTCTCAGGTGTTTTGTCTTCAGGAGCTAAATCTTATCCTACTGACAATTTCAATGAAATTGAGCTGGTTGATTTTGGAATTTCTAACAACTCATTCTATGAAAAAAGATAGAATTTCTTTAAAAAAAACACAACACAGTGTAAGTCAGAAGTGTACCCAACCTTCTACCCTACATTGTCCACTCCTGACCCTTCCGTGGGAGGAGAACCTGTAAGGGGTCTACAGTAGCTTTTGAGAAACCGGTGGTGGTCCCTACTGGCAGGAAGACTGGAAGCCAGTTCAAAATCCTAAAGCTGATCAGAATCTAATTGTCATTTTTTTAAATATAAAAAAGCAAAAACCTCAAGTCCTCTTCCCGTCTCCCTTAAGAACAGTAGCCTGCTCTGTGCAGGGGCTAGAAAGAAAAGTTGCACCTTCCCTCCAGGACATAAGGGCTCAGCAAACAAAGGGATACAGGTAACAAAGGCAGGTATGAACAGTGCTGATGACAGGAGCCAGTGCAACAGGGGGGTGAGAGTCCTGAAATGATGCTGATGTCTGCA
Source organism: Myotis lucifugus (assembly GCF_000147115.1). Classification (NCBI taxonomy): domain Eukaryota; kingdom Metazoa; phylum Chordata; class Mammalia; order Chiroptera; family Vespertilionidae; genus Myotis; species Myotis lucifugus. The sequence continues at coordinate 7,164,869 of NW_005871059.1, read as the reverse complement.
ATTTCCAGATGTATTTAAAAACATTTGCAGGTTGCAGAAAGGGTTTTTTGAGTCTGTTACCTCTAGAAAATAGCCACGTCCTTATACAAGATATCCACAGATATAGCAGCAGACATAGAAGGGAGAGGGGACTGGCTGACAAACTTGGCACTGAAGCAATTTTCTATTCGGTCCAAAACTAGTGACTTGGACCCCAAGGCTCTGTCCTGGATCTTCCATTCTTGCACCTCTCCGCTTTTTTTCTGTCTGATTAGGTTTCATGTATCAGCCAGGGATAACTGCTCTGGGTTCACATCAAGCCATGTAAAGGCATATGACACCACTGTTCCCATTTCACCAGCTTCTGTTCCCCTGAATTTCTCACTCTCTCCTCTGCCTGGCATCCTGTCTTCCCCTTTTAAAGTATCCCTCGCTTACTCATGCAACAGACTCAGCCCAGGACATAATCATCTTATGGCTGAAATTACTTTAACAACTTGCTTCCTTCCCTCAACCTCTCTTCGTACCTCACAACCCATGAAACCATACTTGTCTGTCCCCTAGTCAGAGCGCCACGGTGGGGTGGCACCTGGGCCACGTCAGCAGCCTTAGGACTCCTCAGGGAATGCTGCTCTAACGGGTTTCCCCTGCCTCGCGATCACCTCTCTGTGGCTCTCTCCCTCTCACTGCTTTCAGTGTTTGCTGTATTGGGACCCATGCCCTCTTTTCTGGTGAAGCAAGTCAGTCATTTTCTCCCTCAACCTCTGCTTATAAAATGGAGCGTATGTTGTAACCGAGGGTAAATTGCCATTAAAAGAGAGAAAGAGAGAGAGAGAGGGTGGAGGGAGGGAGGGAGAGAGAGAGAGAGAGAGAGAGAGAGAGAGAGAGAGAGACAGACAAGCGCGCGCAAAAGCAAACGCTAAGGTACTCTGCTGTCCACCACGTCTCTGTTCTTTTCTCAGCCGTTACTCAGGCCGGAGGCAAGGCGTGGGGTGGCTGTGGCGGTGGCTGGCAGGCGGTTCTTGCACAAAGGACACGGCTTCCCTTCTCCCCCTCCCCTCACCCGGCACCGAACAAGCGGCTGCCCTTGTTCAGAACGACCACCTCCTAAATGTGGCCAAGACATCCCTTCAGCGCAGTTGACCACAGTCATCCCACCTAGTTCCTGTCATTCCCATAAGCTGTGAGCGCCGCTGTCCCCACGGTGACAGTGCCCTCCTGGTGGCTAGCTGAGCAGGCGCTGCTTTTGCGCTCAAGCGGGGATCCTGACTGTGGACACACGAGAAGCCTGTTGCAAAACAGGAAGCCTTTGCCACAAAATAGGTGCACACAGTAAGGCACTCAGTACTCACATGTACGGCAACTAGATAGTGGCCTAGGTACTGAGCACATTTGAATTTTTTAAAACTTAAGCATTTATAACCTCATTTTAAAAATCAGCTTATTATATTACATGATCTATAACAGCTGTATTCTTAAGGGCCAGGAACATCACTCATATCTTTTTTTTTAACTCTTCCAAGATTTACTAATAATGTGGTCCTTGTTTATACCACCCAGATGTAAATCCTCTCTTGCTAAATTCTGACCATCACCTATGTACTCAAATGCAAGTAGTCTGAAAGTTGAAGCTTTCAAGTTTGTTTCATGAAGATTAACGGCACATGTATGTCCCTTAACCAGGTATCAGAAGAAGCATGCGTCTGTGTGCATACTACCTGCATTGCTCTGAGGGAGCTGTGCGCACAGCAGTCACTGTTAACCAGACTGCCATGTATATTCTGTCTTCTCTATGATATAAGAATCCTTCGGAGGCAGACGCTACATCTCCGATATCCAATTTCCTTCTGGAAGTCCCTAAGAAATAACTTAGACTAAATGTACTTTTTTTTATGGCATCTGCTGAAACAGTGGTTTCTATCCTTTGCGATATCATGGGTACCTTTGAAAATCTGATTAGTGCACACACTCACCATCTGTATACCCCACACATTTCCAGAGCTTAGGGTGGCTTTTAGACCCGAGTGGAGAAACTTCTCCAAAACCTTACACTCGGAGGTGTTCCCTCCTCTGCACCCTCACTGTCCGGACCTGGACAAGCCCTCCATATGCCACACCTGGACTATTACAACAGATTTCAAATCCGTCTACTTGCCTCTTTTCTATTCTCCAAATGGCTACCAGAGCCATCATTCCAGTGTCCTAACCAAATCATGCTCTTCACCGCTTAGACTCATTAGAATAAAGCAAATCCTCTCCAACAATGGACAGGCCTGCTGGCAGCTGCTTCCTTGCCTCCATTGCGAGCCTCACCCTTTCCTCCTCCAATCCCACCCTCTGGGGAGGTTCTGGGAGCTTTAAGGCCAAGGCTCAGGGCTTTCCCAGAACCTCCTCACTGTCCACCTCCTGTTTGTTCTTCAGGCCACAGGTGAGGATTGCACCTTCCTGAGAAGCCTTCCAGCTCGCCCCAGGAGGGGAGAACATCTTCCACCTGCACAGCTGTCAGAGCGCTCAGGCTGCATTTTAATTCAAGGAGTCTGTGTGCACGACACTCTTCCCAGCCCCAGTCGACTAATCTTTCTGTTCTCAGATGGGGCCTATTACTGGAGGAGCACAAGACACACTTGTTGAAAGAATGACAGGGCACAGCAAAACTGTCACATGAAACTCCAGTCACACCAGAGACACGGCTTCAAGGCTGAAGTGCGCCACATTCTGCGTCCCTTTCCCGTGCAGTGTTGGTCTGAGGACTGGCAAAGCCATGTAAAGGCATAAGTAAAAGCACATACCTTGTCTAAAGCCTCTCACCTCATTAGTTTATATCTGGAAACAAAAGCTTTGCCACACTCTGGGTGCAAGCACTTGAAAGGCCGCTCCTTGGAGTGAGTGAAACTGTGGATAGTGAACTTCTCCAGGGTGAGGAACGTCTGGCCACAGACCTGGCAAAGGTAGGCAGCCATGGGTTTTGCTTCTCACACCTTCCTTTTCAGATGCGCTGACCAAATGCTGTACCAGTGAAGCACAAAAGAAAGGTTGGTCCTGAGCCCATGAGCAGAGCACACCCCCCCCCCCTCCCCGAACTCCAGGCCAGGACAAAGGCGGCGTCCTGGGCTTGGTTCTACTCAGACCTGGGTCTCGGGAGCCACTAATTCTGCTTCCTGCTGTCCCACAGCCTAGCGTGTGTGCAGTCTCAGGCTCAGAGGAGAGAGTCTGGGCACAGATGAGTTTCCACGAGTAGAAAGGTAATCTGCAGACTGTCTGTGGAGAGAAGAGAAACCGTTTTCTTGCATTAGCTATTGGAAAACAATGCTTCCCCACTCCCCCCCAACCCCACCAGTTCAGAATCAACTACTGATGCAGCACGATGCCCTATCCTCCCAGGGCCTTTAAGAGATGCTTCTCTAGAGTGGCGAGGAGTCGAGCACAGTGTTTTGCTGGTGGGTGAAGCACTTTCCTTTGTGAGGGAGATGGCTCTTTCTATAGACTCGGTATTATCTACAGTGGGGCCTTGACTTACAAGTTTAATTCGTTCCGAGACTGAGCTCGTTAAGGAGCTCGTTAACTCAAATTACTCTATCAACTCAATGCAAAAAATCGGCAGAGAGACAGCTGGTATCTCAAAAAACTCGTTAGTCGGGACACTCGTAAGTCAAGGCCCCACTGTACTTCCAACCATGATTTCTGGTCAGTGTGAGGCTCAGCTGACCAATTGAAAAAAATGGTGTTGGAGTGTTTTACTGGTACAGAAACAAGGTCATCCCTGCTTATTCAAACTGTGGGCTCTGTTCCTCTCCCCTCACTGTCAGCATAGCATATGTTGTTGATCACACCTGTTTAAACTTCTAGGGGATGAGACGAAATCATTTGTATGCATCCACGTTCATTTGCTTATAAGGTTACCGTGCAAAAGGACTCGACTCTTGGATGGAAACAAGATGTGAATACAGCGAGTTCAAGTCACTGGTGAGCCTCTGGAGCGGGGATACATTGTTTCCAGGAAACAACACTGAGGATGGTTTGGGGGAAAGCTTGGGCTGCACTGAAATGTGTAGACACCATCCTCTTGTAAGCTGTTTCTACTAGTCTCTCCCCCTTTTGTTTACGGGGGCCTTTCCTTATTCCCCAGCCTCACCCGTTGGTCAGCCACTTCCAGGAGAACCCAAATGATTACCACCCTTCCAACCCAAGCAAAGCACCAAAACCAGGCTCTTTTTTTCCTACCAACTGGTCATCATCTGAGGAGCCCAAGAGCCTGAGACAGTGCCACAAACAACATAGTACAACTCTGGCTACCCAGAGTCCTGGAGAGTAACTCTGGGGAGGGGTGGGCAGGGGGGGAGCAGAGGGGAGACGCTAACCCCTCAAGTGCCAATTAGAGAGCTATATGCTGGCATTAAACACCAGAGGAACTTTTGTACACAGGCCTGCACTTTCTGTACTTTGTCAAGTAAGCAGAGCACTCATGGCCAATTGACCAATCACTGCAGGTCTTCTAGGAGTCTGTGTCCTGCAGCCATTCATTTATTGCCAAGTCTTTAGAGTTGCTCTGTATTATAGAAAGTTCATCTTTACCTTTTCAGTTACTTTCAGATCGGAAAGCTAGAGTCTAGCTAGATGAAACTTTATTGTAACAGTTCGAGCTTCTTTAACTAGATCAGCCCACAGCACATGTTCACAGGCAAAACATACGTTCCTTTTCTAGTGGCCAAAATCGCGGCAAACTCCTGTGTTCCTCATCCACTAGCTCAGATGTTTAGTGTCTGGACCGAGTTCACAGGAGCCGGCACCCGGCTGACACCCTCCCACCCCGCCACACCTGCTGGGAACCCTCAGGACTGACACGCACACTCTGAATCAGAGCTTCGGCACTGAGCCAAAGCCGGCATCTTGGCACCAAATCTTTCTGAGGGCAGCTCGCACACACCTTGCTCCTCTGCGACTCAGTGTGGTGACTTGCACTGAACCCCTGTCCAAATCCATCTCCCCAACTCCCTGTTCCCTCACAGTAACCCAGTTCATGCCCGAGGCCCTGCTTTGAGGCGTCCCCAACAACCCTGGCCACAAAGTAATTCCTTCCAGGAATCCTACCCTGTGTGGCCGAGTTCTTGCTGCCAGGTCTCATGATGCGTCTACTTTTCCAGCCTAAGTCTGGCTCACACTGGCCCAGCTATAAAAGGCAGAGAGCTGAAATATGCTCAACTCATTCACTCGAAACTGCTCTGGGTTCTTCCCAAGTCTGTCAAAAAGATTAAAATGTGCACACAATATGAAGTGTGAAGTTCATCTTAGCTGAACCCAAAGTAGCACTAGTCACCCAGAAGGAGCTGGTTTGGGGTGAGGATTTCATAATTCTCTCGCCTACCAATCCCCTGCATATACACACTTTCTTCAGCTTCTCCCCAACTCTAGCTTTATGAAAGATGCCCAGCATGTCCAATAGAACTCTCTGTGATGATGGGAAAGTCACATATATGATGACTACTGAACACTCAAAATGTGACACTGAGAAACGGAAATGTTTCGTTAAGGAGCCACGTGTGGCTGACGGCCGATGGACTGGGCAGCACAGGCTGGCTCTTAGCTTCACCGTCAAAGAGATGACCCTCCGGTGTTCCCCTGAAGCAAAAGAGGAGTTCATGTAGATCTAGTTACGTATTTTACAAAAACAGCAGGGAGATTCCCCATTCAGATTCCAGCTAAGCCACTTGTTAGCTGTGTCCTGAGTTTCAGGCCCCTCATTTGTGATAGCCCCCTGATGCATGGGCTGCTGGGAACAGCCAACTAAAACAAGATGGCTCTGCAAGCACGCTGTGGTCTAAGAACACACTGTACAAATCTATGGGATCTGTGAAGAAACCATCAGCTGGCGCATGGTTCTAACCACCCAGCAATGGATATAATGGGAAAAAACCATGTTCTCTCCCTACGTATAATTCACCATCCATTATTCCTACTTGGGGGGCTGGTAGTCTAAATAACACATATGTCTACGCATATAGAAAGGACATATGAGGGTGCAAGTAAAAATTAGCCTGCATTCTTTTGTTTCGCAAAAGATAGCAAGGTTGACTGACTGCTTACCAACATATCAAGAATACAAATGAAAATTTTTTCTTCAATTAAAAATAAAAAGGTGTCTGCCCTTTGGCATTAATCAAGTTTTCCCAGATCCAATCTCCAGCCACTTCCCTAGATTCAGAAGTCCAACAGTCATGGACATCATTACCTGCATTTCTCTTGGGCCTTCAAAGATGGTAAGCACATAATCAGGGAGTTTCAGACATGGCCACATTTTATTTAAAAGTGAGGCACATTTCCTCCAACTCTCTCCCCCACTGAACTTCCTCCCCAAGAACTAAAAAACGTTAAGCCAGTTAAACGTTTTTATCCTTATTTAACTTATTTCATTCCCAAGACGTTTATCTTTCTGAGTTTTAGATCTGTGTGTTAAATACACCTAGCCCCGCGCTAAGTGAAAAGTTAGTCCTCAGATGTTGAACTGGATTAATTATATGATAGTAAACATTCTTTAATTTCTTCAGGAAATTATTTTTTGAGTTTGAATTCAAATTCACAAATAGTTATTTCATTCACTGTAGCTGTGTATTTCATTAAATATGGACCTTCAAATATAAATATTTGCACGGTTTTCATGATATAATCACAAACGTCTATAAAAATAATCTTTCCCAACAGACTATAAATTCACTGTGGCCAAGGATCAAAGCTCAGCTATTTTTAAAAAATAAACCGTGAAGATAACACAACATATCCCATCACCACATACTTGACCAGAGCTCTCTGGCTGTTGCTGATTCCAGTCTTTGGTTGAAACCTGATGCGCTTTATGGTCACATCCTTAAAACAGACTTGTGAGTATCTTTCTATTACCTGGCAAACGTCCAACAATCCTGACAGAGAACGACAAAGGGAGGGTCTTGACCATAATTAGTCTGTTCCGAGACTCAATGCACAGATTGCCTGTGAGTCTTCAGTATGGTAATATTTCAACACCTGTCACCATAGAAAGATAGTAAGTCTTCCTCCAAAACATCTCAGGACATAATTTCCAACCCCTTGATTCTAAAAATATGGAGTGATACAGATCTGCCAGTATGCCAAAGAAGGCTTGTGCCATCTGCTTCATTCTGTTCATGCTGATTATTTTAGGGATGAGAGAGGATCAGATTGGAATAAGAACATATATATATATGGCAATAGCAAGGAAGGCCTGTGTTCCCTGAGGGCTCATGGTATACGGCAGAGGGAGAGGTCAGAGCATAACTGTAGCTCCGGGGCGTCCCCAGTCATCCAATGGGGGACAAATGTTTTACAACAACCTCAAAATAAACCGTGACTTCTGGCTTCTATTCCCATTGTCCCCACTGACACAATGCAAGGCCTGTTTCTGAGAGGAAACTGAATTGCCATTTTTAGTCTTCCAACTTGAATAGTCTAAGCTTTTTTTTTTTTTTTTTTACGCCATTCACCAACCATTCCTTGTAGATAAGAAAGTTCTACTCTAAATGTTTCTCTCTTTCATACTCCCCAAACTAGGATTGTTTTATATCAATGTGTTCAGGCCAATTTAAAAAAGGGCCTCTAATAAGCTTCTGTTTTTTCTTAAACAAGAAGCATTGACTTAGATGGAAAAAGAGACCATCCCTCTTTGTGCTATCAATTCAGTCTGACTCTTCACAAAGTCACTGATACTATTTCCTAAACCATGGGACACATATTTTGTGCCTCAATCACTGCATTTTATTAGGTTAATAATAAAGATTCTTTCCTGGCCAGGCTGGTTAGGCAAGTTGAGAGGCAGCCGATCAATGTTCCTCTCTCACATCGATGTTTCTCTCTCTCTCTCTCTCTCTCTCTCTCTCTCTCTCTCTCTCCCTTTCTCTCTCTAGAATCAATAATAGCATGTCCTCAGGTGAGGTTTTAAAAAAAAGTTTCTATAATAATATTCTTTTGAAATTCAAGCAGTAAACCAGTTGTACAAATGTCCTATCAAACATGGATAGAAGTGATAATCTAACAGATCTTATCATGTAAGATAGGTCCACCTTCCCTCAAAATCATAGGGTTCATTTGTCAGCATCTTTAAAAATATTTTTTATATATTATTCTCCAATAAAGAACTAAGACATTATCATTAAAATCCACTAACACCTGAGCTGACACATCATTTGGAAGAAGGCTCTTGCCTGGGATGAGCCCTTAAGCTGGATCCATAAGGCCTATGGCCCTGCTGTCTGCAGACCTCTCTCCCACAGTGGCCCAAAGGCAACCAAGGCCGAAGATCAACCCACTTGCTATTTCCTCAATGTGCCCCATTCTCTCATGCTTCTCTGCTTTCCACGCTTTGCCCCATCCAGGAATGCCCTGCCACTCCTTGTCCACCTGGCAAACTCTTCCTCTTCCTGGTCACGCCCCAGCAGAGGAATGAGCTCCTTTTCCACGTGGTGAGAGAGTGAAACTGGGAGATCACTGAGGAAGTGACAGTAATCATCCAGGTGAGACGCCAGTGGTTGTGGTGAACATAAAATGAGATCACTAAAACCACAGAGAAATTAGAAAGAGAAAAATGGGTTTGGCAAGCCCTGCCTTCACCAAAGGCCTTTCTATGTTCCCTCCAGAATTATTTATTCAGCCACCTGGGGGACACTGACCCTCCTACCCTTGAAACAACATGCCCTCATTTGTGCTTGTTGGTGGGAACACCTACCGACTCCACCCCTCTATTTTGCCCTGGGGAACACTACCCCACACTTTACCACCTGCGTCCCTCCACAGCCTGCAACCTTGAGCGACTTAATTTGGTTAACTAACCCAGGGCTACGCTCTTATTTTCTTAGAAATGAGGCCTAAAATAAGCAAGAGCTGAAATGAATTATTTATCTACTATTCAGAGAGAAAATTAATAAGGAAGCTGTCTTGTTGATTACAGCACAGCTTCGGAACATCAGATGTATGCATTAAACTTGGAAAACTGAAAAAGCACAGAGTACCTTCCACTTACAAGCAGTGTGAGTAACATCTGAGAGTCAAGATGGCCAACAGAATAAAAGTATGCAGCTGAGCAGGTCATGGAAAGCCATGAAGCAACCTGACTTACCCTCAGAAGCCATCATAAGTCTCGGAAATGTGGGCACTAGGTACCTCTGGAAGTGGGGGTGAAAGTGGGCATGAAAGTAGAGTGAAAGGCATGAAAGTCTGGTAGTGAAGCCTCAGCCCCAAGGGAGGGCACGGGATGGGGGTGCAAGGCTGCAACGGAATGATTAAGTGGAGTTTGTATACCTCCCCCATTTGGCTAACAGGACACTGGCAACCAGGACCTCGCCCTCCATGGCAGGAGCCTGAAGGAGTCTTCTCTGGGGAAGCCCAAGAGGAAAGAGCTAACATCAAGGACAGGTGACAGTCCCAGGGTTTACATACATCACCTAAAGTAAAGCCCTCATTGACAAGCCCTGTCTAAACATACAAAGCTTCCATGGCTTTTAGTGGTTCCACTCTCAAAATCAGTAGGCAACAGAGGATCACCAGAAAGCAGAAGAAAAAGTGACACAAAACAAATACAAAAAAGCAGGCTGGAGAGAGAGGGAAAGACCCATCACAAAGGGACAGTGATATATGGCTCCATCCCACTAGGAGAAGGTAGGCTTTTTGTTGTAATATGTTAGTAGATGAATAGCCTATTTAGTCAAGGCTAGCCACTAACTCTGAATTTATGTGGAGGTAGAGTGAGACAGGTGGGGAGAGAAGAGAGAGAAGAGAATGCCAACAAAACACTCTCTCAATGGGAATGAGAAGCAACGGGAAAGGCCTAAGCTCAGAACTCTAAGCCTCAAAGAACCAGAAGACAGAGGAGCCAAATCACAAGGGGCAAGGATGAGCCAATACTGACGACCAGGGGGCCGGGCAACAGGAATCCATTCCAAGCAACAGACGTGTCAGATTCTACTTTTTAACAGTAACTACAGCAGGGCTGTGTAAGATATACTGGAGTGGTGGGACCAGGGGTAGGGAAACCACTTTGGCTTCTGCCACCTCTCAGAAGAGATAACCGTGGCCCAAAAAGGAAGAGAGAGCAAGTTGAAAGGACACTTTGTAAACAGAATAGTTAGATAGGACTTGGGTTAGGCTAGCGAAAAGAGGTGACAGGATTGTCAGACAAGGAAAGGAAGGATGAGCACCAGAAGAAAAATCCAGCAAAGCACTGGAGTTCCAAGTTCAGTTTCTGATATGTTGAGCTTAATGGTGCCTATGATCCAGGCCAACAAGGAGACCTACAGCAGGAAGGAGGAGCTGAGATGCTCTTCTGGCCAAATAGAGCAAATGACACTCTGACCCTCTCTGGATTCTGGGGAGCAGGACCATTGTGAATCTTGTTTCTATAAGTAACTTTTTACATTACTGAGCTCTCCATGGGTGGCCTCAGACCCTGTGAGTAAGCTCACATGATCAACCCAGAGTGGTTTGGTAAAGTGGGTTGTCCTGGGGGTGAGGAGGGGTTTGTTTTCTTTGTGGCAGGCTGCAGCTAGACCGATCCACCCTGAGGATATCTGCTCTGCACTGTGGAGCAGGGTGGAAGTAGGCTTGTGGGGACATGTTATTCTCAGAGACTCCAAGGACAGAGGACTTCTGCCTCCAAATTCCCCAGTTCCTCTTGGGTAGGACGGTGTAGTGACAAGTCAATGGTGATAAAAATAAGCAAAATGAGAATTAAGTTTGCATTAAAAAAATGTAATAAGATGTTCCAACATCATTTCTAACTGGCGATAGTATACAACAAGACCCTAGAAGCTCAAAATCCCTGTTTGGTTGCCCACTCTTCTGAAGGTCGGCTTTTTACAGGTGGGAGCCTTTCTTTGTTATAAGATGTTGAGCGGATTGAAAATAATGCCTAACCTATTTAATAGTCAAGGTGAGGACGGTGGGAAGGACAGAGGTAGAAGCAGGCAGACAATGCCAACAGAACTATCTCAGCTGGAATGAAGGAAGCCCTAAGAAGAAATGGAAGAGGCAGAAGCCCAGGAAATGAGCCTCAAAGAGCCCCAGCAGACGAAGAGAAGCCCCACTACCAAGGCGAAAGGATGCCTGAGTCAGGACCTTCACCGCAAGCGTGCTTTCCTGGAAGAGGTCTGTAAGCACGCAGCCTTCCCTCCCGCAGGGGGTGAGGCAGGCGGTCTGCACAGGGTCTGCACAGCTGGGCGTCCCCGGACAGGCCGAGTGCTTCCACAGGATGGGTCGTTCAGTTCAACATAATCCACCCAGCAGGAAGGAGGGAAGCATGTTTACGGATTTTTTTTTTTTTCAAATTATCAGAAAGTTTATTTAGAAAGTTACAAAGGTAGAAGTGAGCTGTAGAAGAAATGGGCTCCAGAAACACGTTACAGCAAAAGAAGGGCCCTTGGAGCTTAGGCGAGTCCACGCAAAAAGAATATCTGAGCAGGCGTGCTTGGGGAGGGGGCGGGGAGAGAGAGCAGGAGCCTTTGTACAGATTCTTAAATCTTCCACAGGCCTCCTCTCCCCACCACATGCAATGTATTTTTCAATATAAACATTTAGGAAGGAATATCAAATGTCTACAAACAAGCAAGCTAGGTGTGTGTGCTGCCCGAGCAGCGCGTGTGGAGCCTGGGACTGGTGCTGCTGAAATGGAGCGGGCCCTGCTGTAAGACCATAAATGAACTCTGGGTAGCACGGTGGGGGTGAGGGACAGAGAGCCTTCCCCAAACCCAGACAAGAGCCTTGGGAATTAGGAGAAGATTTTCTAGTCATTAAAGTCAGTGATGGGGACTATTCCTTTGTGACAGCTGAAAATAACCCCCCTCCGCCCCCAACAAGCCCTCAGCCACCGGCCTCCAGGCCCTTTTAGGGGAGGCTTCTATAGCTGACAGCCCTGCTCTCTCTTCCTGGGACTTTCAGAGCAGGGCACTGAGGAACCAAAACTACCTAATTAGCGGCAGGGCTATTGTCCAAATACGGTTAGCATTCTGGGGGAAAGAAAAGCCTGGGTCCTTCCCAGGAAGTGTGTGAGGGTAAAGGCGCAACTGAGAAAAGAAACAAGAAAAGCAGACTAGTTACATCGGTGACGGGAAGCCAGATTCATGAGTCAAACATCCCTCGAAGGAAACTTGAAAGCTATGAGATCTGGGAAGGGTGCTCACGAGGGGTGGACTGTTTGATCCTAAAGCAACAGTGCCTCTAAACCAGCGGTTTTCAACCTGTGGGTCGCGACCCTTTGGGGGTCAAACGACCCTTTCACAGGGGTCGCCTAAGACCATCGGAAAACACATATATAATTACATATTGTTTTTGTGATTAATCACTATGCTTTAATTATGTTCAATTTGTAATAATGAAATTGGGGGTCACCACAACATCAGGAACTGTATTAAAGGGTCGAGGCATTAGGAAGGTTGAGAACCACTGCGAAACCAATAAAAAGGCATGAAAGAGTCGAGAAAACTGTGGTCAGCAAAGTATCTCTGGGGGTGGAGTTAGAGATACCTTCTCTTTGTTTTTCCTTTTTGACTATCTGTACTTTCTAAATTTTAAAACCAGTACTTAGGCTCATTAGGAGTTTACCAGGTGGACAAAAGAGGCATGCATTTCGGGCAGACAGTAGAACATAAAAAAACAGAGACACAAAGCAGCACAGGGCAGCAGGGATCCCGGAGTTCAGTCTGGCTGGACGGCAGGTGTGAGTGTGAAGGGGAGGCTGGAGAAGGGGCTGTGCCCGAACACAAAGGGGCCGCACACCAGGAGAGGAATCTGGGGTTACTCTATTGGGAACTGGGAGCAGGGAAAGTGATGACGGTTCATCAACAGATTGCTTTACAGAGAAAACAGCTCCTCCCCCTCCTTACCCCAGGGCACAGCCCAGTGAAAAGTACTGTTCTGAAACTCTAAATGGTCTTTTTTGACAAGATGAGCCTGAGACCAAATCTGATTACCCAAATGGACACAAATGCAATTGGCAATTTTAAATGACAACTTAACACTATGGTTTCTCAAGCTTATTCAATGGATGAGCATCCAGAACTCACTTTCCTATCAACTCTGTGCAGAGTAAGAAGGAAGAGTGGAGTTGCTGCCCCGCAGGCTCCAGCCTCCTGCGGAAGCCCACAGGCTTGTTCCTTAGACACAAAGCTGCACTGAGAGTTTTCTCTTTGCCTTCCCATGTCACGTCCGTACGTTCAAATGATGCAAAGCAAACTGTTCATCCAGAAATAATTCCAAATATGAAAAGGTTTACATTTAGGATATAAATGTAAATATTTATCCTTTAGGATGACCCCCGTTTTTCATTTTTTCTTTTAAAGATGGTAAACATTTCACCAGGTTTCCATCTTCAAAGGAAATGACACTAGAGGGACAAGTTCCTGCTCTGGCTGCTCTGAAAGGGGAGAGGAATGCCCAGGAAATGGGGGAGAAAGCTTAAAATGCGGGACACTGGCGCGCGGGCCTCCTCTCCTTTTCACCTTACGTCTTTTCTCTCCCCCATTCACAGCTCTGGGTCCTTTGTTTGTTTAACAAACCATTACAATTATACCCAGTTCAATGGGAGGAATGCGTACTCTCTGAGTAGCTGTCTCCCAATCCACATGTGTGGTCCATCCCACAGCCCATAGCAGGCGGCTTCAATGTGCCGTTCTGTGCTCCAGTCGCCCTGGAGGCCGGGCACCCTGCTCACAATAAGCCCCAATTTCCCGTGGCTGCATGCTTGCTGCTCCTTCCCAGTAGCCTATAGAGATGCTTCAAGTTGGGCTTCCTTTCCTGCTCCCCGAGCGACTGCACGGTCCGTCCTGCCTGAGCTTGTCCCACTCTGCGCCTGTGTCTCCTGCCCAGTGTGTTAGCTGCCCCTTACCTGTCCTCAGCCCACAGACCCACCACCAACTACTGGGCAGACACACTCCAGGATCCTACTGGTCATCATGCCCAGTCTTCTAATGTCAATCACACGGGAATAGAAGATACAAAGGCAAGATTCCCTGAGCCCCGCCTCATTAGAACTGCTAGTGCCTTTCTTGGCTGCTAGTAGATATACTGGCATGTTGGAATGGATTTCAATTTCTTGGCCAATAAATCAAAATATTATTTAGTAAGAACATTATATTTCAAAGGAAACCTAAATAATATTTAGTGAAAGAATAATTCAGTTGAGCTCATAATGCCCTCTCATGCTATTTTGTCTAGTAATTTCCATCAGCCAGCCCTGTGAGAGAGGCAGAAAGTCCCTTTCATCCCCATCTAACAGATGAGAAAACTGAGGTTCAGAGACTGAAGTTCTTTACCCACAGGCACCGATGATTATGATTCTGGAGTCCTAGCGCTACTGGGATGCGGCCAGCATCTTCCTCCGGCTTATCCGTCAACATCTTCCACAAAGGGGAGGGCAACCTTTACACATCCCCTTATGTGCACAAGTTAGGATGTAGACGGGGCAGCCCTAAAGCTTCGGAACCGACAGGGTTACCAGCAGAAATGCCATGGATCTGCAGGTGCTACGGGGAGTGTGTGTGTGTGTGTGTGTGTGTGTGTGTAGGGGAGGAGGGGCAGACAACAGAGGGTGTGGGTGTGAAAAGTTGCTAATTGCATCCTCTGATTCCCTGAAATACAGAGTGTACGAAAAGAAAAGGTCAAAAATTCTGTCCTAAGATTACTTTTGTGATTTGAAAGGGAAATGTCTTTTTATTCTCTACTAAAACCCCTTGAACCTCCCGCATGTCCTTGACTAATTTTACTATGTGTTTCCAAGCGGTTATCAATAGACATGCCCACACAGAAATAATGTTTAAAAGCGACGGTCACTTGCATACCTGCTGGGTGTCAGCGTTCAGGCAGTCGTGAGGTCCTCTCAGAAGTGTGTGAGGAGTCACACCTGTGAGGAGAGATCTCGCAGGTCGTCAGTGAAGGAAGCTGGGGAAACATTCCCCCACCCCCACACCAAGGGAGCCTCCCTCCGAGAGCCCACACCACACACGCAACTGATGACATGCAGAGGACATGTTCTACTGCTTTTTAACATTTTCCATGCATTTTAACAAAGGATCCATCAATTTTAAACTTTAAAACCCTCAAGGCCTCAATTGATCTACCACCCTTAACTTTAAAATATCTCAGAAATACCACATGGCAAAAGCCTTAAAACATGTGTGTCATCTGATATATTTAAACAGTGTCATAGAGTTCACAATGTTGCAACTTAGAAGATTTTCAGTATTTCATATAATCTTGCCCAAGAAGACCTTTAAGTATTTCCATTATATCCTTTGTCCTACTTACAACTGGATTAAAAAAAACCTGAAATCTTCCCCTGCTTTCTGCAAGTAGAAGAAAAAACAAAAAACTCATGCAACTGCTTACATAAAAATATTCAAAATAGCACTGAGAGGAAATGGTATTTTTTTTTAAATCAACGGTATTAGAATACCATAAAACAGGCATGCAAATCTATGCAATAACAAAACCTGAAACAAATGACGAACTGGAAAAAGTCAGTAATAATTAGTAGGCATTCATATCTAACAAAAGCTTTATATAAACGTCTAGATTTATCAAATGGGCTGAAGGCTCCTAACTGAATAGACAATTTGGTGGTCAGCAAACCTGGCTATGTGTTAGAATGCCGGGGAAATCTTTGGCACAGGCTGGCACAGCGTCACTAGGGCCCTGGGATTCACGTTTTTACCAAGTCTTCAGGGCCCAGGCTGCAGCCGGCTTTGTACTACTGATCCCTGATGAGCATCTAAAAACCGGTATCTCTGTTCACCAATTAATTATAAAGCTTGGCTTCTTCCAACTAAGACTATTCCAACCCGTTGATCCTCTTAGGTGAAAAGCTTTTCAGGATTTTCTTGCCCAGTACAAAGGTAAATATATTATGAAACAAAGCCAATTAGAGATCACCTAACTGATTTTTTCACTTGGTTGCCTCTTAATTTGATTTTTAAAAAAAAGCTGTTTATTTTGCATGAAAACATCCTTTTTAGTTAAAATCAGAAAAATGCAGGCCATTGTAGACAACTAAATCTTTAAAATAACCTGTCACAAGTCAGGAAAAAAGCGGAGGTGAGTAGGTTGTCTGAATCATCCAGAGAATTTGTTTTAAGTGTATTCCTCACTTTGCATGTATAAACACTTCACAAATCATCTTCATGGTCCGTCTCTCCTCTGAAAATACTCAACATTTATCATGGTCTCCAAAGGCCTGGATTACATTTTTTTAAAGGGCTTTAGAAAACCTGAGAGTGAAATTCTTCTGGATGATTCTTCCTTTGCTCCCACCCGTCTTCCCACAGACAATACCGCTTTATGCATCCAGGGAGGCGAGGCGCCTCTGCTTCCCTAGGAAGGGGCCACGTGACATGAAGTACGCAAACCAGGCAGCGGAGTAGCTCAGCTTCATTGTCAAAATATTCAAATGATCACTACGAGAAAGCGTTGCCTTTCTGAATTCAACAATACTCCTCGGCCCCCGAGGGCTCACACAGGAGCTTATTCTTGAGCTGTTCAATGGGAGCAGCACTAGTGAAAGTGGAGAACCCTGGCTGGGAGGAAATCAAGTCCCCGGCCTTTCCCACCTGCCATCTCAGCACCGGCCGGACGCTTACATAGTTAGCAATGTCCCGGAGAACCTGACAGCACGCACGGCCCTGGGGGGATCCTGGGCGGCAGAGGACAATTGAACACAGCAGAGGAGAGACAGTTCAGAAAAAGAACACATCTAAGGCTGACGGGGTGCTACTTGCAGACTGCTTTCCAGGTCTGAATTTAGATTTCAAAATCAGAGAAAAAGGTTTTAATATGTCGATTAGATTAAAAAGTGGTCATGGTAAGAACAAAAAATGAACCTCTAACATTCAACATTCCTAAATACAAATGTTTCTGAGCTCCCTAGGGGCAAGAAAAATCACATTTTTCTAGGAATGAGGACTGGCACACAGCAGCCAGATTAGTTCTAGTTAATGGTTTTAAATATACGGGAAAATATTTGGGGGTAAGTGATCTGTTTCTTCATTGATGACAAAAACTACAGCTTCATGAATCTAGAGCATATGACTTCTAGAATGTACTTTTCGGTTGTCACAATATGTTTTTCTAGGCACTTACTGCTGAGAGCAGCTTAAGAACATGTCTTTTCTGTTAATGAACTGGTTTAACCGCCTGCTGAGCATTCACTGAAACCCGAATTGAACAAAGGGATTTCCCTCCAGTTTCAGCTCATTCACTTCTAGCTACTCCTGATTTTGCTTCAGTAAATTCTTCAGATTGACTTTGTTTTTTATTTCTAATGATTTGAGTGGGAAAGAACTGGGAAAGCCCCAAACACTGGGGGTTCTGCCTTGGTTTTCCATGAAACACTCATCTAGGCAGACGACGGACAAGACTTGTTTCTGAAAAGCCTGTCAACTAAGTTTTTTATTTTATTTCCTAAGCCCATAATTCCCAATGGAAAGGAGCCGACCCTATAGAGTAGACTGCAGACAACAAAACCTTATTTCAATGAGGTGGACCACACTGGACAACAAGACTGTGTCTCTGAAGTGAAGACCCTCAGTGGGATATTCGCATTCTCACCACAAAGAGGAACATGCTGCAAAGGGTCACCAGAAATGCGAACAGACCTGGCCCTCTACCTTTTCTCACAGTCCCTGGCGGACCTTGTTCATAACCCAAAGTTTCAACTACTACTGGAGGTCACAGGCCTCCCAAATATCTACCTTCAATTCTAAACTTTCAAATTCCAGACAAATCCATCTACCTACCTCTCACCTCGATGTCCTGCAGTGCGCCCGGAAGGTCACCTGTTCTAGAGCAGGGGCTCCACGCAGGGCTAACTCTAGACTCACGGCTCCTCTTCCAAAATTACAGATTTCAGCCACCGGCGCCAACTATGCAATAACAGCTAACATGTATTGGATGCTCACAGGGTGATGGCCATAGTTTTCATCACTTTACTAAATGCCCTCAACAACCATACGAGTAGGAGGTATTAACCCCATTTTACTTTTGGGAAAACTGAGGCTTAGAAGTTGTACCAAGTTGCCCAGCCAGCAGCTAAGGTAGTGTGATGTGAGTGTCCACGTTACTAATAAGTCAGTCCCTTCACCGTGTCACTTCCCAGCCTCTCCAGGGTAACGTCTGGAGTCACATTAGGTTTTCTCTCTGACTAAGCTGAGCTCTAAGATCTGTGAGCTTCTAGTCTCTCAATCTGTTCCCTTCTCTTTGTGTCCAGGGATGCCACTGTGTGGGCGATGTTTGCCCTGCCTGTCGGCCTTACACCAGCAGGGCAGGACAGCTCTGGAACTTCACCTTGTCCTGCCAACAGTTTTCCTTTCTAGCTCGGTTTTCCTTTCTAGCTCATTTCTAGCTCTAACAGGTAACAGGCTTTGTAAATCTATGTGTGTTAGCCCAGATGATGGCAGAAGCAGTCTGTTTTGAACATCTAAACCCAATGAGGAGATTCTGCCCAATGTCTAGTGGGGAGAAGATGAGGGTGGGAAAGAAGGTAAGAAAAAGACACTTTCCCTCCTTTCTCCTGCCCCGGGCCTGGGGAGGAAGAGGAGCATTTTCAGCTCCACTGGTGTCCCTGAGGCTTCAGGAGACCAGGGCTGTGAAACGCCAAAGGCCAGAGGCAAGTCCCTGGCCTATCAGGTATGGGGAAATCTCCAGGTTCTAGGCCATACCCTAGGAGGGAAGGGAGCACCTAAAAATGACTGCCATGAACTTTCCCTAGCGGTTGGCCAGGTGGGGGCTAGAGTGTGAACTGAGGTCCTTATGGGGAATAAAGGAGGGGATACTTCCTGCATACTTGAAGTTGGGGAGCCAGACACAGAGACTCCCCGGTGCCTCAACCAGGTGCTAAGACTTAGGCTAGTGCACATCTGTGCTCTGGACTCGCTGCCCATAACCGGAGCCAGACTTCTTTGCAAAGAAGGCCTCCGCCCTGTTGCAGAGAGAAGCTTGGACTGGCCAGGGCTTTAGAAACCCCAGGGGGCAGATAGAGAAGGAAGGAAAGAAGCAGATGTTAAGACTCTACTCACAGGATTAACTCCTCTGACTCCTATGCAAATACCTAGGAAGGGAGAGGCAAAGAAAGTTATCATTAAGGCCTTTATCTTAAACTCCAAATTGCTTAAAAACCAAAGAAACTAACAACTGGGAAGTCAACCAGGGAGAGGAGAGGCCAGTGTGCCATGCTGAGGCACAGGACAGCCAGCTCTCCAAGCTTGCTGGTGTCCCCAGCCCCGCATGCTGGGACGGGGACTGGGGCCGTGGGCTTTCAGAAGGTAGAAATGACAGTGTGCTGGGAATGAGGTAGCTTTGGGAGAGGCGATTCCCACCCCAAGAGAAAGGATATGAATCCTTAATGTGACACATTTGTTGATCCACAGATGTGGCAGTAACTGTAGGTACTCGTGGCACCAAATGAAATGTCTAAGGGGGTCCAGACTTTGAGGTCAGTCATGTCCTCAAAGCAAAGCCCTTTGAGTTTATGGCTAAGTGAGCCCTTCGGATGAGGCTTACGAGGGCCCCACTGAAAACTGGAGAGGACTCATGACATGGCAGCCACTGTTCAGAGACCAGGACTTTTAGAACAGAGCTTGGGCAGGAAGAAGAACTTCAATGTACAAGAGTCAGTAACCAGGGAACCCCATCTTCCTGCCACACAGGCACACACTAAGTCTGCCCGGCATGTGGGGTGCACGTCCAGGGGGGAGTCGGACCTGGGAGAGGAGGACCTGCCTGGGAACCACATGCCCCGGTGTGGATGCAAAGTGTGCCAAGACGGTGTCCCCTCCGCTTTGGTTTTTAGAAAGCTGAGTAGTTTGTATTAAATCGTACCCAAGAAGAGAACTTGCAAGCAGGGGATGTGGAAGCGAGGGTGCGTTAAGCAAGCAGGGAACATTAGCAGGCAGATGTTAGGAAAATGGCAGCAACCGGAGCGTGGGCCACTCTGGCCTCACAGGGGTCTGGCCTCTGTTGACACTTGCCTCCCTTCTCACATCAGACACATGGGTCCCAGGAGGGAAGGGGGAGGAGGAGGCAGTTAATGAACACTCACGTGGCCCATCCCCAAACCCTACTGCCTAACATGGGAACCACTACTTTCCAATCTGTGGTACCCCAAAACTAGATGGGGGTGAGGGTGAGGGATGGTGGGAAGGTACGCCCACTCTATTGGCCAAAACTCAATTTTCATGGGGTTTCCTTTAAACCTACTACCAGCCTAGTGAGTAAAGAGCTCGGAGTCAAGTTAGGTCAGTGCAAAGAGACTGAGATCCCTACTGGCTGCCCGGTCTCTGTTTTTGGATTGATTCCCCTTCATCCTAATCCTAATCACAATCTACGATCAGAGTGATCCTTCTGCAAGCACGTATGTTCCTGTTCTCGGCTCTTTGGATCCTTTAAGGGCCCCATTAGTTTCTGTCAATTGCAACCAAGAGTCCTGCACAATCAGAATCACTGGAAGGTTTTCACCAGGAGAGCAGTATGCTCAGGCTTGTGTTGGGGAAAGAGACCTTAGACAGGAGACATACAGATTATGCTCCTGGATTTATCCATTTTATTCCTTGAAATCAGTGACTTGGTCATTTCCGTGGGGGGGAAAACACACATAAGAGCAAAGGGAAAAAGTGCCTGTGCCATCTCAGGAAGATGGCTGATGGAGCCCTGGCCCCGCTGCGGGCCAGGTATGCAACCCGAGGCAAGTCCCTGAACTTCTCTGCACGGTGAAATCTCCCCTCCGTGCAGAGCTCTTACAAGACTATACAGTACGTGTGTCCATATGTACAAACAGAGGCCCAGTGACTGGGACAGAGTCTAAAGTATACGTACAAAGTAGACGGGTCTGTTAATAAGTGTCAAGAATGATTTTACAAACTGGGTTAAGTTCACAATTAGGAAAAAACATGCTAACCTGTTTTAGGGTACACTATCACAGAAAGAGTAGAAGTTCTTGATTCACTTCAATAATCTTTCTTTCATGTGGATAATCACAATACAATTAATTCCATTTCCTAACATGTACTTACAAAAGAAATTTCTAGTTTCCTGCATGCATTAAGTTTTATATGTCATATATTTGAAAGATTTCTAAATTATTAAGCAGCCAATTAAAAAATGGGCCG
Organism: Myotis lucifugus; assembly: GCF_000147115.1. Lineage (NCBI taxonomy): Eukaryota > Metazoa > Chordata > Mammalia > Chiroptera > Vespertilionidae > Myotis > Myotis lucifugus. The sequence continues at coordinate 7,143,747 of NW_005871059.1, read as the reverse complement.
GCATAAATTGGTCTTACCAGTATTATAAAGTTACCCAAGTGACATATAGAAGTGATTCTGGCATTTTGGATATTGCTAGAATTTTCCTTTTGTATGTGTTAGTGGGGAAGTGGACTAGTTTCAACTGGAATTATCTGGAGAGCAGGAATTTAAACACACCCATCTAATATTCTCCTCGCTTTGGCCTTCCAACTGGAGCAGCTGTGGATAGCTTTTCTAGAAGTCAGCCCCAAGAGTAAAATAAATTTGGAAGCAGTTTGTCTAGTGAGAGGCTTAGGGGGGGAAAAATTCAAGTGTAAGATGAAATATAAGAAAAGAACACTAAAACAAAAATAAAATTATGGCATATTACAGTCAAGGACATTTTGTAAAAAAAAATGTTTGGAGAGAGGCCAAGAGTTATGGTTAAGCAACGCTGTTAGCACCAAAGCTGCAAAACAGGGGGAGGGTTGCTTTAGGGTGAAGAAGGCAATGGGCTTAAACAGAGAACAACATGCATGCTACGTGGGAAAGACAACCAAAATGCTGAATATGAAATTTAAGGCAGGAATTACTATTATGAAATAGCTGTTTAATACAAATCGTAATCTCCAGATGTATGGAGAATGATAAGAGATAAAACTGTGACTCCTGCCAACCATGAGTTCCCTCAAATAAACACTGGATTTAGGGGCACTTATTTCCTAACACGTATTTCACAACTTTAGGAAATTTGGACAGAACATATGCAAAAGGAGAATCACCTCATATTACAACCTTAGGAGCATGACTTAGAAACTCTGAATTGTAATGTATGTAGCATACTAAATGTGATTCTACATGGAGGGAAACACCCCCAGATTTTCCCTGGGATTTGTTTGTTTTGTAAGATAAAACAATGCTAAAACATCTTTTTAAAATGTAAGGGAGTGGGATCACAAAGTTTAGAGTAAGCAAGTCATGATAAATAAAAGTCAACTGTATAAAAGCCTTTACACACAGCAGTGGTGTCCCCTCTAACACAGAGAGAACGGGACACAGACTCACCACTGACCACGGGCGAGCAGACTGGGCAGAAGTCAGACCATCTGGCAGAGGCCTACGAACCTGGCTAAGTCTGACGTACAGAGGAGTTTTAGATGCGAAACAGAGGCCACCTCAAATGTAGAGCAACCCTAGAGGGGGGAAAATCAAAAGATTAAAAAACAAGGCATGGAAAAAACACACATTGGCACTGTGTCAGTAGACATTTATATATGGAATACGAGTTCAGGAATGCCAGAATCAAAAAAAAAATTTCTCTCCGTCAACATGCCACAGTGGCATATTCCAACATTCCAGAGGCACACCTTTAAGTCCTTAAAGGATTTTTAGTTTTAGTTTAGGGATGCGGTTACGAGCAGGAGCTATGGCGCCAGGATGCCTAGATTCAAATCCGGGGGCCTCCTGGGGCCACTTAGAAACCTGGTGCAATCTGTTTAGTCTCCCCCTGCCTCCACTTCCTTGCCTGTAAAATGGAAATAACCACACCTATGGCACAAGAGCCTTTTAAGGATTAAATGAGTTCATCTGAGTCAAGTGCTTAACACCAAGTGGTAAGCAGGGAGCCCGCGGGTATTTGTAGTTATTTCCCAGAGACCCTGACTCAAGTGAAAACACCTCGCAGCCTTGAGCAGATATCAGATGACAGACCTTTAAAAAAAGGCAACAAGTACTGAGGGGCTGAGGGTGAAGTGACAATGAGGGGGGGGAGGACTCTAGCAGCAAGGAAAGGCCACTAAAAGGCAAAACAAACAACAAAAACTCCAAAACAAGCAACAACAACATACAACAAAAACTCCAAAACAAGCAACAACAAAAAACACACCTTTGCTTAATTCCAATTTTGTTTTTCAAAGACAAGCCTACTACTAAAAGGAGAAGCTGGAGGGCAGAACTTGTTGATAGCAAGCATACCCAGTAAAGGTATTTTTAATAATTCTATATTTCAGACTACATTGCCTGCATTTCAATCTAATCAGGAAGGAGATGTCTCCTTCCCAATGACTAGATAAGGCTTTATCTGGTCGGTCTGGATGGATGGGAAGAGAGGGAAGGAACTGATATCTTTCTACTAGAAAGTTTGTTTACGGAAATAAACATACAAATACAAACACCTAACATATGCTGATCCCCAAAACTACATTGTGGGCTTGACTCTTAATTTATTACTACTTGGGTATTATAGCAGTTTTCAGTCCTGAGGGGAAAAAAGCCTCTCTGATGGAGGACCACGTAGTGGAAGTTATCTGATTCTATAAACATAGCAAGAACGCCATTTGTAACTGCAGTCACTGCGTTGGCCTGTGTGTAGCTCTTTCTATCAACGCAGACAAAGATATGCCTCACTTCTAAAAGCTGAAACACCCCATGGAAAAGTGTGGCTTGATTTCCTACTTTTCCTTCCACCCTCCCCGCCTCCCTACTTAGTATCATGTCACACAAAATTACTTCCAGAAACTGGGAGGCTTGAGCGGCCAAGTTATAAAACCTCAGCGCTATGCTTACTGCTTTCTTATCTACAAGTTAATACTTATGGGAGTGAGAGCCTATCGATGATCAAGGCCAGGGTGATTTTCCCATTTTGTAAGAAACCTAAAATCTCAGCAGAATCACAAGCTGCTGAATCCACCACATCTGTGAGCTATGCGAACGCTCATTCCTCTACAAAGTTGCTACCACCACTCCCACGCTTGGAAACCTGTATTTTAAATTTCATCCCTATATAGATTTCTTTAAAAATAATCGTGGTGGTAAAAATAAAACAAAAATAACATGGATGAGTAAAATATTAGCAAGTTCCTGTACTGTGTGCTTACTGACCTATCTCCCCTTCCCACCTCAATCATTCTCTAAAATTTTCCATTATAATTTTAAGATATTATTTTCCCAAAGAATGTCGTCAACCATTTCCCACTTAAAAAGAAATAGGTTTTAACTTAAGAGCTCAGAAATTGGGCTTGTTCTGGGTCCTGTAAAATCATAGCAGATGATCCTTAGAATCAAAATTTCCTTTACACTTTCACTGAGAGATGAAGGTGTTTGCTTCCTTTGATAAGGGGTTCATAACACATAGTGGTGGTAAATCTGGTTAAAGATATTGTCAAAGGATGATTTGCTTTGCATTATTTAACATTACACCACAGAATTAAATCATGTAAAATGGAAGCTTTATCCATCTCAATCACTAAATCTGGTTAAGTGAAAGTCTACACAACTCTAAATTATAAGCTTTTTCATCTTCTTACTGAAAATGTCTAGACACTGTTTTGAGATTTATTTTTAGGAAAGAATATTAGAGAAGAGACCTTGGCTTTGAAGAGGACCATGCCTCCCACTTTTTATGCTTCCTGTTCAGAGGCTGATGGACTGCCCGGCAAAAGTTGCCAAATCTAAACAACCATTTAATAATTCTCCCTGAAGGAAAAGTTTTAAAAGGCTATAGTGCCAATCAGGTAACAATAGATCAATCAGGTTTTCTTAAAATATAGTGTTTGCAGTTGAGACCTGGATAAGCAATTACATTCAAAGGAACGGAGGAATGGGGAGCTATCAATCTCCATTCATCAGCAGGGATTCACGGATCCAGGAGGTCTGCGAAGCTGGGAGATATAAAAATGAATACTATCCAGCTGCTGTACTTCCAGCTAAAAGAAGAACCTAAACAAAGATTTACAGGGCAATGTGTTAAGTGCTATACTATAGGTGTGCACAAAGGGCTGGAGGTCAAGGGAAGAAGCCATAAATTCTTCCTGGGAAATCAAGCAAGCAGGGAGATGTAAAAGGAAGGTTTGGTGTTGTTTCCTTGCGACAGACTCAAGACCTTTTCCTTACTCTGTTCTCAAAATAAGGCACTAACTTCAGGATTTATGAACTGTTCTACTTGCAAGTGCTATATGTTGGTTCATTTATGTTTGACACAGACTTTCAGTTAAAATATCCTAGGGATATAAGTTTTTTAAAAAATAAATGTGTTCTTGTAATATTCCCATGCAACACGCATAATCCAGAATGGCATGAATAGCTAGCTAGCAGTCGTGAAAGTTAGAAAGTTCAAAGATGTTTTGAAACATAAATGAACAGAAGACACACTCTAACGACTTAGTGTTACTATATTAATAATGACTTTTAAATATCACTTTTTTCTTCTTCAGGCAAAAAAGAAAAGAATCACCTGATTATATCATGGTGAATATTTGTCTTTCTCTACTTCTGTGTTTAAAAAAAGAACAAGGGTGTTGGATCAACTTCTACTTAACATCATTTCTCATGCATGCCATATTCCTACTTATAACATAGTTGTGACAGAACCCCCATTGTTCATTACACACTAGCCCCAAACTTGAGTAATTCTAATGTAAGCATGAGAAACCACGGTCTCCTTTGGGGTGAATTTCCAAATTCCTCTGTGTTAAATTGAGGTCTAATTTTCCTTGTGCCTGGTTTTCACAAGAAGGTCCATTCCACCCCATGTGCTCCTTTTCAGCTGTCAATAAACAGAGGCAGTGAATTCCCCCGGGGCTTCACAAAGCTAGTTAGGCAGAGCCATTCATTCCTTCAGGAAAACAGGGCATTGATTTCAGCGAGTTCCCAGGGAGCAGCTGCAACAAAGAGATCAAAGGCCCACCTCTCTCTCCCTCCATTGCTTTCATTAGGCCAGGCCCAGACAAACAGCGACAGGTTTCCTTGAGACAAGGAGAAGGCCCGGAGACCACCTCATGGTTCAATTCAAATTCATCCGTTTCCTACATTCCAGTGACAGTCCAGAATGCTAACCATGACAAACCAGCACAATCGCCAGGCATAATATACTGCGCGCTAGTTCATCCAAGGTCAGAGGGAGAAAACGGGCACCAAGGGAAGTCCTCCGCTACCAGGGCCTGCTGGGCCTCAATGGCCCCCTGACATTCCATAAATACACATCGCCTTCTCACTCTCCCTTTCTTCTTCCAATCCTGCAATCCTCCAAGTGATGGTCTCCCTTCTTCTCCAATTTCTTTCGTGTCACCATACCCAAACGACAGGGACACTTTATTCTCCATCGAATAGCTCTACTGATGATTGGAGTGTGGCTATCGTGCAGCCCTCATTATTGGCTGGCACCCAGTAAGCTACGACATAGGATGAATTTAGAGCTGTAATTCCTAGGGCTTCCCGCAAAGGCCGCTAGACCTAAAGAAAGAGTCAGTTTGCGTAAGTTCTGTTTGCCAAACAAAACCGTGAACAGCGACAGAACAGTTAGCTTTTTTATTTGAGCTGGGTAATCATCCAAACTGGTAATCCAGGCTCCTAAATGACAGTCTGTGTGTGAATGAGCCGTGTGTGTGTTTGTGGGAGTGAGGAGGGACTAGGAAAAAACACGGATTGGCCTGATTGGTTACCTACACTGAGCAGATATTATTAAAAAGTTTCCAAGGTCTCCACTGAATTCTGAACTGCTTCTTTGACACAGCTTTCATGAAAATCTGCAACAAAATGTGTTCATTTTACTGAGCTCCACTCCATTCCTGTCACTATTCCTCAGTGAACATGGGGACAGATCAGTTAAATTTCAAAATTCCTAACCTAAAAAGAAAAGAAACGATATTGGAATGAGAGGGATGGAGAACTCACTCCTTGACACAGAACATAACCTTTCTAGGTGCCCGTCTTTTGAGCTTCAGTGTTGATCTGGGGGATTCAATCACTGATTACTCATTTGACTCAACGATGCCATTTTGTACAGGGTGCTGAACAGCCCACATTGGCTCAGCTGGGGACAGAGATGAACTTAAGAAATGCAGAGCTCTAAACTGCACAGAAAATGTAGCTTAGTAAGCGCAGTTGGACAGTCATTGTAGGAACCTGAAAGCTGACTCTGGCAGTGGATCATGTTGGGCCTCTCCGTCTTCCTACTCTCCCAAAATGGAGAGAGAAACATCAAGAATCCCTTTACAAGGTATTGTGAAATAACGCCACATCTCAAAAATTATGTATCTCATCAAAAAAAGCTGCTCTTACGAGTAGAAACTCCATCTCAAAAATTATGTATCTCATCAAAAAAAGCTGCTCTTATGAGTAGAAACTCCTTATATAATAGATCGCTCTATAATCTAAGAGAGCTGTTCTGGAAACTCACTAAGTTTCTATAAATCAGATCATTTTTTAAACGCACTCAAAAAATGTCCTACTTAAAGAAAGACTATGCCAAATGATGAAATACACTCATCAGTTCATTTATATGCCTTTCAAGAGCATTTAGAGAACTTAGAAACATCCATGTGATCTTCACCATGACCAGCCGAGATAGCTGGCTTTATTCATTTCTATTTTTGAATGAAGAAAATAGACTTGAGAGGTAATAAACTGACTTACCAAAGTCATAGAATTAGTAAGTAGCAGAGTTAGAACTTGAAGTATTCTGTTTCTAAATCTCATGCTGTTTCCACTGTACCCAGCTACCCTGTGTGCATATAATTATTCACCGAAGTTCTCTCACCATAGCTATATTAAGTAAGTCATCACCTATTTCTAAACCCAATGCATTGCACCATTCAATCAAGAAGGTAGTGCATGCACTCCGGTATCAAGTAGATCCATACCTAAATTTTAGTGTCGCCTTTTTGTAAATTAAGCAGTTAATAATATTTTTAGAGCCTCAGTTTCCTCATCTGTAAAAGAGGAATAATAATAATACCTTTTCTCATAGGGTCTGTGAAGGGTCAAATTAGATAACCTGTATAAAGCACCTGGAACAGTGTTAACATATAACAAAGGCTCAATAAGGGTAGCTGTTGGCATTGATGTTGAAAGTCAAAGCAATGTAAAACTTGTTAAAATGGGGAAAACGCTTCCTTTTAAATTTAAGGAATTTTTTTATGGCCTAGAATATGTCCCTGGGTTAGCTGGAAGTGTGATGTTCGGTTAAAAGATATTTTCCTAGCAACTTTTCTGTTCTAATTTAATTCCATTATGGTCAAGGAACATTCTTTGTATGATTTAAATCCTTTTAAATTAATTGACTTGTTTTCTTACACAGAATATGGTCTATCTTGATTAATGTTCTGAGTGTACTTGAAAAGAATATGTATTCTGCTGTTGTTGAGTGGAGTGTTCTATAAACAGCAATTAGGTCCAGTTGGTTAATAGTGCTATTTAATTCTTCTATATCCTTATTTATTTTCTATCTACTTAATCTATCATCTACTGAGAGAGGGTGTTGAAATCTGATTATAATTGTGGATTTGTCTACTTCTCCTTGTGCAAATTGAAACTCTATTATTAGATGCATAAACATTTAAGATTATGTCTTCTTGAGAAATTTACCATTTTACCATTATGAAATAATTTTATTCTTGAAAATATTCTTTGCTGTTATTTCTATTTTCTACTTTATGATATTAATATAGCCACTTCTTAAAAAATTAGTGCTAAAATATATGCTGTTTTCCATCCTTTAGCTTATAAACTATTTGTGCCTTTATATATGTGAAATACATTTTTTTCAGGCAGCATATAGCTAATTCTTGTGTGTGTTTTATCAAATCTACTCTGACATTCTTTGTCTTTTAACTAGAGTATTTAAACCATTTATACTTAATGTGATTCTTGACATTTGTTAGGTTGAATTGTAGCATCTTGTTATTTGTTTTGTATTTGTCCAATCCGTTCTACGTTCCCTTTTTCCTTTTTTCTGCCTTCTTTTGGACTGATTATTATTTTATTTTATCTCTTGGCTTATAACTCTTTGTTTTGATGTTTCAGTGGCTGATTTAGTGTTTATAATCATATCCTTAACTTATTACAATGTAATTTCAAGGGATATTATACCTGCTCACATATAATATAAAAACTTTATGGTTTTATATTTCAATTTTTTTCTTCCTGACCTTTGTGCAATTATTTTCTTATATTTCATGTTATCAACCCCAACTCTATTGTTACTATTTTTATTTAAACAATCATTTATCTTTTATTAAGGATTAAAGATTTTTAAATTTTATACATTTACCCAGGTGGCTATCATTTCTGATGTTGCTTATTTCCATCTGATATTATTTTCCTTCTTCCTAGGTGCTTCCTTTAACATTTCCTGTGGTGAGGGTCTAATGGTAATATATTCTTTCAACTTGAGAAAGTCTTTATTTCATTATCTTTTTTAAAAGATATTTTTATTAGTTATAGATTTCTAGCTTGGCAGTTTTTTCTTTCATTACTTTAAAGATATTATTCCACTGTTTTCTGGCTTACACTGCTTTTTGACAAAAGTTTGACCTCATTCTTTGTTCCTCTAAATTTATAGTATCTGTTCTCTGCTTTAAAATATTTCTCTTTATTACTGGTTTTAAACTATTTGATTACAGTGTACCTTGGTCTAATTTTCTTCCTTTTTTTTTTTTTTTGTTCATGCTAGGTTTTCATTGAGCTTCTGAGATATGTGGGGTTATTGTTTTCATCAAATTTAGCAGACTTTCAAGCATTATTTTTTCTTTTCCTTCCCTCCTTTGGAGACCCTAATTACACATATACAGGGGTATTTGGCTGATTGAAGTTGTCCCACAGCTTACTGATGGGCTGTTTTCTTTATTCAGTATTTTTGTCTTTCATTTTGTAAAATTTCTGTTGCTATGTCTTCAAGTTCACAAAATCTTTCTTCCTGCAATGCCTAGTCTACTGTTATTCCTACCCAGTGTAATTTTCATCATGTTATGGTGTCTCTAGAAAATCAATTTGGGTCTTATAATAGCTTTCATGTCTATCCTTAACAAACTTTATGCTTTCCTCTACTATCTTGAATATAGTTATAACTATTTTAACATCTTTGTTTAGTAAATATGTTTTCCTTATTAAAATATTATGAATTTTAATTAGATTAATTTAATTAAAATCTGTTTATTAAATCCATGGCATTTCTGGACCTATTTCTATTGATTATTTTTTCTCTTTACCATTGAATTTTTCAGTTTCTTTGTATATCTGGTAAATTTTGATTGAACACTAGGCACTGCTTATTTTACCTTATTGGGTGCTAGATATTTGTTATTTCTTTAAATATTCTTGAGCTTTGTTCTGGGATGGAATTAAGCTACTAGAAACCATTTGATACTTTAAAACAGGAGTCCACAAACTATGGCCCACAGTTCAAATCTGGCCCACACTATTTCTGTAAATAAGGTTTTATTGGAATACAGCCCTCCCCATCATTTACATATTGTCTATGGCTGCTTTTACATTACAATAGCAGAGCTTAGTAGTTGCAAGAGATCATATGACCTGAAAAGTCTAAAATATCTTCCATTTGGCCCTTTACAAAAAGGTTTTATGACCTTTCTTTAATGGCTTCCTTCTAAGATTTTTTTAGGAAGGATCAGAGCAACCTTTACTCTGGGGCTACTTCTGCCTTGTTACTAGGCAAAACCCTTCTGATCATTCCATCGAATACACTTGTATTACAAAGTTTCTCTACTCTCAGTGGTGGGGACACGCACTTCCCAGCCCTATGTGAGCTACCTTTTCCCTTCCAGTGTCCTTTTTTCAGCCTTGGGTAATTCTTTTACACGCATGCACTAATTAGCATTCAGCTGAAGATCTCCAGAGTTCTCTTTGTGAAACTCTCTCTTCTCTGGACTCTATCCTGCAATTCTAGCTGCCTCGGCCTCCCTGAATTCCCTACTCTTATCACTGCAATTCAGTGTGACCACTGGTCTGTGTTTGGTTCCCCTTCTTATGCTGTGGCCTCATGCACATGATTTGTTTCCCTTCTCTCAGGGTTCACTTCTTATGTCGCTTGTTGTTCAATGTCTGAAAACTTTTTTTTCATAATAGTTTATGGGGCTCTTGTTTTTGGCTGCTCAGGCAGGAGCATAAATCCAGTTTCTGTTACTACATCATGGCTGGAAGTCATGGTGGAAGTCCCCTCATTATGAAATTCCGCTTTCTTACATTTTCATTAGTGCTTTACATTTTCAAGTAAGTACTGACAAATCTACATTATCTCATTTCTTTTGTCCACTTTGCTAAGATGTAGAGATTATGTAAAAGCTCAAAAAAATGCAAAAAAGTGATTTGCTGAGTCTATTATCAGCCCATGTCTCCTAATCATTTTCTCTCCTATAAAAATATATAATTTTTTTCAAAATTTACTACATATAAGGATATAAGTAATAAAAGATAGTCTTCTGTATAAAGCATATTGTAAAATTATTTATTACTAGTGTCTCAAGCTTACAGTACTGAGAAATATAGAATTATTTAAAAGATTAATAGTTACTGAATGCTGCTAATGGCCAGGTGTATCACCTCAGTTAATCCTCATAAATATCACAGCTATTATTATTTCAATTTTATAAATGACGAACTGTGGCTAAGAAAGGTGCACTAACTTGTTTATAGCCATGTACTTATCCATATCACAGCCAGAATTCAAGCCAGGCTGTGCTTGGTTCTAAAACTTGTGCTCTCCACCATGCCTTCTGCTCCTTAATTTATAACTCGTAAAAGGGGAGCTTCTAGAACTAAATTTTGAAAGAACACTCCAAGTCCTCAATAACAAAATGGCATAGAAACCATTTACTAAAAGTATCAAGACTGATTCACTTTTTTTCTAGCAAAGAACTTCTAATCAAACAACTACGAATAAGAAAATAAAGTATACAGAAATATATAGGTGATTAATATTTGAATTTATTTTAAGTCACATATAATCTAATTAAAGTTCTAAATCAGGCATTCAAACTTCCTTATTGAGTTATCTGGGCAAGCCTACAACCTACAAAATTCTGCTGACCTTGAGCTCTAGCAGATTTTTCTTACATCTAAGTATTGAAAACATATTCTGCTTCCTTAAGATCTTATTGTTTATTTTCTGGTAACAAGTTTTGCTCCAGGTTCTCTAGAAAAGTACTCTCATGTAATTAGAAAATGCAAATATCAGGGTGGAGGATAAAAAAATTAAAATATCAACTTACAAAAGGCAATGATGACTATGTTATCAATCAGGCAGGAACAACCTAAAAATAAAATAAATTTAAAAATAAAAATTATTTTAGTTTTATATAATAGTTTCATATTCATTTTTAAATTGAATTTCATTAAGATAATTGCAGATTCACATGGGGTTTTAAGAGTGATCTTGAGTATCCTTTACTCAGTTCCCCCCAACGGTAACATTTCACAAAACTGAGGTACAATATCACAATCAGTACATTTATATTAATACAACCCACTGGTCTTTTGAGATTACCCCAGTCTCATTAAATTTGTGTTTGTGTGTGTGTATGTGTGTATTTAGTTCTATAGAATTTCATCACTCCCAACACTTGTATATATATCTCTGATAACAGTTTCCTCTATATTATCACCCTCTCCATTTATACTAGAGATACTTCTCGCCAACATACCATGCTCTGGTATTCCCCAACCTTTAATTAACAAAACCTTTACTGACCTCCACTTCTCGCACTATATCCCCAGACTAACTTCGAAAAGAATAGAAAATTTAGATAATCCTCATTTCCTCACCTAGTCACTTTTCAACCCATTCCCCTGGCTGCCATCTCCACCACTCTATCCTTATCAAGGTCCTCAAACCCATTATTATCTTCATTTTAAAAATCATGATACAGCCGAAACCGGTTTGGCTCCATGGATAGAGCGTCGGCCTGCGGACTGAAGGGTCCCAGGTTCGATTCCGGTCAAGGGCATGTACCTGGGTTGCGGGCACATCCCCAGTAGGGGGTGTGCAAGAGGCAGCTGATCGATGTTTCTCTCTCATCGATGTTTCTGACTCTCTATCTCTCTTCCTTCCTCTCTGTAAAAAATCAATAAAATATATTAAAAAAAAAAAGAATGTGTTCTTTTAAAAAAAAAATCATGATACTGATGCTCAAGAGAGATTACTAGGTTGAGATGGTAAAGACAAACCTTCCCTTGGAGATAAGCAAGAGCCCAAGGACTACCCCAAAGTACTCTTTTCAGAATATTATACTTCCTTCCTCTCTTATATCATCCTCTCTGCATTAAATCTCTGATTTCTTGGAATATCTCATTGTTTTTCATCAGTTTTAACTGAGAAAAAGAATTTGCTTGACTTATGAATATTTTATCTATAGCACTTGATGTATATTATTTTATTTAATTGTCACAACAACCTGAGAATAGGAGGTTTTATCCCCTTTGTCCAAATAAGAAAATTCTGGCTGAGAAAGAATAAAACCTTTCCCTATAGCAGATAGTTAAGAAGTAGAACAGCCAGCATTTGACCTGATCACCTGGATTGTGGGCCCAAAGCTGCCAGCCCTTCATCATGGTTAGATCTCATAGTTTCTCAGTTGTTCCTATTACACGGTAACACGGTAAGGGCATCATTCAGAGAGAGGTGGCATGGTCCCAATACCTCCGTAAGGTCAGAAAACCTAGCATTGATACAAACTTGCTATGAGCAAACACATAAGAAACTGATTTCTATATCACAATGGGACTTTATAATGGGAATTATAATTGTCAAGACATGACACTCAACTTTGGTGGTCAGGACATTTTCCCTCCCTAGCTCTACCTAGGAAGCTAAATTAGTAAGGAGGGGGTATGGGACAGACTTGTAATATGGAGGAAGTGGGCAGAAAGACTTGCCCCATTCCCAAACAGAGCAAATCTTCCACTCTCCACTCCTATGTGGCTAAGATAAAATGCCCCCTTACAAATGGGGACCAGGAAGGGACAGTTCAGAAGGAACTGTTTGCTATTCATCTGTCTGTGCTCTGAATAGGGAGGTCAGATGCTGCTGCCTTTGCTGCTATTAGCCCTACATTAGCTGTTCCTGACAAAATAGCCAGGAAAGAGATGGAATAGACTACTCCACCACCTCCATCCATTAAAACAATTACAGAAATAGAGATGCTGGCCTCTAAATAGCTGAGAGCTTCTAAGAGAGGATTCATGAAATAAACACATCTTCAATATAGACAACCTCTGATCAATCCCCTCCAAAATATCCCAACCAACCAAGTCTCTTCCTCCTCTTTCTTCCTATTTTGAGGGGGCAGGGAAATTCAGTGAGGTAATTACAAAATATTTTGAGTTGCCAGCCTAATAGAAAAAAATTAAATGTTCCTTCTTGTTTTAGATACACACAGAGATACCATCTACTCTAATTTTTAGGAATCTGAGTAATATGTTCATGCTTTAAAGTTAGAACATTTTCCATCATCTACTTCTCCAACACTGTGAGGGAAAACTAGAATTAACACAAATAGGTAAATCACAACAACAAAATATAAACCATAAAGTATACTGGAAAATTTTTAATTTACAATATCTAAAGATTATGTATGGATCTGTATTGTATTATATTAATATCCCCAGAAAGGTGTCAGAAAAATCAACACTTTTCCTATATAATGTAGATTTTTAAAACCTCACAACGATTTCCTAAATTACGTCCTCTGAGAATATGAACGTCTTTCTCCAGCTGTTTAAAAGCAATTTTCTAGATTGCAATTTTAAGCATCTCTTTGAATGCGACAAGGTCTTACCCTTAAAATGTATGACACTGACTTCTGCTTCACAGAAGTGCAGACAGAATTAACGTAATAGTTCTACTTCATACAAGCCCTCAAAATCTCCAGCGGGAGCTAAACTAAACTAGTTGCATTATAAATGCTAAGAGTATGCTTAAAAAAACATGGCATATGAGAGTAGTTACTAAAGTAGCTTGTATTCAGCCCCAATACTTTACTGCCACATGCGTTTCTACAAGACCCATTGTTATGGACTGAATTGGGTCTCTCAAAATTCATATGTCGAAGCCCTAACCTCCAGTGTGACTATTTGAAGATAAGTCCTTTAGGGAGGTAATTAAGGCTAAATGAGGTTAAGGGTAGAGCCCTAATCCAACAGGACTGGTGTCCTTATAAAAAGATAAAGAGACACCAGTGGCCACTCTCTCCAAGCAAGCACAGAGGAAAAGGCCACGTGAAAACACAGCAAGAAAGCAGTAGTCATCTGTAAGCCAGAAAAAAAGAGGTCTCATCAGAAAATGAATTTGCTGGTATCTTGATCTTGGACTTCTAGCCTCCAGAATTGTGAGAAAATAAATTTATGTTGTTTAAGCTGCCCAATCTGTGGTATTCTGTTAACGACAACCTAAGCATACTAATTTAGATTCGGTACTGTGAAGTATGGTGCTACTTAACAAATGACTGAAAATGAGGAAGTGGCTTTGGAACTGGGTAATTAATGGGTATAGGCTGAAAGAGTTTTGAGGTGCTTACTAGGAAAAGTCTATATTGCCTTGGAGAGACTGCTGGTAGAAATAGGAAAGTTAAAGGTGATTCTGGTGAGACTCACTCAGGTGGAAATGAAGAATACGCTACTGGAAACTGGAGGAAAGGTGATCCTTATTATAAACTGGCAAAGAATTGGGCTGAATTGTGTTCTAGTATTTAGTGGAAGAAAGAACTTGGAAGTGATAAAATCAAATATTTAGTTGAAGAGATTTCTAGTCAAAGTGTTGAGGCATGTGACCTGGCTTCTCCAGTAAAATGTAAGAGGAGAGAGATAAATAGAAAAAATCCCTAAGCAAAAAATAATGAGAACATGAAGATTTGGGAAAATTCTCAATCTACCCATCCTGCAAAAAATGAGAAAGCATGTCCAGGAGAAGGTGTGGCTAGATAATCATTCCACAATGAGATTGGAATTAATCGGCTAAATCTGCAAAAGCCAGAAATAGAGTTGGGATTATACCAACAGGACACTGCCAATTTGGACCAAAGGGAACCTAGATGGGATAAAATAAAGGAAGGCTTTTCCACTACTGAGATTGAATAGGACTAGAAGATAAGCTATTTGACTGCAAACCATGCTTTATTCTTTAAGAAAAGGAAATAAGGACACCCCCCCTAGGCAATTCAGAGATCATCAACATTCCACTCCCATCAAAGAAAAACTATGGTATATTGAAATAATGGAATGCAACTCAGAATATATATATATATATGAGAAACAACAAAGTATGTATGCATGCTTCAACATGGATGGATTTCAACAAAGTATGCAGAATGAAAAAAGTCAGACACAAAGCAATACATACTATTTGGTTATTCTTAAAGTTCAAAAATAGTCAAAACTAATCTAGAGTGAGGGAAATCAGAAGAGTGTTATCTCTAGGGGAGGTACTGGCTGGAGGATGCATGAGAGAATTTTTCTTTCTGGATGGATGTAATATTGTCTACCTTGATCTAGTGCTTACGCAGATATATATAAATTCATCAAGCTGTATATTTAAGATTGCCTCACTTTATATTCTCCCCCTGTCCCATGTATTTTATAACTCAGTAGGAGAAAAAGTACTTCATAAAATATAGGCTAACTATTTTTACCTTATCAGTTGCCTTACTTCAAGGTTATTAGGCAAACGTAAAATCTTCTACTTGAACATAGGACAGAAACCAAACAGATTGTGCTTAAGTTTCTAACTGTTTCACTGGCCCTAAAATAATTAGACTATTCAAACCTTACTCATTAGAATAAATAAAAACTTAGAAGGAAAATCCAAAGAAAGTAGGAGTACATCAGTTAGTCCACATCAAGCGGCTTGGTCACTGAAACAAAGACTCCAAGCAGCATACTGACGATGTAAGTAATGCAATTTTGGTAGTGTGTTTTTACCATAAATATGTCTATTAAATAATTTTATTTAACTATTTATTTTTAGTACCACAGTAGTATGGCATAGAAGAAAGAGCAAGAGCTTTTAAATCAGACAAACCAGTTCTGCCACTTACTAACTATATGGTGTTGGGCAAATTTCTTAATCTCTTTGATACTGAGTTTCTTCACAATTTAAAACAGGGACAATAATACTTACTTTGCAGACTTGTAGTACAATTATAGTAGGTATAGAAGGTACTTAAGAATGGTAGATATTTGGCAATAGCTCTTTGTATGCAAAGTATCATGGTAGGTAATGGAACCCTATCTCTAAGAACCTGACCAACTGGAAATGACATTTAGATATAAAGACTGGTGATGAAAGGTAAGAATTTAACAAGGGCTACAGATTATAAATCACAGAGTTCTTATCTAGCTAGTAGGGTTGCGGAGGAGTATCCTCTGAACAGAGCTTGGAAATTTTTTGGAAAACCCACTTAAGGCATAGGAAATGGCATGAGTAAAAGCAGAGCCTCAAACACAGTACAGTGACCGGATTCTGGAGAGTAGTTAAGACCCACTGTGCTACTGGACTAACTCTGAGGAATAAGACTATGAGGCTCGGAAAGCAAGTTGGGACTAGACAGGGAAGGACCACTGTCAAGGACCTGTTTTCTCAAGTCCTGGCATGTCACTGAAGGATTTTTTTAGAGAACTGACCCCCAGTGGTCATTAGCCTTGCTAGAAAGGGGAGGAAAACATATGGGGGGGGGGGGACATAGGATGATAAGGGCCCAATCCAAGATGCTCAGCGGAGTGAAAGAAACAAACAGAAAAGATAGAGTTCAATGTTACCCACATTTTAAAAATGGACAGACATTGAGTTTCCTTGAATGATTCGAGTAGGCCTGCCTTCAGCTTTTGAAATGATCCTGACACGGCCCATACGCTCAAGAGCAGAGAAGAATCCCAAACCAGCAAAACATATTGCCTGGCACATCAAAAGTACTCAATACATATTGGTGGCAAATAAATCTTTCAGAATATTCCAAATATTGAAACCTCTACAATAAAACATTGTTCAAGGTGAAACATGTAGAAAAGCTAAGATCATTTTTCATTTCCTGTTGAGGGCCCATTTTTCATAATATATGCCAAGTTCTGAATTTGCTCAATTCAATATTGAAAAAGACTCATTTGCAAGAGCTATCTTGATCTCTATCTCTACCCAAAGACTCAGATATAAATCGCTCTAGAAAGTTGGGAATGTTGCCACCTCAGTTGCTAAGCTCTTGTGTAATCTTTTTTTCAGGAATTTATCACTCATTACGTCTTGTGCTATGGCAAAAGAAGAGCCACTGTATGATATGAATAGTATATGAAAAAAATTAAACAAGTTAAATCCAGATCATAGAAATATGTGTAAGGTTTACCCAGGAATACAAGATGATTTAATAATTAATATATTAAAATAATTAAAATTAAAATAACCTGCCACATTAAGAAATACAGAAAGGAAAAAATAACTATGTCCCTAGGACTATGCATAATTCTTAGCCCTTTCTATGTATGAGCTCATTTAATGATCTCAACAACCTTCTTGGTAGACATTTTATCTACATTTTATAGATGAGAAAATTGAAATATAGAGAAGTTAAGTAATTGCACAAGGTTACACTGTGGAGGTAAGTAGAGGCACACGTAGGAATTGAACCCAGGCAATCTGGCTCCAGAGTCAAACTTCCAGTTAATAAATGTAGAAAGAATGAAGAAAATGGAAAATCATCATTAGAATACCACAATAATTGCTGCAGGCAAGATCAACTGAATGCTAAAATTAGTGGACAACCTTAAGGAGAAACAGGGTATTTGCAAACCCTCAAAATATCTCCCTCAAAGTATTTACTAATTACCATGGTAGTTTTAACATATATTCTCAAATCATTTGATACTTTTCCTTCTCCTCCCCATGAGTGTGGACTTGCTTCTAACAGAATAGATAGAAAGTGAAAAAGTAATGATGTTACAGTGGAGAAATCTAGTAGACACCATCCAAACTATGTGATCAAGGTTAACATGCTGAAGTGAATATCATGTTCCCCCACATAGGATGCAACAGAAGGACACAATATCTCTGTGGTATTCTTCCTCCAAAGTCCACAACCTCAGTCTAATAGTAAGAAAACATCAGACAAACCCAAATTGAGGGACGCTGTACAAAATACATGACCAGTACTCTTCAAAAGTGGCAAGGTCATGAAAAACAAGTAAAAACTAAAAAAACTGTCACAGATTGGAGTGTCTAAGGAGACATGACAACTAAATGCAATTTGGTATATGGACTAGATCCTGGAACAGAAAAAGGACATTGGTGGGAAAAGTGGGAAATCTTGAATAAAGCCTGTCATTTAGTTAATAGTATTGTGTCAATGTTAATTTCTTAATTTTGGTAAATGTACCAGGTTATGTAAGATGTTAACATGGAGGAAGGTTGGTGAAGGGTGTATAGGAACACTCTATACTATCTTTGCAACTCTTCCATAAATCTAAAATTATTTAATACATGTTTTACTTTAATACCCATTAGTGAAAACAGATCTCAATAAACCAGGAATAGAAGAAAATTTCTCAATCTGGTAAAAGACATTTACCAAAAAACCAAAAAAATACAGTAAACATTATCTTTAATAATGAAATACTGATTATCTTCCCTTAAGTTTAGAAAAAAACAAGGATATCCATTTTAAACGCTTCTGTTAAATATCCTTCCAGTGTTCCCAGCCAATGCAATAAAGCAAGAAAAAGAAAAAAGGAGTAGAGATTAGAAAGGCAAATTAAAACAATTTCTTTTTTGCAGATGATGTGATTGTGCACTGATAAAATCCCCAACAATCTATAAGCTACCAGAACTGAAAAGTGAATTTAGCAAGGTCACAAAATACAAGTTCGATACACAAAAATCAATTGTCTTTCTAGATACCAGCAAGATGATTGAAAAATAAAATTAAGAAAAAGACATTTACAATAGCATAAATAAATCAAATGCCTAGAAATAAATTTAATAATGCATTAAGTTCTCCACACTAAAACCACCAAAATAATGCTAGAAATAATTGAAAAACTTATTCAATTGAGAGACATACCATGTTCATAGATTGAAAGATTCTGTTAAGATGCCCATTCTCCAAAATTTGTTCTATAGAGTTGATGCAATCGCAATCAAAAGTCTGGTAGACTTTTTAAAAAAATAGACATTAATAAGCTCATTCTAAAATTTATATAGAAATGCAATAGCTAAAACAGTCCTTAAGAAGAACAAAAGTGGAGGTTTTACACTACTGTATGTCAGGACTTACTATAAACTACAGTAGTTAATTAAGAAAGTGTGGTACTGACAGAAAATTGGTCAGTATTTCAAGTGGAACAGAATAGAGTACAGAAGAGGATCCAAAATATGATTATTCATTTTTAACCAAGACCCCACTGCAACCTGATGGGAAAAGAAAGGTCTTTTTAATAAATGTGTAGAGCAGCTGGATGTCCATGTGGAAAATAAATCTTGACCCCCATCTCACACCATACACAAAATCAGCTGGAGGTAAATCAAAGACCCAACTGTGAGGACTAGAATGATAAAGCTTAGAGGAAACCAGAGGCAAATCTCTTTATGACCTTGAGGGAACTTCACAAAACAAGTCTGACTGGTCAATAAAAATATAAAAAGATGTTTAACATTAATACTTATGGAAACGCAACCAACTTACCCAAAGACCACCAGTTCAGCTCCATGTATTTAGGGCGGTGTCGTGAACATCTGCAGTAATTTTTATTTACGTATTTATTTATGTACTTATTTATTTATTTATAATGACCCAAAACTGAAAACAACTCATATATTCATCCACAAGAGAAAGGATAAATAAACTGTGGTATATCCATATAAACCAAACATTATCCATAAAGAGTTCAACAGAAAATATTTTAGGCTTCATGGGATATATGGTCTTTGTTACAACTACTCGACGCTGATGAAAGGACATGGCTATGTCCAATAACATTTTAATAAAACATGTTTTGGGCTGCATGGGCTGACAGGCCATAGTTTGCCAGCCCCTGCTATAAAGCAAAAACAAAAACAAAAACAAAACTACTTATACTGGCAACAAGGATGAATCTAAAAAATATTCTGTGAACAAAATAACACAAAAAGAATAAACTATAGGATTCCATTTATAAGCAGTTCAAGAATACCTGAAAATAATCCATGGTGAGAGACGTCAGGAGAATACTTGACTGGGGGAGAGGAACGGTTCTGTCGATAGTAAGGAAGAGGAGGGAACTTTTGCAGGGATAAAAATGTTTTTTTATCTTTATCAGGGTGGTGATCACGCAGCCATAAATTTCAATAAGCCACACATTTTATTTTTGTTTTTATTGTATGTAAATTTGGAGAAGAAAACAAAAATTAGACAAAGATCACAATGCAGGTCTAAAATTACCTAAAATTCAACATGGTAAAAAATATAGAAAAGCTAGATTAAAATTAAAAGACATGGATGACAGAATGAGAAAGCTTAACAGAAGTTGAATCAGAGTTCTTGAAGGAATGAAAAGAAAAAAAATGGAGGGAAAACAATACTGAAAGAGATAAAGGATAAAACTTTCGAGAACTGATGAAACACTAACCTTAGACACAGGAAACACAATCAATCCAGGATAAATGAAATGGCCACACCTGGACACACTCCGTTGTAAAACTGTAGAACACAAGAGAAAAGAGATCTTAAAATCCGGCAAAAAAACACAGATTACCAACAAACAGCAGTTATTTGAACGAACTGTAACACTGAAGTGAACGTCAATGGAATGATACCTCCAAAGGGCTGAGAAAGAAAGTGTGTACCTGAAATTATATACCAAGCAAAACCATTATTCAAGAATGAAAGCAAAATAAAGACATTTTCAGGTAAAGTTTGCCACCAACAGCCTCTGAATAAACAAGCTTCTAAAATATATACCCGAGGAAGAAAAAAAAAATCTGAGATACAAGAAAGAATGACAAAGAATCCATAAAAAGAAAAAAATAATGTAAAATTTATAGGAAAAAAAAAATCAAGATGGACCCAAAACTGTGGATGACAATAACATGTGAGCCAGGAAACTAACTGGAGTCTTAGCAAACTTTTTCTTGAATTATTTGTAATAAGAATAGAATTAATAAACTTTAGAGTAAGCTAAGTTTATTCATTAAAAATTTAAAGGAACTGACTAAAAGAAAGAACTCAAACATATAATTTTCATACTAGCTGAGAGGGAGGAAAATGAAATAAGAAAAAATCCAAAAGGTGGCAAAGAAAGAAAACACACACACACACAAAGAAGACAGGATTAAAACAAAACAAAACAAAACCAAACAAACAAAAAAACCCACACCATAAAACAGAATGCTAACTTTAACCCTAAGTATATCAGTAATTATGTTAAACTTAATTGGGCTGAGAACTCCCAGTAAAAGGACAAAGATTGGCAGTGTGGATTGAAAAACAATCAGATTTTACCTTTTTGAAAGTCTAAGCTAATGCTAAGAGAAAGGTGTGACTACAGTATTATAAAACAAAACAGATTTTAAGGTAAAAGGCGTTTGGGAGAGGCAGCTATAGAATGACAAAAGCTCCAATTCACAGAGAAGATAAAGCAATTCCGAACTTGCATATACTTTCAACTTTTATAAAGCAAAGGTGACAGAATTACAAGAAGAAATTGAGACAACACATTATTTTATTGTGATGTTTTTATTATACCTATCTCAGTAATTGATAGATCAAACAAACCAAAATACTAGTAAGGTTGAAAAGATTTGAGTGCCACAATTCTTATGCTTAATCTAAGACATATATATATATATATATATATATATATATATGTATATGTATATATAGATATATATAGATATATAGATAGATATAATGATAGATATATAGATATATAGATAGATATATAGATATAGATATATAGATATATAGATATATAGATATATATAGATATGTGTACTGGTGTGTGTGTGTGTGTGTGTGTGTGTGTGTGTGTGTGTACCTTGCCCCAAAAGTCTGTGAGTACATATTCTTCTCAATCATTCAAGGAGCAGTTGGAAAAGTAACCATGAGGCCATAAAGCAACTCTCAAATTTCAAAGATTCGAAGAATCGGTAGCATAGAGCCCTCATTTGCCGACTACAATGCAAGTTAGAAACCCGTAACAAAAGGATAGCTCACAAAACCTTCCAGGTTTGGAAGTAAATAATACTTCTAAAAATCTCATTAAAAAAGAAAAATATAATGAAAAAAAGTTTTAATTTTTAGAACTGAAAAATATACTAAATATAAAGCAATAGTAAATAAAAATCTGTAGAATTTGCAGTATAAAGAGCCCAGAAATGAGCCCAAGCATATCTGGAAATATGTTTATGACGGAGGTGGCACTGCAGACCACTGGTCCCAGGACTGCTCCACACGGGAAAAAGAAAACAGATTAATCTTAATCTCACAACATAACAGCTATACATTGATACATACATATATACATTTATGAGTCAGGTAAATTAAAGATCTAAATATGTAAAAGATACAAACTTCAAAATTTTTTAGAAAAGAATTTCAAAATATATTACCCTAATAGTAGAGAAGACTATCTTAAGACACAAAAACACAAAGAAAAGATTGTCCACAGTTTATTTAACCAACAAAGGGTTTGTATCTTAAACAATGTTTTCTAATAGAAATTTCTGCAATGATGGAAAAGTTCTGTTAAACAATATAGTATAATGTAAAATAATATCATAAAATATAATAGCCACTAATCACATTTGCTATTGAGCACTTGAAATGTAGCCTAAAGTGACTGAGGAACTGAAATTTTTGAAATATGACAACATGTTAGTGTTTTAAAATCTCTGATGAAGGTCTGTTATGTTTTTATATGTTTTTCCATCTTTGATTTTTCATAAAAAGACTTTATTTAAATTTAAATTACTATATAAAATATAATTGCAGTTTTGTAAAAAAATACACAAAAATTGCATTTTAGAAAACACACCAAAATGTGAATTTATTATTTGTGAATGATTTTAATTTTATTCTAAATATTATTTTATTTTTTTAATTATATTTTATTGCTTAAAGTATTACAAAGAGTATTACATATATCTCCTTTTTTTCCCCGCCCTTGACAATCCCCTGGCTAAATATTGTTATTTAGGATATAAAACATTTAAAAATTTTATGAACACTGTTGTATCTACCATAACATTTATGAAATAAAATATTTCTGATATTTAAATTTCCTAGATACCTCTCCCTGATCATGACTTTTTTTTTTTTTAAAAGAGCAGCTGGAAAATATGAATAATAAACTAGAGTCCTGGCTTCAGGTTTCTTCATTCTGAGATGCCCATATTTTAATATATGGGGGGGGGATTTAATATACAGACATATGTATCATTTAACAAAGAGTTATAAAGCAAAAGCACCCATGTAACCATTGCCCAGATCAGGAGACAAAACACTCCCAGCATCCCCGAAGCCCTCAGTGTGTCCCCTCACATTCACAGCCCCCCCCCACTCCCCCAGGAGATAACCACTAACTTGACTTTTATGGTATTAATTTCTTCACTACTTTTAATGCCTATGCATGCATCCTTAAGAAGAGCTTTATTTCATCAGGTTCTGAATTTTACATAGATGATATCATACAGTATTCTTACTTGCTTTTTTTTTTTGGCTCCACTTTGAGATGCATTTATGTTAAAATGCAAAACTACTTCGTTCACCACTGTACTGGGTGGGTTTCATTTTATGACTAGAGTACAATTTACCTTTCTTCTATCAGATGGACATAAAGGTTTCTTCCAGCTTTGGGGGTATTAAAACAACACTACAGCAAACCTTGTACACGTCTGCTTGTGTATATGTATGAACATTATCTAGGGCAGTGGCTTTCAAACTTTTTTGACCATGACTCATACATACTAAAGAATGACGTTTTACATCATGACACACATCTGTGTGTACGTATAAAATTGAGAGGAAAAATTTTTTTTCATGAAACAAATACCCTATGACCTGATATACATTCCCATATTTTTCTATTCTCTGTCAATTCGTGTTGTACAAGTCCTGATCATTATCCACGTAACTGATTTCAGACCCACAAAAATGCGCTCCAAACTTTGAAAAACATCGCTCTAGAGCAGTGGTTCTCAACCTTCCTAATGCTGCGACCCTTTAATACAGTTCCTCATGTTGTGGTGACCCCCAACCATAAAATTATTTTCGTTGCTACTTCATTACTGTAATTTTGCTACTGTTATGAATCATAATGTAAATATCTGATAGGCAGGATGTATTTTCATTGTTACAAATTGAACATAATTAAAGCATAGTGATTAATCACAAAAACAATATGTAATTATATATGTGTTTTCCGATGGTCTTAGGCGACCCCTGTGAAAGGGTCTTCCGACCCCCAAAGGGGTCGCGACCCACAGGTTGAGAACCGCTGCTCTAGAGGATAAATATCTGAGAGGACGTGGAACAGGGGCATCGGCTGTTGTCAACTTTTCCAGATCCTTAACTTTTGAACAAATATTCTTATCTAATTTTACCACTCTTTAATGTTAGAGCTAAAACCATGAAACATAAGGCCGTTTTATCGTTTCCTTTGGTCGTTAAACAGTATTAATCACTTACCATGTGCTGAGGATCCACTGGGCTCCGAGCCAGACGGATGGGTTAATACACGGGCGTGGGGGTGGGGTGGGGTGGGGAGGACCTTAGGGACCAAGACCTCGGTGAGGCCCCAGAAAGCTCACAGGAGGGCCTCGGATCGTGCCTGGGGAGGGACGGGGGAGGGAAGGATTCCTGGAAGGAGGAGGACCTAAGTTGAGTGTTTCTATTTTTAACTTTTTTATTGGGTTCCTGAAACATAAAAGTAACACATTTGTTGGGAGGGCGGGAAAAAAGTCAAAATTACAGGAGTATATTTATTAAGAAGTAAAAATCCTCACCGGTGTCCCTCCAGTCTGATGCTGAAACTAAATAACAAAAATTACATGATCACCTATCCTAACCCAGAGACATTTTAGGAGCCTATCGGGTAGGTCCGTACGATGAAAGCATAAAACGAATCCTACTTTCCATAATGCATTTACAAACCTGCAAACAGCTCGTGTTCTTACTTTTAACGGACTTTTCAATGATCTTTTCGGCCTTTGGGCAAGTTTGGAGCGCCAGGTTTCGAACAGCGAGTCCACTTACTGCATGCCCAATAGACGCGAAGGCTTCCCAAAGGGGCGAGAAACGCGACCTGGTGACAGCACTGTGGGCTCTAGCGGACGGGGCTCGCCCGGTGACAATCGGTCGGAGTTTCTCGCTCGGTCCCGAGGTCCCGAGGAAACGAGGAGCGCGGACCTTCCCGTCCGCGGCGCGGGCGGCACACCCTCCCCGGCGCGGCACGGAGCCCGGTCCTCGCTCTGCTCCGCGGCAATGCCGCCGCCTTCCGCCCGCCGCCCGCCGCCACCCCAAACCCGTGGCGGGCCCCACGGCCACGGAGCCTGGCCACGGCCACCGACCACCTACCCTTCGGGTCGAGAGTCCCGCGGAACTCAGGCGAGGCAGCTCAGGCTGTTGCCACTGCGGCCATGACGGCAAAGCCGGGGAAGTGCCGCGCGATGCCCGCTGAGCTGAGCTGAGCTGAGCTGGAGAGCCGCCCCGTCCGTGTGGCCGTCTGTCCAGCAGGAGAGTGAGGCCAGAAATCCGCCCGGCCGCGCCTAAATCAAGGCTCGGGGCGGTGCCGACGGCTTGAGTGACAAGTGGCAGATGCCGTGGGGCTTTGCCGCTTTGGCAGCCCGCGAGGATGGGCTGCAGAGGGGAGGCCGTGCAGGCGGAGCCCGAGCCGGAACGGCGCGTCTTGCGGGAGGGAGGGCGGGAGGGCGCTGGGGGCCCCCGGCGGGGGCGT
>NW_005871059.1:7065697-7117988 GCF_000147115.1 Myotis lucifugus | reverse complement strand
GGCGCAGGTAAAACCGAGGCGGCCCGAAGTCCCGCGGTCACGACGAACGTGCACCGAAAGTCCCAACCGGGGATGGTCCCCGCCCGGAGCCCGATCCTAACCGAGAAACGGGCAGATGTTGGGGGGCAGGACCGCAGGCCACACGCTTGCTCTTGCTCGTTCTGGAGCAGCGTTGAGCAATGGCAGCTTCGCTGTGACCACTAACTGTGAGCGAGGCCCTGGTCTCAGCCCTTGACGGGCAAAAAGGTGCCCCTCACGAGAACCCCTGAGCAAGACCGTTGTTCCCGTCTGACAGAGGAAGGCACGAAGGCACGAAGGCACAGAGAGATTAGATGGAAACAATTGTATAGTTTGGGGGTCATACTATGTATGCCGTGAGCAATTTTAAAACGGTTCAATGTTTTCGAATTTAAGAAAAAGAAACGGAAGCAAACCTCCGGCGGTAATTTTCTTCCTTACCAGATATACATTCCTAAGAGCCCTATAAACACGAAGTAGAGAGATTGGGGAAGATAAGGAATGCAGTGCATATTTCAGGGCCTCGCAGCTCTGAAAGACGAGGCTAACAGCACGTTCCGCCCATCTTCACCGCAGCCTCCCAGTTTCCATCGCCTCTGTTACTGTTGGCTGAGGGCGCTGGAACATTGACCAGTTCTCTGCCCCGCCTTATCCCTCAGACATTCCGTCTCAATCCTATATTTAAATGGATTCAAGGTGCACCCTAACCTATCCATTCCTAAATGCTTTATTTTTCTTTAGTTTTGGTGGACTGCTCTCTTTTTCAAGTAGTTTTCTTAAGAAGGGCGATAGAGTACCTTAACATTTGATCTGTGTATGTGGTTTTTTATTTAAAAAATCTCCATACATAAGAAAAAACTGAGCGGGGTAAGTATTTTGGATTGACACCTTCCTTCAAAACGTAACAGAACCAGAAGGCAATTGGTTCACTGATTTTTGACATAGGTTTCTGTGGAGAATCAGAATCCCATGTGATTTTTCCTTACCAAGTGATTTGATTCTTCTCGTTGGATGCCTTAAATTCTTTACCATTAAAGTACACTTTATATCCTTATCCGGGCTATGGCTCAGCGTCAATTATTCCACATCCCCCAGTATATAGTATTATCTTTCAGCTTATGGGTTCCATTCTTCTTAGTACAGTATCCCATTCATATCGTATATCTGAATAAATTTCTTTCATTGGTTGGATTTTCTGCTTCAGAGTCACCATTTATCCTTATACTTGATCTTTTTCTTCAACATACATCTTCTTTCGATTTGCACTAACTCTGATTCTCTCAAAATATTCTGTTCATTGGCTTTTGTAGTTTACTGGATTTTAAAGTCACATTGTTTAGAATTTCAATTTTCTTACCTCTGCAATTTCCTTTTTCATCTTATATTGTTGTTGAGCTATTTTGAGGACTCCATTCTTAATTGTTTTTTTTCTGTAGAGTGAAACACATATAAGGAAGATAAATTTCTGTTCCTTGGTTGTTTTCTTCCAGACTTGGTTCTTCATTTGCTTTCTGCATGCTATTTTCCTTGTTTTACACTCCCATCTCCCATGCTATAGCATGTTTGCATAACAGCCAAATTGTAATTTGTAACTCGCTTCTCCTTAAAAGTTAACAACAGACCTTGTATTTGAGCTAATATATACAAGTGAACTCCTGAGACGGGTCGGTCTTCCCCATCCTGAGATTCAGTTTTTGGGCTGAATGTTGTTTCTGCCTTTTCTGTGACTGGAGGGTTTTCAAATGAGGGCAGAGGCGATGGGGGATTGTGGAACTCAGATTGAGACTGAGTGTAGAGCTGACTGGGGGAAATCAGCCATCACTTCTGAGGTTCCTTGATATCCTCACCAGCCCACCTTCAAGGCAGTCAAGGGATTATCCCGAGCCTATGAGCTTCTGTTCATTGGCCCAGTTCGGCCCAGTACCCTAGAAGGTGGCAAACTTTCCTGCAAGATCCAGCGGTGTGTAAAGCTTCTTTGGTGTTTCACAGAGACTTCACTGACTTCTTTCCTAATTGGGGACATTTGTGAAAATTCTCAGGATTTGGTCTGATCATCTTTTCCCTCAGTATGTCCTGCAGCAGGAATTGGGAGGAATAAGAGAGGGGGGGGGCGGGGAGTGGGGGTTTGTAGACACACCACATATCAACAGAAACTTTTTTAAAAATTGAATTGAGAGAGAGAGAGAGGAGGGTTCTAGAACAGAAGTTGCAAACTCAAATCTCTATGAAGTGTAAAACAATGAGGAATGAAATGATGGTAAACTGAAAAAACATTCTTTGTGTAAGGAGCAGATGCTGTGCAGCTCGGGCCAACTGCTGCCATGTTGGAATTCAGGGCAGTGTTGCCAAATCTGTATAATCTTCCGGGAAGGCATGCTATCTAGTATTTCAATATAAAATTTCCTAATTTTGGAAGCATTACGGAAGCCAAATGAAGTATCCCTCACAGGCCAAACTGGAACCAAGGGTTACCAGTGTGATACCTACTATAGAGAACCACTCAAGAGAAATTCCACGGTTGCTGTTTTTCTCTTCTAAGTATTTTGAGGTACAGTTTTGTTCTACAGACTCCTCAATGACTTCTTAAAATGACTTTAGAAATATAAAGCAGGAGGATTCATGCCAACATATTTACAATTTGATACATGCCAGGACCCAACACTCTCACGAACAGGTGTTGCTAAGGGCAGTGGCTATGGGATCAAGCTAAAATTAATACCATGTGAACAGAGAATCTATATGGATTATGACCACATTAACAAAATATGTAGAGAAAATATTTTTCAATTGATGCAGAAAAGGCATCTGACAAAATCCAACGCCCATTCTTGGAAAGAAAAAAAAAAAGAACTAGGAAAAGAATGAAGCTTCCTCACGCTGCTAATGGGTGTATTTGTTTCCTATGGTTGCTACAGTAAATTAGCACAACTTTGTGGCTAAAACAAGAAAGTTACTCTCACAATTCTGGAGGCCAGGAGTCCGAAGCACCGTGTCGGTGAGGCTTCACTCCCTCTAGTGGCTCTGTTGGAAATTCCTACCTTGCCTCTTCCAGCTTTTGGTGGCTGGTGGTATTCTTTGGCCTCTGGCTTCTGGCCACATCACTCTACCTGTGCCTCCATTTTTACATAGTCTTCTCCTCTGTATGTGTCGTGACTTTTCTCCTCTGTGTGTTTATCTTATAAGGAAACTTGTCATTGGATTTAGATTTCACCTGAATAACTCGAGAGGATGTCCCCATCTCTAGATCCTTCACTTAAATACATTTGCAAAGATCCTTTATTCCAAATAAGGTAACATTCACAGTTTCAGGGATTAGGACATGGACATATATTTGGTTGGGCCATTCTTTCAACCCTCATACTGGGGAAAATCCCAGTCAGCTTTGTTGTGGAAATTGACAAGCAGATTCTAAATTTTATATAGAACTGAAAAGAACCTAGGAGAGCAACAGTGAAAAAGAGGAACAAAATTGGAAGACTTACATTACCTGATTTTAAGGCCTACTATAAAGCTACCATAATCAAGGCAGGATGGTACTAGCATAAGAATAAATGGAACAATATATTGAGTCCAGAAATAGACCCACATATATGATCTATTGATTTTTGACAAAGGTATCACAATTCCATT
This sequence comes from Myotis lucifugus, assembly GCF_000147115.1. Taxonomy (NCBI): domain Eukaryota; kingdom Metazoa; phylum Chordata; class Mammalia; order Chiroptera; family Vespertilionidae; genus Myotis; species Myotis lucifugus. The sequence goes on along the minus strand of NW_005871059.1, from coordinate 7,114,340 downwards.
GGAAAAAGATAATGGTGGGGGAGCTGGTCATCTATATAGAGGAAAAAAATAAACTTATACTTTACATCATGTACAAAAATTAAATCAAATTAGATCACAGACCTAAATAAGAAGCAAGAACTATAAAACTTCTAGAACTGCCCTGTCCAATATGGTAGCCACTAGCCATACCACTGAGAGTCCAAACTGAAACATGCTCCAGGATAAATTCAGGTTTCAAAGACTTCAGTTAAAAATAGAATGTGATGACTTTTATATTGACTGCATGTTGAAATGATAATATTTTTGATATATTGGTTTAAATAAAACACATGATTTAAATTAATTTCAAATTTTTTTATTTTTTATTTTTTAGTGTAGCTACTAGGAAAAGCTACATACGTGGCCAGCATAATATGGGGTGGGCAAAAGTAGGTTTACAGTTGGGTGTACATAAAAGAGTTCATTCTTGTCTTACTAATTTATTGTATTATTTTCCACAAGAACAACTGTAAACCTACTTTTGCACACACTGTATTTCTGTTTGACAGCATAGTTCTAGAAGAAAACCTAGGTATAGGTAAAGATTGCTTGGGCAGGACATGAAGAGCAATGACCATAAAATAATAAATTGGTAATTGGATTTTTACCAAAAACAGAACCTTCTTTTCTCCAAAAGAAACCATTAAGGAATTGAAAAGTCAAGCTACATACTAGGATAAAAGTATTCACAATACATATACCTGACATAGGACTTGTTTCAGAATATTTAAAGAGCTCATACAGCCCGGCCAGCGTGGCTCAGTGGTTGAGCATCGACTTACGAATCAGTAGATCACAGTTCGATTCCCAGTCAGGGCACATGCCCAGGTTGCAGGCTTGATTCCCAGTGTGGGGCGTGAAGGAGGCAGCTGGTCAATGATTCTCTCATCATTGGTGTTTCTATCTTTCTTCCTCTCTGAAATCAATAAAAATATTTTTTTAAAAAGAGCTCATACCACTAAATAACATGATAAATAATGCAATAAAGATGGGCAAAGACTTCAAAAGACACTTCACCATAGGTGATATGAATGGCCAATAAGTCAGTGAATGAGTGACACTCAGCACCATTCCCCAGTGACTAATGCAAATTAAAATCACAATGCAAGACCACTACATACCCACCGGAATGGATAAGGTTTAAAAGATGGATAATGCCAAGTGTTGCCAACAATGTGGGAAAATTAGAACTCCCATACATTACTGGTGGGAATATAAAATAGCACAGCCACTCTGGAAAACAGAAGGTTTCTTATAGTGAGAAACATACACTTATGCTATGACCCAGCAACCCAACTCCTAGGTACTGACCCAGGAGATATAATAACATGTCTACACAAAGGCTTACATACAAACACTCATATTATCCCCAAACTGAAAACCACTCAAATGTCAGGATTAAAATGAGCAAACTTTTGACCATCTCATAGATTAATCTAAATATCATTATGCTGTGTAAAAGAAGCCATACATAAAAGAAAACAGACTATATGATTCCATTTATATGGGGAGGGGGGCGGAATCTATAGGGACAAAGAGCAGATCAGTGGTTTCCTAGAATGGATGGAGGGGGAGCATGAGGGAACTTTATAAGGTAATGGAAATATCCTATATCCTGATCATCGAAATGACTGCACAGATTCATATTTGTCACCAAACGATATACTTAAAATAAGTACATTTTGTGATATGCATACAAAACCTCAGTGAAGTTCATTAAAATTTTTCTATTCTTACTTGCACGGAATGGGGAAAATAAATTATATGATACTTTTTGTCTTCATCCACAGTTTGAATTAAACTTCTGCTTTTTTGTTAACTTTCTCTTCTTTCCTTCCTTCCTTCCTTCCTTCCTTCCTTCCTTCCTTCCTTCCTTCCTTCCATCCCTCCCTCCCTTTCTCTCTCTCTCTCTCTCTCTCTCTCTCTCTCTCTCTCTCTCTCTCTCATCTGAAAGCAAAGCACAGTCCCTTCTGCTTACCAGATGATCCTCTGCCAATATGGCCCAAGCCTGGCCCTCTGACGCCCACTGCCCCCACAGCCGCCTGCTTCTCCGGAACCCCCCCCTGACTCTGACTCAGTTCCCCACTAAGCAGAGTTTTTACTCATTGTTAACCAATTCACTTTTCACTTGTGATTGTTTAGGTGGCTCAGATAAAACTCAAACCCAAGTCTTTCCTCTGACTCCCAGTCTGGTGTTTTTTCACAAGAGCTACATGCCAGTCCTGGGCAGCAATCGCATTACACAGTTTACATTCTGCTTAACAGATTTCAACCGTAACCACTTGAAAAAATCTTCTGGTGAATTCAACTCAACCAATACTCACTGAGGGCCTAGGTTTAACGTTCTCTACCCAAATTTAAGGAGCGCTTTAAAACATACACAAACCACCTCGCTCGGGCCTCGGGCTGGCCTCTCAATCTCCAGGTCCCTTCTCCGTTTTTGGAGAGGGTAATTCTTGGCTCACAGGATCCCTCCCCTCTTCCTGATTCTTGTCACTATCTGCAATGACTTCTCCATCCAGGTATCACTTCCTCAAAAAGACCTCCCAGGAGAACATTTTCTTTTTCCTAAAGAAAGACTTAATAATGTCCATGTCTATCTTCAACCAACGTTTGGGGAACACAGGAGGCTCGCAAGGCGATGTTTGGGATATAGCTCCTCTGCGGACACTTTTTACGTTATGTGGTGAAGTTCTCCTGTGACGTGCACATTGGAAAGTATATAAATAATACATAATCATATACTATATATATTCAAAACAATCGTGTTGCTTTGCCATCCACCAAGGGTCAAGGTGGTAAGTAAGAAGAAGTTAACGAGGATGGCCCATTGGTTTCAGCAGCTATATGCTTTCTGTTGTTTTTTTGTTTTGTTTTTAGGAAAATTTACTAAAGCATTTCAAATTATACAAAGTGTGGATACAATTTTTAAATTTTTAAGTAGAAAAATTCAGTGTCTAGCTTGCAATGAAAACACATCAAATGTGGGGGAAAGAAACCCCAAACTTTTGCCTTTTGTAGATAAGCAACCAGAACCAGCCAGAGGTGATTTAAAATAGAATCAGTGGCATCAATTTTCATGCCCGTTTCATGTGGCATGAAAGAAAAAGCAAGTTGACAATGACTGACCAAATGCTGGCCTTTGGAGCGAAGAAATAAAAGCAGCAGAAATGCAAAATATTGATATTCCATTTGTCACTCTGCTGTAATTAAAATTTCATCACAAAATTCAACAGCAATAGGCTAGAAGATACAAGAAGAAAGGAAGGTGCTAGCTAGCTAGACGCTTTTCATAATTTAGGAGGACCAGCCACTCATTTGAAAGTCAAAGGATATGGCAGGCTGACTCCACCTAGTCGTGTCCTTCCCTTTCCAGGCCTCCGCCAAAACCAGGACATCAGAGGAGAGACGTGAGCAGTGGCTGAGAGCGTTCGATGGATTTTGAAAGATAAAAAGCAAATGCAGGAGTGCTACCTGACTCTCAGCAGTGCCAGCGAGCAAGGAGTCCAAGTGCAGGGCTTTCAGGAAAGTGTCAGCGGAAAGGCTTTATTTTGCATTTAGAGCAATTGGGTGACCGGGTCCCTTCTGGTACCCTCAGGAGTCAGGCAAGCACGCCTCCTCCACCCCAGAGGAAACCAGAGAGCTAATATCTGAATAAAGCGAACTGAAAAAGATGCAGGCTCAGACCCATAGGTGAGAGGATTAAAACAGGAGAATTACTGAACATCTAAAAACTGAACGAGGCCGACACATATATGGGCAACCAATTTTCAGCAAAGGAGCCAAAAACATACAGCGGAGAAAGGAAAGCCTCCTCAGTAAATGGTGCTGGGAAAGCTGGAAAGCCACGTGCAAAAGAAGGAAACTACACGGAATCTGACACCCTAACCCAAAATTAACTCAAAATGGATTAAAGATTTGCCTCTAAGTCCTGAAACTCCCACAGAATTATTAGACGACATGAGCACAATGGCAGGGGCAGAAACAGAAAGTGGGTAGCAGGACATTATGACTGTGAGGTTTGAGGGAGCCCACAACGCATGCCACCGAAACTGAAGTTGAAAAGGGACTTCGTGTTCTGCATTCATTTAATGACACCACGGGATGGGCTAAGAGCTCCCACAAGGTCTATTTCATTAGGAAACTTTTAGCAATTATTACTGTTCTTTTTGTGTTACTATCCTAAGGTTTATTAATATGTTTTCTAAAATTATTCCATCTGTAGCTGGTCTTCAAGGTATGACACCCTCACTCTCTGTGTATCTTTCTAATATCTTGTAGTTTGCTTTCCCGTTCTGCCATTCCAGGGACATTTTTTGCAGAGAAAAAACAAACACACCAGTTCTATAGAAAATGGGGTCTGCTTTTTAATGATGTAGTAAGCATAGAGGAAGGATATAGAGAAATTCTAAACTGCCGAATTGTTTTCTCACCTGCCTACAGATGTCCGAAGTTTGTAATACATGGTAAACATGGAGGTCACTTCTGTGAGCTGTACCTCTGAGACAGGATCCAGTAGATTTCTGTCCCATTGTCATTGTGAAGTTCCTGACAGATTTATTTCACTCTGGCATGCCATCGTAACAGTTGAGCTTTGCGGCAGTGGGAGTAATAAAATTCCACAAAGAAATGAAAGACTCTCAATGTCTGGATCATGCAGTTCTTTCCTTTGTGAAAGCAATTTGAAAGGTAAGGGGATCTACCTGTATATTGGTAGCATTCCGGGCGGTTTCCAAAGGTCAGACGGTCATGGAATCATAGAACTGAAAATTGAAAGATACCTGCTCTCTGGAAGGTAACTCAATATCCTCATTTACAGATGAGGCCATCAAGAGCCACAGAGGCTGACCAGTAAGAAATGGAAAGGGCTAGGAGAAGGTAGAGGTGATCCAACTCCCCTGTCTCAATCAGATCTGGGGCTTTGAACCAGAGGTTTAGAATCACCCAAAGAAAGTTTAAAAGCCACATGTCCACAACAAGCCACAGACTGGGAGAAAATATTTCAACTCACATATCTGATAAAGGACTTGTATTCAGATATACAAAGAGTACTTAAAGTGAAACAAGAAAATAATAAAACCAAATTTTTAAAATGGGAAAGGATCCAAACAGACCACTCATCAAAGGAGATATACAGATGGCACAAAAGCATATGAAAAGATGCTCAACATTATTTGTCATAAGGGAAATGCAAATTAAAACAACACGATGCCACCATAAATCTATTAGAATGGCAAAGATCCAAAATTCTGACAATACCAAATTCTGGCCAGGATGCAAAACAATTCATCATTTCTGGTGGGAATGCAAAAATGCAACAGCCACTTTGAAAGACAGTTTGGCACTTTATTCCCAAGCTAAACACAGACACACCATGCCATCTAGCTATCACCCTCTTCGGTATTTACCAACTGACTAGAAAGCTTATATCTACACAGAAACCTGCACATAAGTGTTTATAACTGCCATATTCCTAATCACCAAAAACTAGGAGCAACCAAGATAGCCTTCAATAAGATTAATGGATGAACAAACTAATGATACATCCATACTATGAAATACTATTCAGCAATCAAAAGGAAAGAGTTACTAATTCATACAACATGGAAGAATCTTAAATGCATATTGTTAAGTAAAAGGATACATTTTCAAAAGACTACAAACTGTATGATTCCATTCAGATAGCATTTTGGAAAAGGCAACACTGTAGAGATAAAAAACTGATTTATCCCTGGCCAGTGTGGCTCAGTTGGTTGGGCGACATCCCATGCACCAAAAGGTTGCCAGTTAAATTCCCAGTCAGAGCACATGCTCAGGTTGTGGGCTCAATCCCTGGTAGGGGGCGGGCAGGAGGCATCTGATCGATGTTTTGCTCTCACACATCAATGTTTTTCTCTCTCTCTCCCTCTTGCTTCCTCTCTTTCTGAAAATCAATAAAAATTTATTTTTTTAAAAATGTATTGCCCTGACCTGTTTGGCTCAGTGGATAGAGCGTCGGCCTGCGGACTGAAGGGTCCCAGGTTTGATTCTAGTCAAGGGCATGTACCTTGGTTGCGGGCACATACCCAGTGGGGGGGGGGGTGCAGGAGGCAGCTGATCGATGTTTCTCTCTCATCGATATTTCTAACTCTCTATTCTTCTTCCTTCCTCTCTGTAAAATATCAATAAAATATATTTTTTAAATGTATTAAAAATACATTTTAATGTATTTTTGGGAGAGAACACTGACTAGGTGAAGCCCAGGAGAATTTTTAGGACAGTGAAGCTATTCTGTATGGTAATATAGTAGTGGATACATAGCACAATGCATTTGACAAAACCCACAGAATTATACAGCATAAAAAGTAAATTGAAATGTATGAAAACTTTAAAAAATATATATCAGGAGGTCATGTAATGCAGACTGTGACAAAACAATCTAACATTTACTAATGTATGTTAAAATCTCAATGAGGTGGGATCTGAGAAAAAAGGTGTTGACCTGAGTAACTTTGGAAGTGACCAAAGAAAAAAGGAACTGTACATAAGCACTGTACTCTAGTTGATAAAGTTGTTTCCCATGGGGGTACAAGTTGTTTCCCATGGGGGTGCTGAAACTGCCATACATGCATACTAGAAATGAAAACAGTAAAATACATGGTGGGAGCCAGCTTTCTCTCACTGTTGGAGAAGGAAGTTACTAACAAGAAAGAAGGAAAGGCTAGCTAGACTAAGCCATGTATTACTGGGTTAGAGTCAAAGAACATCATTATGATCGCTGTTTACCTTAAGAACGACACAGGTGGATACAGAAATAGTTCTAGATATGTGTCACGCACAGGTTCACATTTCCTAGCTCTGTTGAGAAGACCCAGATGCAATGACACCCCATAGCAACAACACACCCAGCACTCAGATCTTTGTTTCTAATACCATTCTCCAATAACGAAGAGCAGGCCCCTTGGAGAAATTGCTAAATTCCAGGGCTGGGGTAGAGAATACACAAGAGTGAATCTAGAGCACCTTGTAATGCCAGAAAGGAAGGACGTGCTCAGAAACAACACAGTACTGGCGGAATGTCAAAGGAACGCAGGAGCTAACCCGAAAGAGTTCCCGATGATCAAGCCGAGGTATAAAGTACTATCAGCATTTATACCAGCATGGACTCCTGTAAGAGATTAAAGTAATAAGAGATGAATCCTGTGCAGAATTCCAAATAATCTGTGTAGATACTCTGCCCTCAAGAAGGTGAGTCACATCTAACCCCTCACCACCCTGGTATGGGCTGCACACAGTGACTTCCTTCCCAAGTGTACAATATGGAAAGGGTAATGCTACAGTGGGGAAACCTGATGGACACTACCTCAGCCAGGTGATCAAGGTGAACATAAACAAGTGATAAGTCCTATTCACAGTATGTACGCTTTTCATTGACCTCTATGGTCTTCTTCCCAAAAATTCCAGTTAACCATGAGAAAAAAACATGTTTAGAATCACCCAGAAACTTCAGTTGAGGGACTCTCCACAAACTATGTAACCAGGACTTTAGAAAACTGTCAAGATGATCCAAAAAGGGAAACTGTGAGACACTGTCACCCCCAAGAGATCCCTAGAGTCATGAGGACTAAGTGCAATGTGCTTTCCTGGGACCCTGGAACAGAAAAAAAGAATATTAGGGAAAAATAAGAATAAAGTATGGAGTCTAGTTAATAAAATTATTATTAGCTTATTAATTGTGGCAAACATACAATAGAAATGTAAGACGTTGACAATGGGGGAAACTGGATGCAGGGTATCTGGGAACTGTCTCTACTACCTTTGCAACTTTTTTGTAAGTCTAAAATGACTTTAAAAAGTGTATTAAAAAATAAAACCCACTTGTCTGAGCTCCACCTGAAGAGAGTTGGATTTGGTCAGTTTGGGAATGCTGCCATGAGTAGAAGCTAACAGGAACTCTAAGTAATAGGCAAGTACTGAACAAATCCACCTCTCAAGAATTTCTCCAATCTACCCCAGCTCCTTATTATGCACCCAACTCAATCATTCATATATTTTATAAACACTTACAGAAGGCCTACCATGTGCCGGGGAATCTACAAGGTACTGTGACTCAAAAACTAAACCAGTTTTCTAAACATTGGCCACAAACTGTCAGTGGGTCATGAAATTGACCTAATGGCTCCTGACCAGCATTTTTTTCCTAATGAAATGAAACGATAAAAAATATCTAAGTGCAATTTACATAACAAGGTTTTGCTTTGGGATACTATTTTGAGTATGAGTGTGTTTGTCTTGGATTATGACCTAAAGTGAATTTCTTAATATAGGTTACAATAAAAACAAAACAACAACAAAAAACTTGAAAGCTACTGCATGAAGTTATGTTCCTGGCCTCAAGGGGCTTTTGCAGCAGAAAAGTAAATCTTGGAGAAAATTTTTTTTTTCAACTATAGCATAATGAAACTATTTTCTATGATTCATACAAATAAATGTATAATGCTCACCAGTTCACACAATCATAGCTGAATTAGCATCACTGCATATTTATAATTACTTATCACTCACTCTACCTGTTATTGACTAAATGTGTCCCCCTCCAAATTCATAGAGTAAAGCCTTAATCCTAAGTATGACTGTATTTGCAAATAGGGTTTTTAGGAGATAATTAAGGTTCAAAAAGGTCATAAAGCTAGGTCCCTAATAAGACTGTTGTTCTTATAGGAAGAGGAAGAGACACTGAACTCTCTCTCGCCACACCCACAGAGGAGAGGCCATGGGAGGACAGAGTGAGAACATTGCCATTTACAAGCAAAGAAGAGAGGTCTGACCGGACACCAACCCTGATAGCATCTTGATGTTGGACTTCTAGCCTCCAGACTATGAGAAAATAAATTTCTGTTATTTAAGCCACCCAGGCTATGGTATTTTGTGAGGGCAGCCCTAGCAGACAAATACACCACTAACCTCCGAAAGGAATTTAAGGCAGCTAACTAACTGAGATAGTCATCCAAGCTATGAAATTTAGGGGCCTAACAGTCGATTGCTGTACAAATTCTCTCTACAAATGGCCTAAAAAATGTCTCATGGTATATTTTTATAGAAATCCAAATGTCTATGATTTTCCAATAATTCAAGTATACTGAAGTTTCTGAATGGCTTGCTAAGTTTATTTAGCTATTATTTCGAGTTAGACTATACATTCATTTCTAATCACTAGATCACTTCCACAAGCACAAGGTCAATTACCATTTAAGCCTTTGGATGTCCTGCAAACCACTGTAAGCAAGAGGATGGAAAATGTTCTATCTAAAGATTGAAATGTTCAATTTGAGGTCTCCAGGTTGGGCCAATTCACCTTAGGCTCCCCAAATGCAAATTAAGAATATGAATAAAATGGTATGAGGACAAAGTTTTCTTAAGAAGTGAAATCAAAGGATTCAGGATAAAAAGTGAAATTGTGAATGAGAGCCTCCTTTTTGTTTCTTCCACATTTTCCAGAAAAGAGGCTAGGGAGGAAGAGAAAAGAGGACACAAGAATAAGCATTTTATTGTTTGGTAGGAATAGAGAAGTAGTTAATGGGTGAAACCGACAGGAGGGAATAAACGCAAAATGGGAGGGAATAAAAGGAAAACAGTCCGAATGGCAGCACTGCGCTGCACTCCCACCGAGCTCCAGCATGAGCTGCACACACTGAAAAGGACCTAGGAAAGCCTCACATTCAGACTGAGATTGTGCAATGGTTGGATTTACACCGACATAACCTCTTGCTCCCACAGATGAAAGCTTCTGTAAGTGTTCCGCTTCTGAAGTGAGGGCGGATATTTAAAACAATCTCTGTACTGAGAAACACTTTGCTGTGCTGGGGAAATCTGAACCATGTTTGCTAAACTTACTTTTATACATCCATTCTAATCATCTCAGTGTCTCCAGTGTCGCTGAGATGTGTACACACTCACATATAATGAGATCCTAAAGAAAGAATTTTGCTGCTGATCCCCAGTGGCCTCATATAATTCATTCTGATATGAGAATAAACAAATGCCTTACAGCATTTTAAGGAAGAATACGGAAAGGACAAGGAAATGTAAAGAATCAAAACCCCCAAAATGCACAAGTCTGTTCCTTTAAAGTCTCAGCGCTGGAAAGAATTCAATCAGTGGTTCATATGGTCCTTTATCATGTTTAATTATTACAATTTCATGCTATAACCAAAGCAGAATTCCTTTGTGAAGTTAATTATTGAACTATATACAGTTACTGTATAAACCATTAACTTTTCAAAATCTTTACTTCTTTTGAATCCTCTAAAATTAACTGTCACTCTTGTAACCGTTCCAGAATATATTAGTATAAAACACATCGTATCTTCTAAATTGTATTTTTGAAGTCATGTCTCTGTAGTCTCCTGATGCAAATGTTCTATCTCAATTGCGGTGGCAGCTCTAAGGGTTAACACTTTTGTCAAAACTCAAGCGGCACATTGAGGTTGTTTGCATTTTATTGTTTGAAAATTATAACTCAACAGAGCCAATGGGGGTGGGGGGGAGACGCTACCATATGTTATGAGGATATAGAGGACAAAAGGAAAAAAGTGGGGGTTTAATTTTTTTGTTCTTTTTAATCTTTTTTTATTTATTTGGGGGTTTAATTTTAAAAAGAGAGACAGACCACTTTAGGAGGAAGAATTTAAAAGTGAGAAATAAAAATTCACAATTACGTGCTAATTTTAGGGTGCCGTTGTCATTTGAGCTGCACCTTCTCTATAGTGAAATACATAAAAGACGACATTCCCTGAGATCCTGATATCTGACAATAGAAGGGGGAAAAAAGAAGAAAATCTGGATAAACTAGCTCTATTCTAGTCAAACGACCATCTGTTTTCTTTGCCCAGCTTCTCAATTTCAGAGGGTGTGGAGAATGTCAAGTACTGAAAACAAGTGGATCCTACAAAGCACATAGTACACGATGCAGGTGAAACTACAGGACCATCCACATTGTAATTTTTTCCTTGTTATAAAAGACATACTTGTTTTTAGAAGTCTACAAATAAATGGAGGACATTTAAAATCATCATCCAAAAAATAAAGTAAAATCATCTCATTATCCAATTACAATTATCAATATGTCTTTTGTTGTTTACTCTCCATTATTGCAATGATCTGAAATAAATATGATCTTGATTCCGATTTCAACCTGAACACAAATATCTTCCCATGACATTCATTTGTAAACATATGGAGAACTTCCTGTACATATTATCTATACAGGTTGCATAGTAATCCATAATGTAGTTATAACACACAATTAAAGCAACCATTCAATAATTATTGAAATACTACATTGTTATCATTTTTTTAAATTTACAAAGAATGCAATAAACACTTTTACATATAAAGCTTTAAACATATTTAAAATTACTTCCTGAGGAAAGTAAAGTCTTCCTAAGTTTGACACAAACTTGAAACACCATGAGAGAAAAATAAGTTATCAATTCAACCATATAACAAATTTTCTGCATGACAAAACACACCATAAGTAAGCACAGTTAAAAGACAACGAGGGGGAAGGACAGAAAAACAAACTGTGACTCATGACAAAGGGCTAATTTCCTTAATATGCAGAGAGCTTCTACAGATCTGTAAGGAAAAGACCAACAACTCAATATAGAAAAAATAGCAAAACTTCTGGTCAAGATGGTAGGTAAATGAGGTGCTCAGATCATCCCATAACCACTTCAAAATTACAACAAAGCTAAAGAACAGCCATCATTCAGAACTGCCTGAAATCTAGCTGAATGAAAGTCCTACAACTAGGAATTTAGAGAGGAAGACACAGTGAGGTTGGTAAGGGCACATGTGCTGCATAAAAATTGGGAGGGATAGCTTAGCTGCAGAGGTCCTCCCCTGAGGAGCAAGAGATCCCAGCCCTCACCAGGTCTCCCAGCCCAGAATTCCAGAGCCAGGAAGAGAAGTCCCCACAAATTCTGGCTGTAAAAACCAGTGGGGATTGTGGTTGAGTAAGATAGAAGGCTAGTGGAGTCCCAGACAGTTCCTCGTAAAGGGCCTGTGCACGCACCTCCTTGAACTCATTCCCTCTGAGCTCCCAATTTGGGACAGCAGCTTGAAAGGAACTAGGGACACATGGCGAGGAACTGAATTGTCTGGCAACAGGACAAGATCTGGGGAGGAAGCTTTCTGCCAGACAGAAGTGCTGGTAGAGGCCATTGTTCCTTTTCTGAGACCCTCCCAACACAGAGCAGGCAGTCCAGTACCATATCAGAGTCTCCATCAACCTGTCTTACACTTTTCATGCTGCCCTGGTGATTCCCTGAGATCCCCGCCCCACTCAACTTGCAGGCCCACCCAACCCATTTCCAGTGGCTTTTCCATACAAATGGCCTCTCTTGACTCATGCTTCAGACTTTCCTAAAAATATCTCAAATAAAGAGCACCTGGCCTCTGTGTACCTGTATTTCTTGCTAAATGGCACCAGGCTGGGCACTAGCAACAGCTGGCCTTGGTTCACAGCTTGGCCTCTCCTGGGTACCTCCAAGCCCAGCACAAGTAGCCATCTACAGATGACTCTGTAGCTCATGCCTGTGGGCCTCAGGCAGGGCACAGGTGATGGTTGACCTTGCACCTCCCAGCTTGTCCCAGAGCCAGCACACCCAGTGGACAACTTCAGACCATCGTAGATTATAACCTTATCACCTCCAGGAGCGACAAAATCAAGGGGCAGACTCAGTTAGTATCAAAACCCTACTGAAGCAAGTCTTGCTCTGTAGGGTTGAGTCTTGCTCTGTAGGGTTGACTCCTGCACTGCAGCGCCTCTGCTGTAGTCACAGTTGGTCCTCACAGCCAATCGGCTTGGGTGTCAATCCCTCCATAGCAGCAAACTACCAGATACAGAGTTCAAAACAATGGTTATAAAAATGCTCAAGTAACTTAGTGAGAACTTTAACAGCATAAAAAAGCACATAGAAACAATAAAAAAGAACCAGTCGGAAATGAAGTATATACAAACTGAAATGAAGAATAATTTACAGGGAATCAATAACAGAGCAGATGAAGCTGGGAATCAAATCAACAGTTTGGAACATAAGGGTTCAAAAAGCACCCAATCAGAACAGCAAAAAGAAAAAAGAATAAACAAAAGAAAATGAAGACAATGTGAGGAGCCTCTGGGACAACTTCAAGTGTACCAACATTTGTATCATGGAGTTACCAGAAGGAGAAGAGAGAGAGAACAAGAAATTAAAAATCTATTTGAAAAAATAATGACAGAAAACTTCTCTAACTTGGTGAAGGAAATAGACATACAAGTCTAGGAAGTGCAGAGAGAGAGAGTCTAAACAAATGAACCCAAAGAGGCCCACATCATAATTTAAATGCAAAAGACAAAGAGAATTTTAAAAGCAGCAAGAGAAAAGCAGTTAGCTACCTACAAGGGAGCCCCCATAAGATTGTTAGCTGATTTCTCAAAGAAACATTTCAGGCCCGAAGGGAGTGGCAAGAAATATTCAAAGGGATGAAAAACAGGGATCTACAATCAAGATTACTCTACCCAGAAAAGTTATTATTTAGACATGAAAGACATATAAAGAGCTTCACAGAAAAGAAAAAGCTAAAGGAGCTCATCACCACCAAGCCAGTATTACATCAAATGTTAAAGGGTCTTCTTTAAGAAGAAGAAGAAAAAAGATTAAAAATATGAACAATAGGCTCCTCATGCTCCTCACTCTCCCCACATTTCCTCACGTTCCTCACGCTATAAATAAATAAATACATACATACATACATACATACAATAAAATGGCAATAAATACATATCTATCAACGATTAAATCTAAAACAAAACAAAATAAACAAACAAGCAGAACATAAAAAGACGTATAGATACAGAGAACATTTTGACAATTGCCAGATGGGAGGGAGGTATAAGGATGGGTGAAAAAGGTGAAAGAATTAAGAAGTACACATTGGTTGTTACAGAAGTAATGGGGATGTAAAGTACAGCATAGGGAATATAGTCAATAATATTCTAATAGCTATAAATGGTGTCAGATGGGTATAAGATTTATTGGGATGATCACTTAGTAAGTTATATAATGTCTATTCACTGGGGTGTACACCTGAAACTAATATAATATTGTATGTCAACTGTAGTTGAAAAAAATGATTTAAAAAGGAGAAATGAGCAAAGGATATAAACAGTTCATTTAGAAGACTGTAGAGAGAGCTTTTAAATCTATTAAAAGATGCTCCTCATCATAAGAGAAATGCAAATTAAAGCTACACTAATATTTTTCACTTATCAGATTGGCAAAGAGTCCAAGATTCTAACACATACTGTACTCAAGGGTTTGGAGAAAGGCACTCTCATCCCTCAGGTATTGCTGCTGAAAGTATAAATTAATACAACCCTATAATTGGATGATATTTATTAAAAATATAAATGTGTGTACCTCTGGATCACACAATTCCACTTTTAAGAATATATCCTGTAGACAAACTAGCATGCTATATTTCTAGGATAGGCAATAAAGCATTATTTACATACTTTCATACAATGGAATAGGAAGCAGTTGGTTAAAAAAAGAGAAAGCTCTTCATGTACTGACCTGTAACATAATTTTTTTTTTAATGAGAAAGTCCCTGGCCAGGGTGGTTGGAGTGTCATCTCATACACCAAAAGGTTGTGGGTTCAATCCTCAGTGGAAGACAGCCAATTGATGTTTCTCTCATACATCAATATTTCTCCCTCTCCCTCTCCCTCTCCCTTTTCTTCTCCCCCTCCCTCCCCCTTCCATTCACTCTAAGAAAAATCAGTAAAACATATTCTCATGTGAGGAGGTTAAAAAAGAAAAAAAAGGAAGCTCTTCATGTAACAATCTCCAAGGTGTTAGTAACAATCTCCAAAAAAGCAAAATACTACCAGTTTACATAGCAAAATTGGAGTGTGGAGAAGGAGATAATGCGCACGTGCACACACACCCACACACCCACACACCCACACACCCACACACACACCTTTGAATGAATAATGCTCAAAACCTCTAAATAGATACACAAGTTTTTTGTTTGTTTTTACAAACACTCACTATCTATCCTTTAGTGGCATTTTTAAAATTAATTTTAGAGAGGGAGGAAGGGAGACAGAGAGAGAAACATCTATGTGAGAGAGATACATGGACCAGTTGCCTCCCATACACCCAAACCAGGGATCAAACATGCAACCATGGTATGTACCCTAACTAGGAATCAAATCCATGACTTTCCAGTGCATGGGATGACACTCCAATCAACTGAGCCACACTGGCCAGGGTCCTCTAGTGCCTTTTAAATTGAAAATCATTTTAATGTATTCCAATTAGAAAAATAAAATGTAAATTTTTCTTCTAGGATAGGTATCTAAAAGATAGCTACTTCCATCTAGAAGTAGAATTATCCAGTCAGCATCTAAACATTGTAAGATTCTTGACTGTGAAACTGCTTTCCCAAAGGACTTAGCAAATTCTACTTCTGGTAGCAATATGTATCTTTCACAGGCATTATAGGCAACACAAGAACTTTATATTTGACAAAGAGGTTAGAAAAACAGCATCATTTTGACTGGCATATCTTGATTACTAATCAGTTTGAACATTTTCCATATTTTGAAAGCTCTATATTTAATCCTTTGTGACGTACCTAGTCATGACCTTTTCCCCTTGATTTATTGGGGACAATGCTTTCCCTAAAATACGTTGTATATCAACCTTCTCCTGTCACTTACTGCAACTTTTTAAAACCAGTTTTGATCTTTCGATTTTTAGCTGTTTGACAGAACTTTTAACTTCTTGTGGTCAATTGTAGTTATAATTTCCTCAGTGCACTTCAGTTCCAAGCACTCTTTAGTTACTACCATGTATCAGGCAATGATTAAGCCCTGGGAGTACAGAGTTGAGAGACATAGTCTATTAGGGGTGACTGGCATATGATAAGTAATTCTGATACAATATGTAAGTGAAGATGAAGGACCACGTGCTATTATGAACACACAAAGGCTACTTAGCTCAACTTGCAGTAGAGTCCAATTTTTTAGAATAAATGATTATCTAGATTAATTTAGAAAATAAAGATAATAGCCAACGATCCCTAGCATGGGATGAGCAAGCTAGTTGCTATGAACTTAATGTGTCCTCCAATTTTCACACACCGAAGCCCTGATCCCCAATATGGTGGCATTTAGAGATGGGGTCTTTGGGAGATAATTAGGTTTAGATGCGGTCCCGAGAGTGGAGTTCCTATGATGAGCTCTTATGAGGGTATGATGAAACCAGAGCTCAAGAGCTCTCTTTCTCTCTCTTCGTCTGCATGTACACACCAAGGAAAAGCAATTTGAGGACACAGCCAGGAAGAGGGACCTCTCTACAAACCTGACCATGCTGGCATCCTGATCTTGGACTTCCAGTCTCCAGAACTGTGAGAAATAATTTGTTGTCTGAGCCACCCAATTGTATTCTTTTATAGGAGCCCAAATGACTAAGCAGAAATTGGTTTTGAGAAGTGGGGTGCTGCTATAACAAATACCTAAAAAATATAGAACCAATAGCTAAAAAAATATGGAAGGGGCTTTGGAACTGTATAATGAGTAGAGGCTGGAGGCATTTTGAGGTACCTGCTAGAAAAGCTGATATTACTGTGAAGCCACTTTTAAAGGAGATTTTGGTGAGAGTTCAAAAAGGAAAGAGAACTGTAGAGAAGCCTTTATCTAGCTTCTTGGAAAATACATAAGTAGTAATGCACAGGATGTTGGTAAAAAAGATGTTAAGGGCCATCCTAATGAGGTCTAAGATGAAGATGAAGAACATGCTATTGGACCATGGAAAAGCCATCATTGTTATAAAGTGGCAAAGAACTTGGCTCAACTGTGTTTGTGTTCTAGTGTTTTGTGAAAGGTAGAACTTTCAAACAAAAAAATTGGATATTTATCTGAAGAGATTTCTAAGCAAAGTTTTGAAGGAGCTGTTTGGTTTCTCCCAGTAGCTTATAGTAAAATGCAAAAGAGAAAAATGAATTGAAGAAGGAATTATTAAGCCAAAAAGGAACCAGACCTTAAATATTTAGAAAATATTCAGCTTATCCATATTGCAAAAAATGAGAAAGCATGATCAAAAGAGAATACCAAGGGTGTGGCTGACCAACCATTTGATAAGGAGATTAGTATGGTCTGAATCATGAACCAAACCACTCCAGCAGGAACATTGCTAGTTGCTAGTTTGAACTGAAGGGAGCAGAGGTAGGACAAAGTGAAGGAAGGCTGTCCGACTTCTCAGATCCTACAGGACCAGACCACGAAGTTATTCAGTTGTAAACATGAGCTACTCTTTAAGACAAAGGAAGAATAACACCAAAGATTCATAGATTCAGAGATTATCAGGGATGCCGCTCCCACCACAGACCTGGAGTGCATGGGTCCATGGAGTGGGAGCAAAGCTGCCCCAACATTGGTTTCAAAGGGTGGGACCATTGCCCAGCAAAGCTGTGTGAGTGGGCCACCCAGAGAAGTGGAGACACAACCTCTGTCTGGCAGAGCCAAGGTTCAAGACCATTGCCCCAGTGGGTCCCAAAGGTAGAATATCCAGCCAAAGAGGATTATTCTTGAAGCTTAAAATCTAAGGGAGTTTGCTTGTTAAGTTATGGACTTACTTGATACCCACCATCCCTTCCATATTTCCTATTTCTCCCTTCTGGAATGGGAATGTTTATCTTAAATCTGTCCACTACTATAGTTTGAAAGCACATAACTTGTCTGGTTTCACGGGTTCACAGCTGGAGAGGAATTTTGCCTCAAGATGAATCATACTTCAAGTCTCACTCATAGCTGATTCAGATGATATTTAGATAAAACTTTGACTTTAAAGTTGATGCCAGAATGAGTTAAGATGTTTGGAGCTGTTGGGATGGAAAGAATGTATTTTGCATGTGAGAAGGACATGCATTTGGGGGCAGAATGCTATGTACTGAATATTTTGGTCCTCTCAAAATTCTTATATTTAAGTTCGAACCCCCAAATGTGATGGTATTTGAATGGGGGACCTTCGGGAAATAATTAGATTTAGATGAGGTCATGAGGATAGAACCCTGATGATGGGCTTATCAAAAAATTGTAAGGAGAAAATGTGCTAGAGGTCTCTTGCTCTCTGGATGCAAGTACTAAGGAAAGGCTAGGTGAAGACATAACCAGTAAGAGGGTTCTCATCAGGACCCCAGCCACGCTGGCACCCTGATCTTGGATGTCCAGCTTCCAGAACTGTGAGAAATAAATGTTTGTTTAAGTCACCCAGTCTATCACAATAGCCCAAACTGACTCACACAGTAGATAAAGGGAAGACCACAAGAAGTGCATAGATAAGTAAATGGAATGATATCTACAGGGACCTACCAGCAGTTTTGTTTTGTTTTAATCACTAGAGCCTAGAATACACAAAGAATGGTGAGAGATAATGCAAAAGACTATTGCAGGGTCAGCTCAGACTTGGCCTACAGAACTGTGAGGTAATCAAATAAGTATTTGAAGCCACTAAGTTTATGTTAATTTGTTATGGCGGCAATAGAAAATGAACATAAACTGTGGTGCCTGAAGTGGTAGGCTGTTATAATCAAAACCTTAAAATATGGAACAGCCTTGGAATCGAGCAGTGTGTGAAGGCTGGAAGAGTTTTGAGAAACACTATAGAAAAAGCAAGATTTCCTTGAACAGATTGTTGCTAGTAGAGATATGGACATGAAAGGTGCTACCAGTGAGGACTCAAGGAAATGAGGAATATGTTACTGGGAATAAAGAAAGCCTCACTTGAACTTCATCTACAAGTGCAACATAATCTCTATCAAAATCCCAGCTAACCTCTTGGCAGAAATTGAGAAGCTGCTTCTAAAATTCACAGGGAAATTTGAGGGAACCTGAAAAACAAGATCAAACTTGGAGGGCTCAGCCTTTCCAATTTCAAAACTTATTTTAAAGCTATAGTAATCAAGACACTGCGGTACTCTTGTAAGATCTAGACTTAGATCAATGTAATAGAACTGAAAGGCCAAAAATAAACCCATACATCTATGGCCAGATGATTTTTCACAAGAGTGACAACACAATAAATGGGGAAACAATCATTTCAACAAATGAATAAATAAAATATGATATAACCTTACAAAGAAATATTACTTGGCAGCAGAAAGAAATTAAGTACTGATACATACTACAACAGGGGTGACCTTTGAAAACATTATGCTATGACGGAGGAGGGGCATCACAAAAGACCATGCATTGTATGATTCTGTTTATATGAAATGCCCAGAACTGGCAAACAGAGAGAGATGGAAAGCAGGTCAGTGGTTGCCTAGGCCTGGGGAGGTGGAAGGCTTTGGGGTGATGACTAAGAGAAATGATGTTTCTTGTTTAGGTAATGAAAATATTTCAGAATTGATTGTGGTGATAGGTACACAAGATTATGAAAATACTAAATGCCATAGAACTGTATACTTTAAGTGAGTAAATTGCACGGTATATGAATTATATCTAAGTTGTTTTTTTTAAGAGAAGAAAACCACATCAAGGCACATCATAGTCAAATTGCTGGAAACCAGTAACAAAGAAAACTATTTCAAAAGCAGCTGGGGAGGGAGAAAGGACACAAAGAGAGTCAAAAGACAAACCACAAATTTGGAGTTAAGCTTATTATTCCACAATTATAAAAAACTGCTATCAATAAATGTGAGAAAATAGATAGATGATAGGTAGATAGATAAATAAAGAGGTAGATAGATAGATAGATAGATAGAAGAAAGAGAGAGAGAAACAACCTGAAAGAAAACAGAGCAGAACATATAAATAGGCACTTCACTGAAATAGAAACCAAAATATGGTCAAGAAACAAATGAAAAGATGGTTGATTTCATCAGTAATCAGACAATGTAATTTTAAAATGTTAAATACCATTTCACTGTCCAAAATTAAAATGTCTGACAAGAGCATTTACACTTCTGATGGGAGAATCAAATAGCATAACCACTTTAACCACCAATTTTTAATTTTCAATTAATACAAATTCCATTCCTAGATATGCATCCTAGAAAAACTTGGGTATGTGTATGCCAGGATCTATGTACAAGAATGTTCATAGCAAACCTGTTTATAATACCAAATGCTCACCAACAGAAAAATGAATAAATTGTGGCATAGAATGACATTCCTTTTTTTTTTAAGGATGATATTCTTTATGCCAATAAAAATGAATGCAATTATAATTAGGCTCAAAGAAGCAAGCCTCCAGATAATTTATATAATTCTACTTATAAAGTTCAATAATATGCAAAATTAAATATTCACAAATATGAGATAAATTTATGGAGAAAGTAAAGGAATGATGAATATTGAAATCTGCATATGATAACACTGGAAGGGAAATGAGGGGGGAAGGATTTAGGGAGGGACTCACAGGGAACTCCAAAGTTAATCCTATCTAATAATAGAGAAACATGGTAATTAGCCGTACCTCTGCTACCCTTCCCATTGGCTAATCAGGGCGATATGCAAATTAACTGCCAACCAAGATGGCGGCCGGCAGCCAGGCAGCTTGAAGCGAACAGGAGGCTTGCTTGCTTCAGTGACGGAGAAAGCCAACATTCCCCGCCTGCCGCTGCCGGCCTCTGAGCTTGCAGTTTAAGAAACATTGTTACAAATATAGAAGCTAAAAAAACCCCAGAAACCTGCTTTTAGCCAGCCGGGCCTCAGAGCTGGAGTTGAAACAGTGTTTCGATTATAGAACCCAAACAAACCAGATACCTGCTTTCAGCAGCCAATGTCTCAGAGCTGGAGCCGAGCCTCAGAGAGAAAGCCAGCTCTCAGTTCCAGTGACAGCCATAGAAGGTAAATAAATCCAAGAATTAAAAAAAAAAAGAAAAAAAGGAGAGGTTTGGAGCTTCAGTCACCCGCCAGCCTGAAAACGGCCCTCAGCCCCTCACCCAGACTGGCCAGGCACCCCAGTGGGGACCCCCACCCTGAAGGGGGTGTGACCAGCTGCAAACAGCCATCATCCCCTCACCCAGGCTGGCCAGGCACCCCAGTGGGGACCCCCACCCTGAAGGGGGTGTGACCAGCTGCAAACAGCCATCATCCCCTCACCCAGGCTGGCCAGGCACCCCATTGGGGACCCCCACCCTGAAGAGGGTGTGACCAGCTGCAAACAGCCATCATCCCCTCACCCAGGCTGGCCAGGCACCCCAGTGGGGACCCCCACCCTGAAGGGGGTGTGATCAGCTGCAAACAGCCATCATCCCCTCACCCAGGCTGGCCAGGTACCCCATTGGGGACCCCTACCCTGAAGAGGGTGTGACCAGCTGCAAACAGCCATCATCCCCTCACCCAGGCTGGCCAGGCACCCCAGTGGGGACCCCCACCCTGAAGGGGGTGTGACCAGCTGCAAACAGCTATCATCCCCTCATCCAGGCTGGCCAGGCACCCAAGTGGGACCCCCACCCTGATCCAGGATACCCTTCAGGGCAAACCAGCCAGCCCCCACCCATGCCCCAGGCCTCTATCCTATATAGTAAAAGGGTAATATGCCTCCCAGCACCGGAATCAGCGGAGCTGAGAGGCCTCCCGAACCCGGGATCAGCGGAGCCACGAGGTCTCACGCCCCGGGATCAGCGGAGCCGTGAGGCCTCCTGGCACTGGGATCAGCGGAGCAGTGAGGCCTCCTAGCACCGGGATCAGTGGAGCAGCAAGGCCTCCTGGCACCGGGATCAGCGGAGCAGTGAGGCCTCACTGCCCCTGTGTCAAGCAGAGCCGTGAGGCCTCCTGGCACTGGGATCAGCGGAGCAGCGAGGCCTCCTAGCACCGGGATCAGCGGAGCAGCAAGGCCTCACTGCCCCTGTGTCAAGCGGAGCCGCGAGGCCTCCCAGCACCGGGATCAGCGTGACAGGGGGCAGAGCCCAAACCCCCTGATCACCCTGCGGCTCTGTGTGTGACAGGGGGCGGGGCCACAACCTCCCTATCCGCCCTGCTCTGTTCATGACAGGAGAAGGCGCCCCAACCCCCTGATTGGCCCTGCTCTGTGCCTGATAGGGGGGAGCTCCCAAACCCCCTGATCAGCCCTGCTCTGTGTGTGATGGAGTGGAGCCGCAACCTCCCCATCGGCCCTGCCCTGAGTGTGATGGGGGGAGTGCCCCAACCCCCTGATCGGCCCTGCTCTGTGTGTGACAGGGTACGGAGCCCCAACCCCCTGATCGGCCCTGCTCTGTGTGTGACAGGGTACGGAGCCCCAACCCCCTGATCGGCCCTGCTCTGTGCGTGACAGGGGGTGGTGCGGCAACCTCCCCATCTACCCTGCCTTTAGTGTGACAGGGGGCGGCGCCCCAACCCCCCAATCGGCCCTGCTCTGAGCCCAACTAGGGGCTGCACCTAGGGATTGGGCCTGCCCTCTGCCACCCAGGAGTGGGCCTAAGCCAGCATGTCGTTATTTCCCGAGGGGTCCCAGACTGTGAGAGGGCACAAGTGAGGCTGAGGGACACCCCCGCCCCCCCGCCAGTGCACAAATTTTTGTGCACCGGGCCTCTAGTAGTAAATAATAGATACCTAGGTTTTCAGAGTACTGAGAATAAAAAATATTTTATCATTTTTGTATCTACTCAATATCTCATTAAAATTTTTCTAGCCCTAGCCAGTTTGGCTCAGTGGACAGAACGTCAGCCTGTGGAGTGAAGGGTTCCGGGTTCCATTCCGTTCAAGAACATATGCCCAGGTTGCAGGCTCAATCCCCAGTAGGGGGTGTGCAGGAGGCAGCCAATCAATGATTCTCATCGTTGATGTTTCTATCTCTCTCTCCCTTCCTCTCTGAAATCAATAAAAATATTTTTTTTAAAATTTTTCTAAAAAGAAAACAAAAGTGAATAGGAGATGGAGAAAACCGTGAATAAGTTTTAAAACACTTGGGTAGGAGGAGAAGAGAGAGAATATAGTAGTTAGAAGGGGGCCAGAGTCAAGAGAATTTTTGGCTTCATTCTTTTCCAGAACAGGAAATGGTTCAGCAAAAATATGAGTTCAGGGGTGAAAAACAATAGAGATCTAGAGATTGGAGGTTAACAGTAGTAGTAAGAATGGTAGGAACTAATGTTCATTGAGAGCTTGTGCCAGATACTGTTCCAAGCCCTTCGCGTGCCTTACCTCATGGCATGCTCACAGCACTATAAGATAAGCTCTATTATTAATCCCATTTTTTCAAAAGGAAAAACTGAAGCACAAAGCAGTTAAGCAACATGCTCACAGTCACACATTTAGAAAGTAGGAAACTATATTCCCACCTGGCAGGCCTGGCTCCATAGCCAGGATTTTTTTCCTCTGTGCATCCAACCTCCGATTATAAGAGGAAGAATATAAGTGAGGGAGCCAAGTCCTAGAGGAGAGAAGACAGATCCTGACTCAGAGACATACCTCTGAGGCTGGAAAAGAGAAAGATGACTGGAAGGGGTGGGGAAGGGTGAATGGGAAGGAAGCAGCTTACAACTGACAGCTGCCATTTTGTTTTTGAATGAGGTAGGGAGTCAGGTTGTTTGCTGAGAGTAAGTGGGGTGCAGGCTGGGTGGAACTAAAAATATTTCTGTGCCTGGTGAGAGCTGAGAACTGAGACCTATTAAAGAAAGAAGCGATTCACATTCTCCATGACACACTCTTCCAGGACATACACCCAATTGCATGAAATGCTAGGTACCTCTGGAAATCATTATTAGTTTGTGCTTTTCTTTCGCTTGACCTCAACTGAACTCAAATAAATGTGCTGGTAATGCAATTCCATTGTAAGGTTTTTGATACCAGCAATCAGAGCTCCCTCAGCTTTCCTGCCCAGAGCCCTTGGCAAGGAAATTTTATCTTTTGTATGTTCTCCTATCCTCTGTCTGTAGAGAAAAATATCTCTACATTCTTTCAAGGCTAGCCTGTCTTCTACATTCTATCTCCATAATTAGATTACAAACTTATTCCGGGAAGTAAGTTCTTGCCTTGCAAAGAATAAGCATATAATATATTTAAATATATCTCTATCTTGGCCATCTCAATAATTGAAATTATATATATATATATATATATATATATATATATATATATATATATATATCTTAAACAAATTACAACATACAAAAGTAGATTTTTATGTACTTCCAAAACTATATTTTTACACAGATTTAAAACTCTTAAAATCTATTTGCAGTGTTGTTTTTTTAACAACAAGCTCTCATCTTTCTAAAGTATTAATCCAACTTGTCCAAATTATCACAAATTCCAAATTAATGATGTTTTCCTATAGTATATGAAAAACTTCAACTTAGAAAACTACATCTGTTATTCTTGTGTTATAAATCATATCTTCAGGCAAAATCTACTGATATTAGAAATTAAGTGAAAAATAATATATTAAATCAGTTTTAAAATAAGTTAGCATACAATATTTAACAACTTATATTAAAGTCTAACCAGCTGTAGACTTTATCATAATCAAATAATGCATAGGATTGCCTCAATTAGATACTGTATTTCCCCAAATTTCTCTATATACCATGCAGTTAAATGACAAAATAAATATATTTCAAAAAATAACGAAACCACTGAATACAGGAAACCACAATAAACAAAAGTATAGGACACAGGGAAACCAGTAACTGCAACATGTGTGTTTAACAAAACAAAAAAAAATTTGTTCAGACATATAATTCAGTTGACAAATAACTTGTAGAACTTTCATTATACAAATCCTACTTTATTGCTATGAACCTTTTAAGTATACAACACACACACACACACACACACACACACTTAAATGATAGCTAAAGATTATCATATACCCTTATTTTTGTCACAAACATTATCTTCCCTGATGCTCTTTAAATCAATGTTTCAAAGATTTTTTTAACACAACCAACAGTAAAAGAAATATTCATATTGCAACCCAATACAAAGATATATTCATGGAATAAAAGTTTTACATAATATGTACCTTACTAATCATGGTGCATGCTAACATTTTTTAATCCTTGTTTTTTATTTTTATTGTTGACTCCATTACAGATGTCCCTATTTACTCCCCTTTGCTCCCCTCCACCCAGCTCCTGCCTCCCCTCCCCTCCGGCCATCACCACCCTGTGGTCTGTGTCTATGGGTTATGCATATATGTTCTTTGGCTAATCCCTTCATCTTCTTTCATCCAGTCCCCCTCTTCCCCCCCGACAGCTGTCAATTTGTTCCATGTATCCATGCGTCTGTTCCTATTTTGTTAAATGCTGGTTTCATTCTACCAAATTAAAACTCAAGAGTTTGGAAAAATACTGCTTTTACTCACCTATTATTTTTAATAATGTGATCCTAGATTGCTTTTCAGAAACTGAATATGATTCTCCCTAGAACCAGAGAAACGTGTAAGTGATCCTCATGGACAGTATCCATACCACTTCCCATTGATGGAAAAGAGTAGACCATCCTATGGGAAGTGGGAAGAGCAAAGAAAAGGCAGACAGAACCATCCTGCTGAAATTCAACCAGGGTCCTCCAAAACTATGTGGTATAGAGGATAGAACACTGAATTTAGAACCAAGAGCTGGTCATGACACTTTGTAGGGATTTCATTTTCTCATCTGTAATGAATAACATGGGGCAGGGGCTCAGTCTCTTGTCCACTATTCTGCTCCCCAAGTCTGGCACAGTGGTTGACGTGAGCGGATGAATGAATATCTTGTCCATATGGTTGTAAGTGGGATATCATCCAAATGCATGACTTTGTTTTAAAATCCAGTCTGTTTAATTGGAGACCCAATATGCTGGCAGCTTCATATTACCCTGTGATTAAGTGCTTTTCTCTTTCTTTTTTTCCAAGAGAGAAAAAGGGAGGGGGGAACTTTCTATAATTTTCATTTCCAACAGCTAGTCCTTATGAAAATAAAGAGTGTATGTACCATTCTCTCCACGTGCAGGATATATGCAAAATTGGTGCCCTTTAAAACCACAAATGTAAAATTTAAGCTACTCCTTCATGCATGTAATCCATTTGACTCTTTCTTGGTTTCATCAACTGAGATGATTAAAGAGGGTCACAGAAAAAATTACAAGTCACAGTACTCAATTGTTCAGCTTAACATCAATACTGGTAAATGTTTTCATCAATAAGGAAACATTTATTTTAGTTGATGCTCAATTATATTGATTTATCCCTGTTACTTATAACCTCATATTGCCAAAATAAATGAACTAATTCCTGAGTAGTTCTTTCAGGTATTGTATCATGCCAGCCTCTGTGAGGAATACAAAAGATTCCAGTCCTTGCAATCTTAGCATGATTTATCATTAAAATGTCCACTAACTATGCAAAATATTACCTGATTAAGTATATTGTAGAGGACAGTCCTTAAGAGATTTGGACAAAAAAAAGAAAAAGAAAGAAAGAAACTTATCACCTAAAATTCTAGATTTCAAGGATGGCAAATGGTGAGCCATTTTCCTCAACCATGGTACCTATGTCAGGCCAGTTACTGACCTTGGAATTCTTGCCCTGTGAACATAGACATGACCTTAAGATTCTTCTCACACATCCCTCTAGGAAGCCATAATCAAATTTAATGAAATTTATTTTTCATCTCTGGGCTCAAGCCTCTTACAAGATTGGAGAAAAGTCTCTGTTTACATTAACTATCCCATGAGTCCAGCACATACCAAAAAGAACACCTTCAACTCCAAAATCCATGAAGGAAGAGGTACTTATTTTTCTGTGTGGTCTAACAAATTGTACCACTTAACTTTAGGTCTTAAATTACTATTGTCCAATGGTGACTGTATCTACAAGTCCAATAAAGTGAGATGCTTTATAATAACAAAGGCTCATGCTGTAACATATCACATACATGAAATTATGAAAATTAATATATGTTCACTGTAACAATGTAAAAATTGGAAGTTTACCAGGTCCTCTAACAGTGCATTCTGAGGTAGCCATGATTAAGTTTGGCAAATGTCCTTCCAAACTTTCTTTATATTTATACAATAAAACAAATGTGTGTGTACTCATGTGTGAGCTACATTCCTTACCAAAATATTTCTAGCAAATTTTACATTTATAAATGAAACACAGTATTTAAATAATAGGTGACTGATAATGCAAAATTGATTGCCATTTTATTTTAAGAGATTTGGCCATTTTATTTTGCATCTAATGCAGCTCAGTATCAAAATAAAACATAGGAGCCCTAGCTGGTTTGGCTCAGTGGATAGAGCTTCGGTCTGCAGACTGAAGGGTCCCTGGTTCAATTCCAGTCAAGTGCACATGCCCAGGTTGCAAGCTTGATCTCCGGTAGGGGGCGTGCAGGAGGCAGCTGATCAATGATTCACTATCATCATTGATGTTTCTATCTCTCTCTCTCTCCCTTTCCCTTCCTCTCTGAAATCAATAAAAATATATTTAAAAATAAATAAATAAAATAAAACATGGGAAAGATGCAGTATCCCAGTACTTTTTCACCATGAATTGTTATAATGAAAGATTCACTCCAAATGTTGTTGAAGCCCAAGAAATAAGCCTTTCTACTGAAAAAAAAAACAAAAAAAATCCTGAACGTATGGTGGTACTTTCATATATTGAAAAAAAAATCTAATTTCTTGTTATACAAGAAATATGAGAAATGAGCTCTGAAAGGAACATTCGTTGATATTCATATCCATAGATATTCATGAAAACACACCTGTCCTGAAATGGGTTGTTTATCAGAGAAGAAAGCTTGCAGAACGCTAAGTAGAAGGCTTACATTTTACATATAAGGAAGTGGACTCAAAGGTCACAAAGCCAAGAACAGAAGCAGCAACACAGCCACAACCACCGTCTCTTGCTGTGCTTGCTATACAAAACCACACTGCCTCGGCGTTCTTCAACACGAGGAATTATATTATATAGATGAGGTTTTATACGGTTTAAAAACAATTACCTCTGTCCCCAAATCTTGCTTCTCAGCACCCTGGGTGCCTCTATTCCAGACCCCCAGCTACCCTCAAGCCTGTGATCCTTTCTCCCCATTCCAGGCTGGATTCTACAGTCTCTTCCATGGGCAACCCTCCTGCTGGCTCATCTGCTCTCTTCCCAGAACCCTGCTCTTCATATTCATGGTTAGCAAAGTCCTGAGGCTCAAAAAAGTGAAATGTCAACACACTCATCTCCAGACTGGAACCACGGTTGTCAGAGAGATAAATCATAAGCACAGGTGCATTGAGGAAAACCAAAGGTACATTTCCATTATTAATGGTAATGAGGCCCGGGATAAAGAATTTGATCCCCACAAGACTGTACATACGCCATGTCTTCATTTCAGTACTATATTCACAGAGACAGATTCATGTTCCAAATAATAAATACATAGCAGCCCTATAATTTGGGCTAAAATTTTACTTTTGAAAGCTTGTAAAATAGTGATGTTCTTACTTCTGAAAGTAGACACTCTTTTTCACAATGATATCTCAAAAACTCAAATATAAAACAGATAAAAATACAACAGATGAGTTGAAGCAGCAGCATTGTAAAAAAAAATATATATTCACT
Source organism: Myotis lucifugus (assembly GCF_000147115.1). Lineage (NCBI taxonomy): Eukaryota > Metazoa > Chordata > Mammalia > Chiroptera > Vespertilionidae > Myotis > Myotis lucifugus. Next base: position 7,085,739 of record NW_005871059.1, on the reverse strand, counting down.
TTACTTTTCCCTCACCCCTTTTCCCAACCCACACCCAGCTTTGGGCACCCCTGTGGAAACCCAGAACTCCGCTGAACCCGCTGAACCAGTTTGAACTACTTTATATATTTGGACACATTCATCTTTATTTTATTTATTTATTTATTTAATCCTCACCCAAGGATATTTTCCCATTGATTTTTAGAGAGAGTGGGAAAGGGAAAGACAGAGAGAAACATCGATGTGAGAGAAACACATCGATTGGTTGCCTCCTGAACAAGCACTGACCGCCCAGGGCCCAGGGCCAGGGAGGAGCCTGCAACCGAGGTACGTGCCTTGACCAGAAGCAAACCCCGTACCATTTGGTCTGCAGGCCAATGCTCCATTCACTGAGCCATACTGGTTAGGGCGACACATTCATCTTTATTAAATAACTAGAGGCCCGGTGCACGAAATTCGTGCACTGGGGATGGGTGGGGGGTCCCTTAGCCCAGCATGTGCCCTCTTGCAGTCCGGGACCCCACCCTTGTTACTGCCCACCTGCTTGCTGCTTCCTACCACTTGGCTTGCTGCTCCTTAGTGCTGCCACGAAGGCCTTGGGTCTGCTGGGTGCCGGGCCTGCGGGTTTGTGTCTCTGATACCCCCAGCAGCCCCAGCACCAAGGTGGCGGGCCTTGGGGCTGCTGGGTACAGGCCCCCGGGGCCGGGAGGCCTCTGGGCTCCGCTGATCCCGGGGCCGGGAGGCCTCGCAGCTCTGCTGATCCTGGGGCCGGGCCGGCTCTGGTGATCCCCGGGCAGTGAGGCAGTGAGACCTCTCTGCTCTGCGGCTTCAGGGCTTTTTGGCTTCGCTCTACCGCTTGGAGCCTGAGTATGCAGATTAACCGCCATCTTTTAGCTTCTATAATTGAAACATTGTATCTTTTGGAGCTGTTGCTTCAGGAGCTCAGAGCCCCGCAGCTGCAGGCGGGAACCTTGGTTTCCTCTATCGCTGGGGCAACCAAGCATCCTGTTCTCAGCTGCCTGGCTGCCTGCCGCCATCTTGGCTGACAGTTAATTTGCATATACTCACTGATTAGCCAATGAAAAGGGTAGCGGTCGTACGCTAATTACCATGTTTCTCTTTTATTAGTGTAGATGTCAACACCTATATAAAGACAGGGTCAATGACATTTTACACATTGCAATAATGGGTAGTTTTCTATTTATCTCTTGCTTGCTAAAAACTTCACACTCTTATTTTTCTCAAACAATAACTATAAAAACTGTAGACCAAAAAAATAGAGAGTTCTATGAAAAGTAACCTCACAAGGTGAAATGATCATAAATACCTAACTGGGTAGGTCATGGTGGGTAGTCACATCCCAGGCATATAACTTCTTCAGTAAAAAGTTAATCTTTGCCTTAAGTAAACCCTTCCTTTGTTTCAGTGCATCTAGATCAGTGGTTCTCAACCTTCCTAATGCTGCGACCCTTTAATACAGTTCCTCATGTTGTGGCGACCCCCAATTTCATTGTTACAAATTGAACATAATTAGAGCATAGTGATTAATCACAAAACAATATGTAATTATATATGTGTTTTCCGATGGTCTTAGGCGACCCCTGTGAAAGGGTCGTTCGACCCCCAAAGTGGTCAAGACCCACAGGTTGAAAACCACTGATCTAGATCAAAACATCTTTGAAATAGGCCATACCACCCTCAAGAGAGTACCTAATCTTAACTGTCCTGTAATCCAATCCCTGCCTTGCTTTCTCCCACCTTCATGTGATCTCCCTTAAGCCCACTCAATTCCAAATGCATAAAAGAAATTGCAAAACTGTTATTCTCGAGAGCACTGGCTAACTTGCTCCCCGGATATATTGTCAGTTTGACTCAAATAAACTTATATAAAAATTCTCCACAGGTTTGGACATTCTTTACATCGACAATTTCTGTATTGGATAATGTATATCCTTTTTTTCCCATTTCTAAATCATTAAAAATTGTTTATTGATTGGTTGATTTGAGGGGGAGGGGCAAAGGGGGGGGAGAAATATCAATTCTTGTATGTGCCCTGATAGAGGTTCAAACCTCACAATCTTGGTGTATCAGGACAACATTCTAATTAATTGAACTATGGGGCCAGGGCTCATTTTTAAATCATTGTTATTTTTCAATTACAGTTGACATAATTATCTTAGTTTCAGGTGTACACCCCAGTGATTAGACATTACATAACTTAAGTGATCATCCCAACAAACTCTAACCCATCTGTCACCATACATAGATATTAGAATATTGTTGACTATATTCCCTATGATATACTCTATATCCCCAGGACTATTCTGTAAAACCCAATTAGGACTTCTTAATCCCTTCACCTTTTTCACCCATTCCCAATAACCCCCCTCCTATCAGGCAACTGTCATAATGTTCTCTATATCTATGAGTCTCTTTCTGCTGTTGTATTTTAGATTCACTTGTTGATAGACATGCATTTATTGCCATTTTATTGTTCATATTTTTTACCTTTTTTTTCTTCTTCTTCTTAAAGAAGACCCTTTAACATTTGCTGTAACACTGGTTTGGTGGTGATGAACTCCTTTAGCTTTTTCTTGCTTGTGAAGCTCTTTATCTGACCCTCAGTTCTAAATGAGAGCTTTACTAGGTAGAATAATCTTGGTTGTAGGTCCTTGCTTTTCGTCCCTTTGAATATTTGCCACTCTCTTCTGGCCTGCAAAGCTTCTGTTGAGAAATCAGCTGACAATCTTATGGAGGCTCCCTTGTAAGTAACTAACTGCTTTTCCCTTGTGCTTTTAAGATTCTCTGTCTTTAACCCTTTGCATTTTAAGTATGATGTGTCTTGGTGTGGGCCTCTTTGGGTTCATCTGTGTGCTTCTTGGATTTGTATATCTATTTTCTTCACCAGGTTAGGGAAGTTTTCTGTCATTATTTTTTCAAATAGGTTTTCAATTTCTTCAATTTCTTATTCTTTCTCTTCTTCAGGCACCATCAGAGGCTCCTTACACTGTCTTATTTATTTATTTATTTATTTAATTTTTTCCTTTGTGCTGTTTTGATTGTGTGTTAACTGCTATTACTGCCAGGGCTGAGGCCATTTAGTGAGGGGTATGGTGCACACTGAGGCCAGAGGCTGCTTGTTTAAGAGATTTTAATTTACTTTAAATAAATTTTTATTGATTTCAGGGAGGAAGGGAGAGGGAGAGAGAGATAGAAACATCAGTGATGAGAGAGAATCATTGATCGGCTGCCTCCTGCACACCCCACACTGGGGATTGCGACCACAACCCGGGTATATGCCCTGACTAGAAATCGAACCATGACCTCCTGGTTCATAGGTCGATGCTCAATCACTGAGCCACACCAGCTGGGCTTGTTTGAGAGATTTTAGGAAAATCTGAAGCATGAGCCAAGACAGGACATTCATATGGAAAAGCCACTGGAAATAGCTTGGGTGGACCTGAAAGTTGCGTGGGGCGATGCTTCAGAGAATCACCAGGACAGGGAAACAGTGTGAACCAAGCTGCTGGAGTCTCAGATAAGGCACCCACCTGCCCACTCTGTAGGGGGAGGGCTCATCAAAGGAGCAGTGGCTTCTGCTAGCACTTCCGTCTGGGAGAAAGCTGACCCCTCAGCTCTTGCGCTCATGCCAGACAATTCAGTTCCTCCCACATGCCCCAGCACTGGAGCTCAGAGGGAGTGAATCCAACTAAGTCCATTCTCGGGAACTTTAAGAGAAACTACCTGGGACTCCAGAAACCCCTCAGCCTCAATCCCCATTGGTTTTTACTTCTTTTTCTGGCACCAGAACCTTAGGCTGGGGTGCCTGGTGTGGAGCTGGTGTACCCCTCACTCCTCAGGGGGGAACCTCTGCAGCAGAGATATCCCTCCCAATTTTTATCCACCACATGTGGGTGTTGGACCAACCCATTCAGCTCGGCCCCTCCTACCAGTTTCAATGTGGCTTCTTCTTTAAATCCCTAAATGTAGGACTTCCACTCAGGTTGATTTCAGGTGGTTCTGAATGATGGTTTTTCTGTAGTTTAATTGTAATTTTGATATGGATGTGGAAGGCGGTGAGTACCAGCTTCACCTACACCATCATTTTACTCCTTGATGTATACATTAAAAATGGTAACGTAGACATTAAAAATGATTTTTTTTCCTCCTGATCACAGATGTGCCCACCTGTGTCCCTGGCCAAGGACTGTCCCATCAGTGTCTGGAGGAGCACAGGCCCAGCACCAGTTTCATCAGGCACACTGCTCACAGTGCTCCAAGGAATTGTATCCTTCCCTGCCCAGTGCAACCTCCCAATGTACCACCAGGTCCAACCTACAAGCTGCTAAGACACTATAATCCTTTTGATCCTTCAACAAAAATGCCACAAAAATTTACTTCATTAGCTCATGCTTTTAGCGCCTCTCCCCGCAAACGCAGTCTAGGTAATTGGGCCCCTGTGGTAAAGGATTGATGGGGGTAGAAGGGAGAGTAGGGAGTGTGGGGCACATGCTCTCCCATTTCATATCCTCCACACCATTCCCCTCCATTTGTTTTATTTCTAGATGCTTCTTCTCCCTTCCTTCAACTCAAAGATTTCAGGACTCATACAAATTAATGCCCAAAGGAACCTATTATTATTATTACAGTTGTATCTTCAGCCAGATGTCAACCCAAGTTTAGGCTGAGCCATTACTTGATTATCTCTAGTAAGAGTGACTCCAAATTCACACACCTATACTGAAGCTAAAATTTGTGTTGTCTAAATAGTACTCAAAATTAAATTGAATACTTAGAATTTCTAAGAGAAATGACCTCCAATTTGGGAGAGATTATCATAACTAAACAAATCAAAATATGAACATCTGACATATGGTTGAAAAAAATAATCAAAGGCTGGTGGTGATCTGGGAGTCTGGGAAAGGGAAACATGAAGAGGAGCGTTTTATCAGTCAATGTGCCCGGGAGAGCCTGGCCTGTCTGCTAGTAAGGACATCTCTGTTCATTGACAGGTGAAGGGCATTTCATAGGCTGCCGGGGCTTTGGAAGGCTTTCACTGACAATCAGCCAACTCTTTTGCTCTGTTTTCTCAACAAGTAGCCCTCCAGCCTTTAACTGGTTTCCCCTGCCATGACGGAAAACGCCTGAACCTGTTTTCTGAAAAAGTAAATGGGTCTGCTGGGGACTTTCATCTTTCAGATGTAAATTAATAATATGAAAATAGGGTATGTTAGACAGATTCTTAAGAGTTTACTTAGTGTGATTCAGACCTCCAGGTCTTTCTAAGGTTCATCTAACATCTGGGCAGACTCAAGGACCTTTGGGTCTAATTAACAACAGTCCCAATCAAAGTATCTCCAGATGCTTCAGCTTCAGTTCCCTTTCCTGGGGACCTTGTGTCTTCTTGATCTCTAAACCCCTTTACCGATAATAGAGAAACATCATTTATATTTTGAGAAATACTATTCATACCCTTAATCCTAACTCTAACACTAACTAAAAGTAGATTTAAAGTTGTTTGTATTGAAAATAATCTACACTAATAAAAGAGAAACATGGTAATTAGCGTATGACCGCTACCCTTTTCATTGGCTAATCAGTGAGTATATGCAAATTAACTGTCAGCCAAGATGGCGGACGGCAGCCATGCACTGAAGCGAGCAGGGAGGCCTACTTGCTTCAGTGACTGCGGACTCCAACGTTCCCCGCCTCACTTGCCGGCCTCTCTGCTGCAACTCTAAGCAACTATATACTATGTTGCAAATAAGAAGCTAAACAAAACTCCAGAAACCGGCTTTCATTCAGCCGGGCTTTAGCAACATTGTATCGATGTTTTCAGCGCGAGGCCTCAGAGCTAAAGCTGGCCCAGAATAAAAAAAAAAAAAAAGAAAGAAAACAAGGAGCGGTTGGAAGCTTCAGTCACTCGCTTCCGGAAAAAAGCCCTCAGCCCCTCACCCAGACTGGCCAGGCACCCCAGTGGGGACCCCCACCCTGATCCAGGACACACTTCAGGGCAAACCAGCCGGCCCCCACCCATGCACCAGTCCTCTATTCTATATAGTAAAAGGGTAATATGCCTCCCAGCACCGGGATCAGCGGAGCAGCGAGGCTCCCGGCACCGGGATCAGCGTGACAGGGGGCAGCGCCCAAACCCCCTGATTGCCCTGCGGCTCTGTGTGTGACAGGGGGCGGGGCCACAACCTCCCTATCTGCCCTGCTCTGTGCCTGATAGGGGGGAGCTCCCCAACCCCCTGATTGCCCTGCGGCTCTGTGTTTGACAGGGTGCAGCGCACCAACCCCCTGATCGGCCCTGCTCTGTGTGTGACAGGGTGCGGTGCCCCAACCCCCTCCCCCCCCACGGGCCCTGCTCTGTGTGTGACAGGGTAGAGCCATAACCTCTCCATCGGCCCTGCCCTGAGTGTGACAGGGTGCAGCACCCCAACCCCCTGATCCGCCCTGCTCTGTGTGTGACAGGGGGCGGTGCCCCAACTCCCCTATCGGCCCTATTCTGTGAGTGACAGCGGGGAGCTCCTCAACCCCCTGATCGGCCCTGCTCTGTGCATGACAGGGTACGGAGCCCCAACACCCCAATTGGCCTTGCTCTGAGCCTGACCAGGGGCTGCACTTAGGAATTGGGCCTGCCCTCTGCCACCCGGAAGCAGGCCTAAGCCAGCAGGTCGTTATCTCCTGAGGGGTCCCAGACTGCGAGAGGGCACAGGCCGGGCTGGGGGACCCCCCCCTCCCCAGTGCACAAATTTTTGTGCACCGGGCCTCTAATACAATAATAAACAATAATACAAGAATAAACTGTTTCCTGTACTCACAATTGTAAACCTACTTTTGCTCCACCCTGTATTTAGCAAATGTACTGCCTACTATAGCCATTCACTAAATCTTCTATCACCTTGTGAATTTAGGGAGCCTGACAGAGGCATTATCCTGGAAGCTTGCCCAGCAAGGAAACTTGCTTTAGTCTTTTGGGATCCCTGGGGCAATTCTGGGGGACCAGTCTGGAGGTTACGGTTATTTGTATTTTACTCTTTATCTCTATCTCTAAGGCCACCAAGGGTTCCTGCAACCTCAGGTGAACAAGATTTGAAAGAATACTCACACCCCTGCAGCAAGGGCGTGTCCCAGCCCTGCCTGCAGGAAGCTTTCTCAAACCGTTTGAGAGCCTTCTGATCTCCTTCTTTCAGGAGGCTGTGCCACACCCATCCAGCATTTGAATCCCTTACTCCCTAGGCCAGTGGTTCTCAACCTTCCTCATGCCGCGACCCTTTAATACAGTTCCTCATGTTGTGGTGACCCCCAACCATAAAATTATTTTCGTTGCTACTTCATAACTGTAATTTTGCTACTGTTATGAATCGTAATGTAAATATCTGATAGGCAGGATGTATTTTCATTGTTACAAATTGAACATAGTTAAAGCATAGTGACTAATCACAAAAACAATATGTAATTATATATGTGTTTTCCGATGGTCTCAGGCGACCCCTGTGAAAGGGTCGTTTGATCCCCAAAGGGGTCGCGACCCACAGGTTGAGAACCGCTGCCCTAGGCTAAATGTTGACTTTCCACCTTCAAGTATCACCTATAGCACCCAACACTATTCTGATTGCTCGATGGAGAAGGTGAAAAATGCTGAACTGAAAGATATGGAATTGGAGCCATCTGCATGTAAAAGTAGAAACGTGCTCTAAGAAGACCAAGGATCATCCTTCATAAGAAAAATCAAACCAACATTAGGGGCTACCTCCAAAACCATTCTTCCTTTATACATTTTTGTGTCCTTATTTTACAATGAAGAGATTCTTGGTCAGACTTTTTTATTGCAAATTTCCTATTAACATTCTAATTAAAACCTGACCCATATCCATGAGCTCTCTGTACAGCCATGATCCCTTCCCCTCCCCCTCTCCAGGGACCACACATGTGAAAGGGGGTATGCTCCAAAATAATTCTTCACCAGAACCATCAGCTGCAGATAAGAGCAGTTAAGTTACACAGCAATAAAGCCAGAAGTTGGAGAGAAGGGTCTTCCTCTTATAAAGCTCTTCCATATATGTCTCCCTACCCACCTCCCCAGCAGAAATTGACTCCCACCCATAATCCTCAGAAATAAAAATGTAATTTTCATAGAAATCAACAACGAGAAATGGAGAGTCACTGAACGATTCTGTGAGTGGAACAGTTGTAACACACGCATGATTATCGTTTTGCCCTTTTAAACTCCAGGGAGAGTCCACCTCAACCACAGCAGAACAGCAAGTGTGTGTGTATGGAACTAAACTGTGGAAGTCATAGCATCTCTCTTCAGTTCAGCCACCCGTTAGCTACAGGATCTGAGCAAGTCAGCCTCTGCCAATGGCAAGAGGTCAGTGCTATCTGACAGCTCACCAGTGCTTCCCCTTGGATCAGTAACATCAGATAAGAACAGGAGCAGAGGCCACTCCTGATGGAGGGCTTATCATTACCAGGTGCCTCCTGAGCCTCAGAGCTGTTATTCCTCACAGGTCTCCTGAGCTAGTATCCTCATTTCACAAATGAGCTACGTCAGGACCTTGCGCAAAACCCCCAGCTGGAATGCTATTCCAATTCAGGGCTGCTGAGCCCATGCTGTAACTACCACATTATACTACTCCCCCTAAATATGTTTGAGATAACTTACAAAAGCAGGAGTCTATATACAAGCTTAATCAATGTGTAAAAGACAATAGATCTCTGAAGAAGCTGGCAGCCATGTTTGATTCACCCATTTCTTTTGCCTCTCCTCTCCCAGCGTAAGCATTAAACGGAGCCTAAGTTGCCACACCAGAAGAATTGTCTTGCATGTCTTAGGTCTCAAACTTTGGAAGGTTAAGATGGGGCAAAATGACCCTTGGACTGGGCCTACATAACCTTGTTTCCTGAAGAACTGGGAAGATAACAACAAAGCAGTTATTATGACTACGGAACTGAAGAAGGCTGGACTGAAAATGTAACAAACCCACACGTTGTTGAGAATGAACATCACTATGTTACGTTATCTGCACCATCGGAAATGCCTTCCTTCTAGTGACATCATTGTTGCCCTCCCCTTCCTCAGACTCAGTGCCTTTGTCTCCTATTCGAACATTATTTGTGCTTTTGCCTGAATTCATGATTCCCGAATAGCTATTCTTATTGATCTCAATAAGTGTTTGTTGCCTCTCTTGGAAAGCTTTTTATTTTTAGGTTAGCACCCAAAAGTGCTTACTCCTGCAGCTTTCCATCACCAATCTTATCAAACTCCTTTCGCCTCCCCATTTCCCTCTGCTAGTTTTCCCTTTTTATTCCTCTTACAGTTTTCCTTTAGTGCCCCTCTCCTGTATTAAATCATTTTAAGTTTTCATAAGACACATGATGAGACCACCAAAAATAGCACCATTTTTTTAAGTGCCATGTAATTAAAAGAGTTTATCTACCTGGATATTATATTTACATGGAATCAAATATGTAGTAAGAACGCAGGACATGTGAAATATTTCTTTTGGCTTCTCTTGGCAGCCCCTTTCTGGACTTAACTTTAGACATTTTATAAAGATAAGATGACAGAAAGCCTAGTAAATGTTTAAGAGTCATCATGAAACCAAAAGTCATTTCTACTTTAGATTGTCAGCATATGCTTACACTAGAAGTTTATCAGATTTAATAATAGGAACATAGGTTTGACTTCACATAGAATCCTAGATTCTGAAAGCTTTTTACAGAAGGGTGCTGTTTGCTCAGCTCCTGTGTCAGTTTCACTGACGTCTTTCCCTTGAGGCTGACGGAGTGCTCTGTTCTCTGGGCCACATGGCACTTTGCTCATTCTATACCCTTATCATCATCATAACGAGGTCATATGGTGATCTGTTTTCACTTTAGTCTCCCCCACGAGATAGAGATGGCGAGAACAAAACCCAGCATTTCACTCATCTTTGTATTTCAAGGATGCCCAGTACATCAAGGTCCTCAAGGCAGATCTGTTGGATAACGAAACAAAAATTCACATTTAAACGGACTGGGGTTAACACAATACAGAACCCACTGGTGATGACTGGCTCTTGATTTGCCTAAATGAAAGTAATCTAAAGCCTTTGAGAAGAGGAAATATACACAGTGCGTTCTTCAAACCATCCACAGATGGGGCAGGCTGCAGCTTGCTTCCTTTTCATCCAGATGATACTGATTTTCCGAGTTACAATTTACACCACAACACTGTTACAGATATGATCACCTGAAAATAAAACCTCCTTTTCCCTCTCCCTTAACCCATACATCACTTGCAGAACTAAAGCATGCTATCCTTTGTTGCCACAGAACCAATTCCTGCCTTTTCAACACACTTCCGCACACCCTATACTAGTTGATCTTTATAACAAGTTCTTAGGGGCCAGTGTACAGGTAAGGAAACACTGCGCTTAAAATTGGTGTAACGGTCACACTGAGTAGAACCCAGTTCTCCCCTCTCCTTTTTCTTAACCAGGAGCCCCCAGCAACGCCCCCAGAGGAAGCTTTTACAAAACTGCATCAGCCAGGCCTCAGCCCCATCACTCCGGATTCAGGGCCTTTGGGGTGGGCCCAACAGGTGTACTTTGAAAAACTCGACTGATGTTTTTTTGTTTGTTTGTTTGTTTGGGGGGGGGGCGCCTCAGATTAGGCAGCCAGAACCAGACAACATACATCTTGCAATATCGTGTGTATTCCTTGAACACGTTGGGGTTATTTCTTCCTTCATTCAAAGTGGCCAAACAGTGGGCCCACTCACACTCGGTAAACGGAATTAGCACCCAGGGGTCGCTTTTCCCCTCTGAGGCCCCGCCCCTTCCAACACCCACAACACACGCTGATACCAACACAACCCCGCTGCGCGCCTGCACAGCCCCCGCGGCCACAGCTGCGCTGCGTGTCCCGCCCGCCACAGCCAGGGCACCCGCCCGCGTCATTCTTCTCTGCGCGGCCCCCAGGGTCTTGGGGCGTCGCGGGCCCGGGCCCTTATCTCCCTTTAGTCTGCGGGGACTTCCCCGCCGCCACTCGGTCATTTTCTTCCCATCAATTCCGTCTCAGGGGACGGGCTACGCTTGAGAGTTGCACGTTTGGTTGGGGTGGTTCCGAAAACGCTGCGCGGTAAACGCCGTGCCCCGCCACCTCCGCTCCCCAGCCTCTGGGCCCACGGAACCGGGATCAGGAAGACACGCCCCAGGCGGGAGGTGGCAGCTCCTCGCTCAGTCGTCGACCCGCCCCGCCCCGCGCGGGAGCAGCGTCCGCGGGGAGAGGGGTGCGCGCAGCACGCGGGCTGCCCGGGCTCGGGGTGTTCAGCCCGCGATGGCCCAGCCCGCGATGGCCCCGCCCCGAGGAAATCATTTCCGTGAGACCCGCCCCGGGCGCCCCGGTAACCCCGACAGCCCGGTCCCGCGTGCGCTCACCTCCTCCTCCTGGGAAAATCCTCGCGTCGGACCCCATGGCCTGGCACCAGCAGCTTCGGGGGTGTGGGGGTGGGGGTGAGAGCGGGCCAGTTCTGGGGGCCGCCCGACGGGCAGCGCAAAAAAAGGAGAAAAAAGGAGAAGGGGAAGGGAAGGAAGGGGCCGGGAGCCTCGCGGGGCGATCCCCCGACCCCAGCCGGCCCGCGGCGGCCGCTCCAAGGGACCCCTGCGCTGACTGCCCGCCCGGGCGTGGGCGACTCTGTCTCCCAATCATTGTCATCACGTCTACTAGCGAGGAGCTTGGGAGGGTCAGACTACTTGGGTTCCATCTTGCTCCACTAACAAGAGTGTGTAACCTTAACCTCTGTCAAGTGAGGAAAAGGAGACTACCCATCCAGGGCGAACCCAGATTTTGTGGGGCCTGAAACTTAAAATGGGGAGGGGCGGCCCTCTTAAAGGAAAATGCAAGATTAGAGTCGGGGCTTTGGAAGGAACTGCTACCAGTAAAGAGGCCTGAAGCTGAGGCTTGAGCTTCCCGGGCCAAGCGCCTCTGCGAGCTCTTCGGAAGGTTGCGCGAGAATTAAACGAGGTGAACCTGGGAGCCACGTGAAGCTCCTAGAACCGGGCCTGGCAAACTCAACAGGTGTTGCCCATGGGCGCGATGTCCTTGGAACGGGTCAGGTGGGCACGGGGTGGGGGAGGAAATAACCCTGATTGTCAGTTATGTGCCAGGTGCTCTAAATACTTCTTGAGCTTATTCCATGCACAAACGTTCTGCCAATTTTACAGCTAAAAAACCAACCGAAGGCCATCTGTATGTCCTCTTCGGAGAAATGTCTATTCAGGTCCTCTGCCCATTTTTTAATTGGATTGCTTGTCTTCCTTTTGTTGAGTTCTATGAGTTCTTTATATATTTTGGAAATTAACCCCTTATCAGATGTATCATTTTGCAAATATGTTCTCTCATATGCATAGCCTATGGACATAAAATAGTGCAGTGAAAGCCTGGGGTGGGATGGGAACTGTGTGGAGGGGGCTAAAGGGGGAAGTGGGGGACACCTGTAATACTCCCAACAATAACAACAACAATAACAAAACACCGAAGAAGCGGAGAAGTTATATCACTTGATGGTCACACAGAAACCAGTTCAGCTACATTGCAAGTACCCGTTGTGTGTGTGTGTGTGTGTGTGTGTGTGTGTGTGTTTTCACAATTCCACCTCACAAATATTAATATGTAAATATATAACGACTGGTTGTTTAAGCAAGAAAAGGAAAAAAATCCTCCCATGAGAGATTAAAGTGCATCAGAAATACCTGTATTTCTGACTTTTCACTGCAAAATTTCCCCAGCTCAGTACAATAGCAAGTGGGTTGGCCTTGAAACTACACCCCCTGCATGTGAATTACCAGGTTGCAAAATCAATAAACGTCTTTTCTTTATATGTGTTCAGGTTACACATTTGCTTGCACTGCCAGCCCTATGTGTTTACTTTTTCTATAGATTATTAATGCTACTGCAATTTAGATGAATGGGTTTATAATTTATCCCCAAAGGGCTGATAAACTAAGACAAACATAATGAAAGGAATGCTCCTTGTGTAAATTACTTTATATGCTTTTCTCATTGAATTTCCACATGTCTGCTGTAGTTAAGTGACCCTCCATTAACTGATGAAAGACTATCTTATCTAATAAAAGAGAAATATGTAAATCACTTCATGACACCCCACAGCCAATCAGGAGCGAGTATACAAATTAACCTGACAAAGATGGCGGCAGTCCTGCCCCAGGCCACTCGGGGACTATGGGCAGCGTGCCTCCTCAGGGCCTCCCTGCAGCGCTCCACACCTGTCAACCGTCCTTGCAGCCTCTCTGTGGCCCACTGGAGCCTGAGGTTGTAGCTCCCGGTGTCTGGCGTCTCCCTCTACCCCACCCCTGCCCCGCTGCTCTGGTACACAAAACCCTAGCATTGGAGCAGCCCCGCAGGCACAGATGTGCACGGGAGCTCACCCGATGCACAGTTAGCGGGCCCCAAGAGCCCCGGGCCAGCCAAGGTGCGATGGTGGCAGCCAGGGCAGCAGCGGCAGGCGGCTCACCTTTGTTTTGAATAGATGAAATAGGCCACCTACACAGTAACCCACATTATCAGATCTCCCTCCTCCCTATCTCACCAAGTCAAGAGGGGAGGGGCAATGGGCGTGAAGGGAGGGCGGGCACGCAGGAGGCAGAGGGTGGAGGAGGAAGAGGATGAGGAAAGGGGCCAGTTGCATTCCACTTTCACAATGGGAAAGTGAAACGCACTAGCACACCCAACCTCTCCAGGCCTCCCTGCCTCCGCTGCTGCTGCCCTGGCTGCCGGAGCAAGCCCACTGCGTGACAGCAGCTAGGGGAAGGAAGGCCTATCCTTGCATGAGTCTTCGTGCATCAGGCTTCTGATATATAGTTTTTTACAACTTACACATACTTTATTTACTTGATTGAAAGTCTTCTTATAGTACATTCAATGTTTTACTTTTTTATTTTAAAATATATTTTTTATTGATTTCAGAGAGGAAGGGAGAGGGAGAGAGAGATAGAAACATCAATGATGAGAATCATTGATCAGCTGCCTCCTGCACACCCCCTACTGGGGATTGAGCCTGCAACCTGGGCCTGTGCCCTGACTGGGAATCAAACCATGACCTCTTAGTTCATAGGTCGATGCTCAACCACTGAGCTATGCTGGCTGAGCCACTCAGTGTTTTACATAGTTAATTTCTACTTTGTTCTCACATACTTCAGTGAGTTGTATTTGGGTTTCTATGCTCAGCACTCTGCTCAATTGCTATTATTGCTGTTGGTTTGTCTTTTTAAGGATCAAAGTGGGTACTTTCATTTAAAATCTTATTTTTAATTCCTTTTCTTGCAATTCTTTCCTAGATTCTTAGATTTGCATAATTATACCTACAATGAAACCAGCATCCTAAAGCCACCAAGATAAATTCTCCTACTCCAACCTTACATGATCTTCTAATTCTACCTTCTCCTTCCCAGCCTTGTAGGACTCCAGCCTCCCCCCGCCCCCAAAGTATATTAAATTATTTAAATTCACACATATAGCCAGGTTTTAAACCCAGTTTTGCTTGGATCCTAAACCTTAGCACTCCTTTCCACACCTTGGTTAGAAGAGAAGAAACTAACAAAAACACATGAAGTCATTTATGTCTGGCAAAGTGGGAGAAAAGAAGACACCAAATTCCAGTAGTTATTTTCTTAAATTAAGTTCCTATAGCAGAACTAAACATAAAGCTTAGACCCACAGCTTAGTTTTCTAAAGTAAGGAAGGAAGAGTGCCTCGTATAGCACCAGGCACACAACAGTGCATTTGTTGAATGAATGAATGAATGAATGAATGAATGAATGAATTCATCAAGGAATTAGTTAAATGTTACCTGCTGGTGCTTATTAAGTCACAACCATTAAATACATGTGATTCTTGAAAATGACAGTTTTTTCTCACTGTATCCACTCTTGGGTCACTATTGGACAACACAATGGGCAAATCCAATTTTAAGAGGGAGCAAAAGGAAGAAGGAAAGAACATCCTATATAATAAAAGGCTAATATGCAAATTGACCGAACAGTGGGAACAACTGATCGCTATGACGCACACTGACCATCAGGATGCAGACGCTCAACGCAGGAGCTGCCCCCTGCTGGTCAGTGTGCTCCCACAAGGGGACCGCCACTCAACCAGAAGCTGGGCTCACAGCTGGCAAGCGCAGTGGCGGTGGCAGGAGCCTCTCCTGCCTCCACAGCAGCGCTAAGGATGTCTGATTGCCAGCTTACCGCTCCCCATGGGGAGCAGGCCTAAGCCCTCAGTTGGACATCCCTCGAGGGCTCCCGGACTCCAAGAGGGTGCAGGCTGGGCTGAGGAACCCCTGAGTGCATGAATTTTGTGCACTGGGCCTCTAGTAGAATAATAAAAGGACCATAGGCAAGACGGAGGGGAAGAGAGAATGAGAAGGAAGTGCCTGGTTTACAGAGAGAAAATTTTTATATCTGTAAAATATATGAAAAAGAAATTCAAAAGTACATTAAATCTTCTAACTTAATTGTGAAATTGAAGCCACAGTTTTATTTTTATTATATTAGTGTGAAATCAGCAATATTTTGTTAAGACAGAAAATAAAACCTGCATCTCAGCAACTTGCGCCCCACCCTATGTGGCTTTGGATGGGCTGGGGATGGGAGGTGCATGTTTAGATAAAGAAGGCAAGTTCACTACCTCTCCCTCTGGCAGAGAAGCATTCATGCAGGAAGTGAACTTTCAAAGAATTTCAAAAACAAATTCAATAAAGGAAGTGAGAGAGGGGGGCATACATGCAATTTCCAAGGAATAGGTGATTTTTCAGATAATCCAAGGGGGTGGGGAATGTAATGGTGGCTCTAATAAAGGAAATCATAGCTAACATTTTAATGTTTGTCCAGGCAAGCTGACTCCAGCGTCATGCTCTTTAGCTCATGCTGTCACACACTCTGAGTAGAGCAAGTTAGACCCTTTGATCTAACTATTGCAGGCTGGACCATACAAAGTAATGGGAAAGGAACTCTAGGTGCTTTCTTAAATGACCTGTAGAAGATGTGAGGCTCTTGAGCTCAAAGTTTAAAGCAAGTTTAAGGAAATGGGTGAAGTGGGCCAAGAGGTAAAAACAAAACAAAAAATATATGTTAAATGAATAAATATTTTGGCTGAACTAAATCAGAATCATCTCATAATGGACTTTATTCATTCAATTTTTATATTCAATAAATATTTAGTCTTTTTAACCAACATTTTTTAAAACATATTTTCATGATTCTTTTTTTTAGAGCGAGAGGAAGGGGGAGAGAGAGAAAAAAACATAGATGAGAGAACATTGATTGGCTGCCTCCTGCACACCCCTCACCAGGATCGAGCCCCCAACCCAGGCATATGCCTTGGCTGGGAATTGGAAACTTTAGCATGCCTTTTTGCAAAAGTAGGAGGGCTTAAGCTGCCACAGATGAAGATTCAAGATTTCGGGAAATCGTTTAGTTAGAATACCATTTTCAGAATGGGGTGATGCACTTTGGGGCCACAAGCCCCCAGCATAACTCACAGTACAGACCTTTTAGTAAGCAGCTGAACAGTACTACCCATCACTCAGATGCTGATGTTATCGCTTAGCAGATGATGATGCAGAATGGAATTTGGTGTATGAAAGGTAGGTGGGGTGGGTGGGCATTTATGTCAAGTGCACAACTGTGCAGACTTTTCACAACTAAGGTAATGTATTTACAAGTTGAGGAGTGCTGGAATTTGGATATAAAGGTTATCCTACCTAGGTGTGTAACTAAGCGGAGCTGGGGTTGGAGAATGAATTTGCTCTATTTTATCTTATTTTATGTATGTCTGATAGATCGAGCTTATCAATAATGTTTTTCAAACCTCCTATATCCTTACTATTTTTGTCTGCTTAACCCAGCAGTAATTTTTAAAATTCTGTTGTTATCTCCTACTGTGGTTGTTTTGGTTTGTTAACTGACCCCTGCACACAGAGGGCAAGGAGAAATGGAAGAAAGAGGCAGACCACTGCAGATTGGTAGGTGGCAGTTTTAATAAGCAAGGGAACTTACTTATGTGGCTTGTCTTGGGTGACTGCAAGCTAAGTAGATCTTCACATCTGCCCACTAGCATCTTAAAAGTTTATACGGAGTCCTCATCTGGGTTCAATCATGTGCACAGTGTACATGGTCTCAACAATACCTTACTCTCTCAAGGCTATGTTCTTGAAAATAGCTTCCCCTATGTGGGCAGGGTAAATATTCCAAGGATGGGGAGGAGTGAGGAGCTTCCTATTGTTTGGATCCAGCTTGAGGGTCAACCAATATTCATGTCTGGATAACCTCCTCCAACACTCCACCCCTTGTGACTGGCTCTTACAATCTTACAGGCTCCCCTCTCCCCAGTGGGCCCTGAGTGGTCAGCAAGGACTTCACTAGCATGGAAGTATCTTGTTTGGCAGCTATTTGACTGCATTGGAGGCATATACCACCACAACAATGTAGGCACTTGCATGAAAAAGACAGATTAAGATAGTGATTCTGAAAACAATTTTTTCCACCACTGATTTATTAAGTCCCCTGAGCAGGGGGAGCGGGGGTCAGACCACTCCAGGTGTTCACTTGTGCCCTCATGTAATTTAAAAAAAAAAAAAAGCTACATTAGCAGACCCATTAGGGATGAGTACACCACAGCCTGTTTGGATAATGGCACCGGTCCCTCCTTGCAAGGCAGTAATAATGGCCAAGGTCATCCTATTGTGGAGGACAGCTTTTCTCATTAGAAACATTTCAGTGTTCAGCAAGGACAGGCTTTGCTGGCTGTCATTTAAGGCTCATTGAGTGAACTCAGGACGGGCTTCTATCTGTGCCATAATGTTCTCTCGGCCAAAGGAGGGGACAAAATGCTCGCAAATGATTGTACCAGCAGAAAACAGAATGTGCCCACCTGGCCTTGGCCTTGAAGAGAGGGAGATCTGCAGCTTCCGGAACTTGACCTGGCTCTACATACGTGTTTGCTGGAGAAGGCAGCACGGTCAGGCCTGAGGAGATGGACTGGGGGTGGATATGCAAGACCAGGACCCCCACCTTTCCCCACTTTCTGTGGTGCATGTTCCATTCCAGGCACAATGTGTTTCAATAGGTCTGTTTTGCAGCAGGATAATGGGATCCCAGTGGAGATTGAGTAGCTCCCCCTCACCAAGGGGTGCAAAGTAACTCACCCATCCTACTGGGATATTCCATGGCAAATTCCGCTAGCTAACTTCTTTCCCAGGCATGATGGGGGCTGGTGTTCTCCGCAGCACTGCATGAGCTGATGCATGGTGAGAGTTGGGGCAATGGTTGTTTCCATATCTTTGTGCTGTTTGGTGTCTCAGCAGGGGTCCCCAGTCTGACATATGGGGCAACAGGCTCCACTGATTGATCATTCGAATGTATTAAAGTCTGGGGTAGTACTTTAGTCCACGTGGTGTCACCTGTTAGTGAATTAATCTGCTGCTTTAATATTTCACTTTTTTCTTTCCACCAACCCTGTCCATCAATGAATGAATGAATGGATAAAGAAGATGTGCTATATATTATACTGGACTACTACTCAGCCATAAAATCTTGCCATTTTCAACTACATGGATGGACCTTGAAGGTAGTATACTAAGTGAAATAGGTCAGTTGGGGAAAGACAAGTATCGTATGATTTCACTTATATATGGAATATAAAAAGAAACAACACATGAACACAAATTCACAGATGCAGATAATAAATTGGTGGTTACTAGAGTGAAAACAGGGGGGGGAGGAGGGCAGAGAGGTAAAGGAGGGTCAATTGTATGGTGACAGATAAAAACTAAAATTTTGGCCCTAACCGGTTTGGCTCAGTGGATAGAGCGTCAGCCTGCGGACTCAGGGGTCCCAGGTTTGATTCCAGTCAAGGGCATGTACCTTGGTTGCGGGCACATCCCCAGTAGGGAGTGTGTAGGAGGCAGCTGATTGATGTTTCTAACTCTCTATCCCTCTCCCTTCCTCTCTGTAAAAAAATCAATAAAATATATTTTTTAAAAAAATAAAAATTAATAAAAAGAAACTAGAATTTTGGTGGTGAGCTCCCTGTAGTGTATACAGATGGCGAATTATAACATTGCACACCTGAAAAATATGAATAAAATAAAATAAAAGTAAAAAAAAAACAAATAACAAGAAAAAAATAAAATAAAAGTTACAAAAATTCAAATCCATTAAATGTCACTTAATTGTACACTTTAAAATGGTTTATTATTTGTTGTGTGAATTTCACCAACACAAGAAAAAAGAAAAGAAAAAAATTCAAAGCCAAAAAATTATTTACCCATTTTAAAAGAAAGAAAATACTACCCTATCTGGTTTGGCTCAGTAGATAGAGCATTGGTCTGTGGACTGAAGGGTCCCAGGTTCGATTCCTGTCAAGGGCATGTACCTTGGTTGCGGGCACATCCCCAGTAGGGTGTGTGCAGGAGGCAGCTGACCGATGTTTCTAACTCTCTATCCCTCTCTGTAAAAAATCAATAAAATATATATATTTTAAAAGATATCTCATGAACATCTATAATGATTAAAAGTCATCTTTAAAAAAAACAAAAGAAAAGAAACAAAATACAACCATACATCAATTATCTTTCTTGATTATGAGGGCTGGGTATTGAAGTGTGTAGATGTATTGAGGCAATTATTTTTAAATAACGGAGAGGAGGAGTTAGCTTATGTGTGTGCAGATATGCTATTCTTAGTAGGATATGTTGGGAATCTTGTGTTTTATAGATTAATAACCAGAGCTCAGTGAGGTAAAGTGTCTTTGCCAAGTATATATAGATATTATTGTTATACAGGCATACCTTGTTTTATTGCTCTTCACTCTATTGTGTTTCACAGATACCACATTTTTTACCAGCAAGAAGATTATGAGCACTGAAGGCTCAGATGATGGCTAGCAATATTTTTTAATTAAGGTATGTACATTGTTTTAAAAACATAATGCTATTGCACACTAAATAGACTACAGGCCCTGGCCGGTGTGGCTCAGTTGGTTGAATGTCATCC
>NW_005871059.1:7061304-7065004 GCF_000147115.1 Myotis lucifugus | reverse complement strand
CAAGAAGGGGGAAAAATTTTTATACACCCAAGGGGCGACAAGTGTTTGAGCACACTCTAAACCTGGTTGAGTGTGCTGCTCGACAGAATACCTGGGAAGGCCGCCAGTAGAATTTTAAAATACGAATGTGGGAGCCCCTAGGAAGAAACAGTGAGAGATTCGTCCAGGGGCCCTGAGGCCTTCCTACACCTGGAATTTCCTTCGCAGTGATTCGGTTGCCATCCTATCACCCTTAAATAAATTTTGATGTTTTGGTGCAAGGATTGTAAAGATTTATTCATAAAGTGGACATTAATACTCTTTCTGTGGTCTTCGCTGCATACAATACACTATGGAATTGTCCATTCTCCCTGGTCATGGAAAGGCTATTTTCTCATGATAAGTTTGGGTTTTTTATAATTTGGTTTTGTCCTCACTTTATAGCCATTACCCGCACAAGTAGTGCTAACGCCTTACTCATTATTTTCTCATGATGAATTTATCCACCAACTTAGGGATTAGGGAAGAGAATTGAAGGACAGGAAGGGGCATATAAAGAAAACTCTAGCATTACAGATCGAGAGAGGGAGAGGGAGAGAGGGAGAGGGAGAGAGGGAGAGGAGTTTAGGCATGCTTGGGGTGTATGGGGAGAGCAGGCCTGTGCCCTGGGGAAAGGAGGAGGTGGGGAAGGCCAGGGTGTACGCCATGGAGAGAGCAGCGCTGGGTCCTCCATCCAGAGGCCTCAGGGGAGGATCTCAATAGAATACTTGTTAGCTTTCCCAGTGTGTCTCCTCAGAGTCGTGCTCTCCACTGGTTGGTCAGCAGCAGGGGATGCGGGTAATCAGTCATTGCAGCTGGTCCTGATGTCAGGCATGGCATTGCTCTGGGCCTGGAGCTGAAACACAGCTGAGGTCTAGATGTCATCTCCAGGGGAAATGCCTAAGGGAGTGGTTGAGCTAGGGCTCGTAGTTTTGCCGGTTGCTAAGCACTCGGGCTGTCTGACCTGGTGACCCTCTGCACCTGGCCCATTGTTCCTGCTCTGCTCATGCATACCTAACTGCCTACTACATCAGCCTGTCTCTTCTGACAGAACTAGTCAAAGTTAGTTTACAGTGATTGCAGCAGGTCAGGACGGAAGTGGCTACATGTGCCTTTGGAGGAATGCAGACCTAGTGTGGGTCAGGCCGCATCGCCAGCTCCCCCATGCCTTCCAAGAACACCGAGTGGAGTTTGCACGCTGAGGATCAGTTCTGAGGGAACAGACTTACATGAAAAGTTGCTTGTTACACCTGCCTTTTTATCTTTCATGCTGAATACTTCACTTTAGATCTTCAAAGACTTCTGTGTTGTTGTTTTAAAGCCTTTCTAAAAGAAAAAGACATATTACAATTGCAGTCGCTTTGGTTGGGCTTTGTTTTGTTTTATTGCAAAAGCCCTTTTATGTATCTGCCACTCTGCTACACAATCTAGAAAATTTATGTTAAAACTATTTGTATGTGTTTCCTGGGGTTACTATAACAGTACCACAAACTGGGTGGCTTACACAATAACAATTTATTCTTAATTTTTGGAAGAAATTCCATAGTGGCTGCACCAATTTACAATCCCACCAACAGTGCACCAAGGGTTCCTTTTCTCCACATCCTTGCCAACACTTGTAATTTCTCATCATTTCTTGTCCAATCTTCTCCTGATAACTGTGCACTACTTCTCCCAATGGGTTCACCCCCTTGCCTACTGTGGGGTTAGGCATCTCTGGAGGCATTGGCTCCGTTTGTAACCCAGAGGTAGAACACATGCCCAGCTAATTTTTTCCATTTATTATTATCCCTGGCCAGAATGATGGGCTCATTCTGGAATCTGAACCTGGAGGTATAAAGCCCATGGAGCCATTGGAAGCATTCGGGAAAGGGAGGCAACACTCATGAATCAGATATAAGAAATGAAGAAAGAGAAAAACAAAGTTAAGATCACATATTTGAGGCCTGGATCATGAAGCACCAAGACTGAAGCACGAAGCACTCAGTGACGTGAACCAGACAGGGTGGATCTCAATGTCTTTCTTTCTTTGCAATTGAAATAATCCAGACTTAGGATGGGAAGACAACCCGCCCTGGGCACAAACACATTCAACAAATATTCGTGGCACGTCTACGTGTACTAAAAAGATGAGTAAAATAGTCTGCCCTTTCACGTTTCTCTTAAGTAGGAAGGGAAAGTTCTCCACCAGCCTCGCCCAGGCCAGTCTGGCATTCTATCTGGACCCTCTTGTCCACACTGAACAGGATAATACAGATTCCATGCCAGTGGCTCCATCAGGAGGAATTTCTGTAAGAATACCGTATCACAGATACAGTTTGGGCGTTTATTAACCACATATTTGTGGTAAACGCTACCCTTTTGAAAACCATAACCTCTTATTACAAAAAATTAAGCCATGACACCAATCTAGAGCATAAATTTAACATTATCTCCTGAAACAGCAGTGCTGTTTCAAGGAAGCGGTTACCAGAGATACCCACATAGAAATCAGAGAGTAGTTTGAGAAAATCCTTTTAAGGCTTATGTGCTGTGCACTACTGATATTCAAGGTTCAGTGGGAATGTGAAACAGAAGATATTCCACAGATTAGGCTGAAGAACAAAGAAAAATGTGTCATTCTGGGTTCAGCTTTTGGTGTACAAATGAATGCCACATTCACTTCAATGCTTAACATGGCAGAGATAAGCCAACTGGTGTGGATTATTAGCATGCTGGGCAATAAGATTGTATGTCAGCATTCCCACAAATAGCCTGACACTGAAAGATTTCAGCAATTTAGAGCTGGTCAGAAGAAATTATACTACTGAAAGTTCATAAGAATCAGTATTATCCTATGTATACTTGAAAGAAATGAGCTAGTTATTAATGTTAATTGGAATTTTAAAAATCAGAGGCTAAGTGGCAACACAGAGCTTCAGTAGAAATCTGTACATATATTATATTATTATTTGCAACTTAAAAATGGACATGTACACGGGGTGAGAGCCAATTTTTAGCTTGGTAATTGCCCAGGATCTGTGTCTCAGGCAAAAATAGGCTTTTATATAAATTAGAAATGATACATTAGAAAGGAAAGAGACCTTAAATATCTTTAAAATTACTCATATGTAGTATGGGCAAAGTCCTCATTTATAGAGTAAGGGTAAGTAGAATATCTACAAATATAACTTTCATGAAGGCATGAGGCAACCCTAATAGTTCAAAGAACAAGTTTGAGATAATTTTACAGGCTTTTAATATCAAAGACACTTTCTGCAGGGTGATATCTATATCTTTTTTGTATCTACAGTTGACTCTTGAACAACACAGGTTTGAACTGAGTGGGTCCATTTATTTTTTAATAAATACTGTAAATGTATTTTCCCTTATTATTTTCTTAATAGCCTTTTTTACTAGCTTACTTTATTGTAAGAATAAAGTGTATAATACACATATACAAAATATGTGCTAATTGACTATGTTGTCACTAAGGCTTCTGGTCAACAGTAGGCTCTTAGTAGTTAAGTTTTGGAGGACTCAAAAGTTATTCGGATTTTTCACTGTGTGGGGTTCATTGCCCCCCCAGCCCCCATGTTGCTCAAGGGACAACTGTATATCTGTTTCTATTTTTATCTATCTAGAAATATACTAATATATATACTAATATACTAATATACTAATATATATATATATATATACT